>NW_020945437.1:18301254-18308457 GCF_900497805.2 Vombatus ursinus
CTCTCTCTCTCTCTCTCTCTCCCTCCCTCCTGTCTCTCTCTCTTTTTCCCTCCCTCCCCCTTCCTTGTTCCCTCCTAGTTCTGCTCTGTTGGGCAAAAATGACAAATGTAATCTTTTACCTGACAGCTCTCCAGGTATTTGAAGGCAAAGATTAAACCCCTCTTCTCCAGATTAAATAGTCTTAGAGCTCTAGGGACTCCCCTCAAGGTGGGCTCCTGATCATCAAAGTCCTTCCCAAAACGCAATGCGCAGAACCAGCCACCATCCTGCAGACGGGCTGTGACCAGGCCCCAGGGCTGTGACACCACCCGCTCCCTTACTCCCTCCAATCTGCTTCATTTTCTGCAGCACAAGATTGCGTGAGCATTTGGGGCCTCCCTGAAGCACTGCTGACTCATACTGGATGTCTAGGCCTGAGAAACCTCTGCATTTTTTATAACAAATTATTTGTTGATACAATTATAATTTGGGAGGAAGAACCAGGAAGCACCCCCTTCTTCTTCCCTCTATATCCCCATCCCACCCTGCCCTAGACAGCTGATGCCTAAATTTCATCCATCAGCTCCAAGGCCCTTCCCTGATTCCCTAATGTCCACTACAACCTCCCCCTTCACATCAGACAGATTCTAGATTTGGAGGTAGAAGGAACCTTAGAGATCATCTTAATTCAAACCCTTCATTTTACAGAAGAAGAAAGAGGCCCACAAAGGACCTACTTGTGGGTCACACAGGCAGAAATGGGAAGGCAGAACTTGAACCCAAGTTCTCTGACTCCAAAGCCAACACACACCTCACAGGGCACTTTGTTTTGTACATCACTATAATTATCTATACATGACATTTGGCCCACATCAAGACCATGAGTTCCAGGCAGGCAGAAACTGAGTCATATCCAATCTCTCTGTCTCCTCCCAGCCAGCCTACAGAAAACCTTCAGTAAACATCTCTTAACGGAATTGATTTGATCTGGCTTAAGGCTTGGAACCTGGTTAAAATTTAGCTACAGCTAGGTAAGATAAGTGGGATAAAATTTGGGGATGCTGCTATCTATCATTTATACCTTAGTGTGAGTGAGTTAAAAGTTGTGTTTTTTTCCAGAGGGAAGGTTTTGAGGGGGGCAAAAGAACATTGGCTCATTGGGGGAATGGGAATCTGAGGACTAAGGGGGGAAAAATAAAGGAAGCAGCTTGATATTGTGGAAAGAATGGCTAGGTACTGGGTTCAAGTCCATCCTACCTCTGAGACTTTGGTTAAGTCCCTTTACTTCTTTAGGCCTCTGTTTCCCCATCTGTAAAATAGGGGGGAAGGTGGATTAGATGGTCTCTAAGGTCCCTTAGGAATAGAAAAGTTGAATTCAGGCCCATCTGTCTTTTGGTAAGGATCTGCTTTCTCCTAACACTCAAACTTTCCAGAAGGTGATGGATCCTCCATAACTCCAAGGTGATATCAATGACAAACAAACTGATATGAGAGATTTAGTTTCCAAAAGTATCATCCATCCTGGGAATCCCAAACCCACCTTGGCAAGGAAAGGAAAATCACTAGATTAAAATTCAGAGGATTCTTGTCTCCAGGTTCTTGGGAAAATCACTCTCTGGGCCTTGGCCTTCTCATCTTTAATATGGGAAGGCTGGGTAAATGATCTCTAAGATTTCTTCCTGTACTAATGTCCAAAATTAGAACCTTAGACCCTAAAAGACTGTTAGTCATCAAAGAACCACTTAATGATGGCCAATGGACTGATGGAGAAAGGAAAGAGAAAATTCAAAGGAAGCATAATGCCCCACTTTAAGCATTTAAGAGGTTGTTAGGCAGAGCTTAGATTTACTGATCTCTAATGACCAAGTCAGCAATCAGACCGAGTGGCCAAGAAAGCTGATTCAGTCTTAGTTTCCATTCAGAAAAACATAGTATCTAAGTAATGGCCTGTACCCCTTACATGACATCCATGGTGCTGAATCTGATGCTTTGTTCTGGGTACCACATTTAGAAGAAGCATTGATAAGCTGGAGAGGAAGGCAACCAAGATGGCGAAAGGCCTCCAGTCTCATATCATATAAAAGACTGGTTGGATAGCTGTTTTCAGACACTTCAAGGGCTGTCCTCTGGAAGAGGGATTAGACTTTTGGTACTTGGCTGCAGTGGGGTAGAGCAAGGGACAAGGGATGGAAGTTCCAAAGAGGTGAAATTAGGATGTACATAACAATAATTATATATAATATATAATAATAACAATAACTAGCATTTATTAACACTATAAGGATGGCAAAGCACTTTACAATTATTTATCTCATTTGATCCTCACAACAACAACAGATTAAGTGCTATTGTTATCCCCATTTTACTGATGAGGAAATTAAGGCAAACAGAGGTTAAGTGATTTGCCCAAGGTCATACAGTTGATAAGTATCTGAGGCTGGATTTGATCTCAGTCCTGCTTTCCAGTGAAAATTAGCATGATAAAACAGAAAGAACACAGTATTTGGAATGAGAAAAAGTGAATTCAAATTCTGTGTGACCTTCGGTAAGGAATTTAAACGCCCCCTCCCCGCCGTGGGTCTCAGTTTCCTCATCTGTAAAATGAGAAGGTCAGTCTAGAGGACCCTTTCAGTTCTGAATCGATGATCCCCGAAGGACTTCAAGCAGAGACTGGTGCTCGTCAGGGATGCTGTGAGAGGAATTACTGCAGAGGCATGAGCTCCGCTGGATGGCCTCGAAGGCCCCTTCAGCTCTGCAGCACTATGACTCAGACATTTTAGAAACATTTTCAACTCTGTATTACATTTACCATAATGCCTTCAAAACATGCTACAGGACTCTTCCCACCCCACCCTATTCTCCCCTCACAAAAACAAAAACCTGGTTTGCATCAAATTTGATCGAGCCCTGTAATCAAGGTAAATTTTTGCTGTTTACCTTTTTTTTCTTTCAAAGAGATCTCATTTAAGGAATATAGCCTATATTCAAACCATTCCACTGTTTTTTGGATAACAATCTGCATCCCTTCCCCCAAGAAGATGCTCAGGGCAATGTCTTAGGATTCAAAGCCAGAAGAATCCTTAGAGATCATTTAAGACCTATGTCTGGCATTCTGAAATACCTCTTTCTTATTACAACCTCCCACCTTTCCCTCTGTCTCTTTCCTCCTAAATTTATTCTTTATCCTCACAATGACCTCCAGTCCCCCTACCCCTCCTTGTTTTCCTAATCCACCAACCTGGCTCTGGCCTCACCTTCCTCGGAAGACAGTCTTGACAAGTTTGATCACCATTGCATCTGCTGCCCCCTTGTCCTCTGGGCATGCCTAGCTCCACCCCACCCCTGGGGTACCCATATCCTGCGCCTGCTCTGCTCCTCCTTGCAGGCTGCAGATCAGTGCTGGAAAATACCATACAACCATGGCAACCACGGCAACCACTTCCATCACAAATATATGCTACCTAATCCTCAACAGGGTCTTCACTGACGCAGACCAGTTCTTTCTACCCTTCTAGAATTGATACTAGCACACTCCCCACAGCCTCTATCCCTCTATTTTACTCTCCTCAACCCTCCATACAACCCCTCTTCCTATTCCTTCTCAGCAAAAGGTTGATTTTACTGAAAAAAAAAAAAATCAAGCCTATTCATTGTAGCCTCTCTCTTTTCCCCTGATCCATAGCTCAGAAGACTTCCAATCACTTCTCATTCTCTCCTCCTTCCTTCTAGTCTCTGGGAAAGAGGTGGCTCCTCTTTCTGTGCCCTTGATTCCATCCTGCCCCATTGGGAGTCTGCCCTCTCCATTTTTCTCAGATTCAATCTCTCCTTATCCACTGGTACTTTACCTGCTGCCTACTAACATACCCAAGTCAGTTGGTTAGTCACTCTATCTCCTAAATCCAAGTGTTTTCTCTCAATCCCCTATGCCTAGAACTCTCCCTCTTCATCTCTGCCTCCTGGCTTCCCCAGGTTCCTTAAAGTCTCAGCTAAAAATCTCACCTTCTGCAAGAAGCCTTTCCCAGGCCTCTTTAATCTTCAAGTCTTGTCTCTGAGGCCATCCCCAATTTATCCTGTATATATCTCATCTGTACATAGTTGTTCGCGTGTTGTCTCACCCATTCTCAGGTAAGCTCATTGAGAGTTGGTTTTGTTTTATTGCCTTTTCTGTATCCCCAGTGCTTACCACAGTATCTGACACACAGTGGGTGCTTAATAAATGCTAGGTGACTGACTGACTCAACCCTCTGCAATATGATTCCCAAAGATACACATACACACACACACACACACACACACACACATACACACACACACAGAGGCCTAATCTCTCTCCTGAACTCCAATTCCACAGTACCAATTTGCTGGACACCTCCACCCGGCTGCTTCCTCAGCATCTCAGATTTCAAAACTGAACTCAACGTCTTCCTCCTCAAACCAATCTTCCTCTCTGTGAGGAGTGACATGGCTGTCCTTCCAGTCATGCAGGTCTGCAACCTTGACCACTTCACCTCCCCATATCTGATCAGCTGCCAAATCTTAAGGAGGCAGAATCAACAACAGAGCTGGCATCCACCCTCCTCTTTCCACTCAAACATCCTCACCTTAACTGAGACCCTTATTACTTCTTGCTTGGGCTATAGTGAAAGATTTTGAGTTGGTCTCCTGGCATCCAGTCTCTTCCTGTTCCAATACTATTTCCCATATGGCTGCAAAATTAATATTTCTAAGACATAAATCTAACTTTATCACATCTCTGCTCAAAAATGTTCTGTGGCTACCTATTGCCTCTACCATAAAATACAAACTCCTTTAATTGGCATTTACAGCTTCCCATAATCTGTTTTCAGACTTTTTTCATATTACTACCATTTACCTATTCTACATTCCAGCCAAGGAGGGCCTATTAGCTATTTCCAACAGTGGAAGGAATGCTGCATTTGGAGCATGGGTTCAAATTCCAGCCCTGCTGCTTAATACTTGCATGGCATCGGGGAATTCACTTATGGCCTCAATTTGCTCATCTCTAAAGACAGACTCTCAAGTCCCTTCTAGTTGTAAATTTATGTTCCCATCTACATCAAATTATAGAATATAGGGAAAGTACTTTGCAAACAAAGCTATATATGTGTATTATATACATATTATATACTGCATATATCATATGTGTATGTACACACACAATTATCACTATTCCATCTCTCCTATGACTCCTCTCTTCCTTGCAACAAGCTGTCCCCTGTTTTTTTGTACTGCATTCATTCTTCACCTTCATCTCTTAGAATCCTAGGCTTTTTCAAGGTCAAGCTCAGAAGCCATTGCTTACTTGAGCCATTTCCTGATTTCTTCAATTGTTAGTACTCTCTCCCTCCTCAAATCACCTTATATACTCAGCTGTATTCAGGGTGTATCTCCCAAATAGAATGAAAAATCCCTGAGGGCAGTCTTTGTATCCAAAGCATGGAATAGCCAAGTTTTACACAACAAATCCTTTTATTAAGAGGATTTGCTCTGTGAAGTCTGGATTCAGTCAAAGGGCCTCACTTGAGGACCTAGAGGGTCACATATGGCTTTGAGGTCCCAGGTTTCCAACCCCCGGTAAGCAATGGCTTCAAGAGAGGCTTTTCCTTTGGGAATCACCATAGGGACCAGAAAGACTGCTGTACCTAGTACATTGCCTACACATAGTAGGTGCTTAATACGTCCTACTGAATTGAATTGCTGACCTTCCCCCGGGAAGAGGAGAGGAGAGAATTCCTCCTTGCTCAAGATCAAAGAAACCTGGACATGACCCAGTCTTCTTTGTCTGAGAAGGGCTCTAATTACCAGACTCCTCAGTACCCTGCTAGAATATGGCTACTTCAATAAGCCTAAGTCATCTCCAATTTACCAGGAAGACCTCCTTCCAGGGGTTGAGGGAGAAGGGTGTGTCTGTGTTTGGGTGCCCGAGAATCACAGAACTGGAGGTCTCAGAGGTGGATGGGATCTCACTGGACATCTAGTCTAACTCATTCCCCCCAAAAGAATCCCCCTCACCCTATAAGTGGCCATCCACCCCTCTGTTTGAGCATGTCCAAATCAACAAACCCTACAGCCTCTCAAGGCAGCCCATTCCACTTTTGGGCAGCTCCAATTGTTAGGAGGTCGTTCCTGACCTCAAGCCCAAATGGACTTCTTTGCATCTTCCAGTTCTTCCTCCTGGTTCTGTCCCCTGGAACAAAGGGAACAAGTCTACTCCTTATTCTACATGACAGCCAAGAAAATGGTATACTACCCCTCACACTTTAGGGGATGGGGGTACACATACCACCTGCTACATAACAGCTAACACTTATAAAGCTCTTACGGTGTGCCAGGCACTATGTGCTATGTGCTAAGAGCTTTACAATTATCATTTCATTTGATCCTCACAACAACAGTGTAAGGCAGGTGCTATTGTTATCCCCATTTTACAGAAGAGGAAACTGAGGCAAACAAAGGCTAAGTGATCTACTGGGGGTCATATAGCTAGTAAGCATCTGAGGCCAAGTTTGAACTCAGGTCATCCAACATTGTGCCTGCACATCTCACTGGGTCAGGGACTTTTAACCTGGACCTTTAAGAAAAAAATTTTTGAAAACTGCATTTCAATATAATTGGTTTCCTTGGCAATCCTATGTGTTTTATTTTGTTTGATTTTTTTAATTTTTAATTTTTGTTTAATTTTTTATTTTATTTAAAAACATGATTCTGAGAAGGGGTCCCTAGACTTCATCAGCCTGCCTGCCCAAGGGGTCCATGACACAAACAAAGGTTAAGAATCTATGTTCTAGAGTCACAGAATGCCAGAACACTCCAACACTCTTTTTTTCAACAGAGAAGGAAACTGAGGTCCGAAAGGGAACTATAACATGTATACACACGAATAAGAAACAGGATAGAAACAATGTGGAATTAGAAGAGAATTGGATCTAATTTCCAGGTCAGCTACTTAATATCTGTGTGACCTTGGACAAGTACCTGTAAAATGAAGGTGTTCGATTGGATGACCTCTGAGATCCCTTCCACCTCTAAACCTCTGACTCATGCTTCCTTTAGGTACTACAGCGTCAGAACCCTTGAATATTAAATCCTGGAAGAACCCCTGGAGACGATGTAGTTCAACACTTTACATCTTGTTAGTAATGGCTTTGTCAGGACTACTGTCTATTTCAACAAAGAATCTGGGCGGGGGGGGGGGGGGGGGGG
>NW_020945437.1:18308557-18684630 GCF_900497805.2 Vombatus ursinus
GGGGGGAGCTCCTGAAATTAGCCAGGCATGGTAGAAAGAGGATTAAATTTAGAGTCAAGAACTCTTGGTTCTACAAACCAGCTGTGTGTTACGTTAGGGCCTAGCACAGTTTGCCTAAGGCTCAGGCAAACCAACCTCTCTGGGCCTCAGTTTTTTCATCTGTAAAATGAGGGTGTTGGACTATGATTTCTAAGGTACCTCCAAGGTCTAAAATCCTGTATATAGGAGGAGCCAGGTAAGGATTATGGGAAATCTTATCAAAGGCAAAAAAAAAAAAAAGAGAGAGAGAGAGAGAGAATAATGGGGGTGGGGGAAGGGAGAAGGAGGGGAAGGAGGAATGACGCTTTAAACTTGATTCCGGGTTGGTTGAAGCAGGCTTAAACCTGCAGACAGCATCAGATGCAGGCCCTTGGAAAACAGCCCTGCATCATCCCGCATTGATGGCTTTATAGATGGTTCTGTTTTGTTATATAGTTTAAAAACAGGAATAATTTTCATACCACCTCTTTTCCTGGCTCCTCTACTTAGCTTAGCCTACGAAAATAAATCCTGATCTTGGGAGACCTTGCTTTGACTCTTACTAGCTGCATGACCTTGGACAAGTCACTCATACCTGCAAAGCCTAAGGTTCCTCATTTGTAAAATGGGGATTGGCTGCTCTGAGGAAAGTGATCGGCAAACCTGAGAGCCCTACACAGACAAGAGAAAGCCCTATTGTTAATGCGGGGCCGTGGGCCCGACCCTGGCCATCAGCGCATCAGCACATCTGACAAGTCCAAACCTCCTCATTGATTAAGTGCGCTATCTCTGGATCTGGAAGAGTTCTATCTCTCTGTCTCTCTGTCTCTGTCTCTGTCTCTGTCTCTGTCTCTGTCTGCCTGTCTGTCTGTCTGTCTGTCTGTCTCTCTCTCTCTCTCTCTCTCTCTCTCTCTCACACACACACACACACACACACGAATACAAACACACCCGCATCCCTCCTTTATCTCCCTAATCCGTTTCCCAGGGGCCCCGCACCCTGGATCCTGACAATTCCACCTGCTAAGTCCAGGATTTCAAAGTTGGGGAGCTGTAGAGTATCCCTCCTCCCTCCTCAGAAAAATGAAGGGGTTGGGTCGCTAATACTATGACCTCCACATCCGTCAAACACACCCTTCCTTCCATCCACCTCCACAGGGTCACTCCTTTTCAGACGTTCAGCCTTCAACAAGCGTCTCCACCTCATTCTGCTAGAGGTGGTGCAAAGAAAATGTAGAGTCAGAGGACATCAGTTTAAGTGCCAGCATCACTACCCCCTACCTGTGTGATTTTGGGCAAATCCCTTCGCCTCTCTTGGCCTCAGTTTCCTCATCTGTCAAATGAGAGGGCTGGTGTCTATGGTCCCTTCCAGCTACATATTCTTCCATTTTCCCCCCTCCCTCCGCAACTTACCTCTTCAAACCTGGGAAGGGAAAGGAAGCCTGCAGCATTATTCTTGTATGCGCAGCCCAGGGAGGAGGCTAAGGGAGGATGCAGGGGGTGCAAGAGGCCAATGGGTGCAATGCCTGGAATGCACTGCGGTGCATACGCACTGTCTGTCTGGCTGGGAGACAGCTGCGTTCAGTGCTGCCGCCGCCGCTGGATGTGTCCACAGCGCACAGTACCAGGGACTTCTGCAGCCGGCAGCACTGACCGCAAGAGCTGGGAGATGTGCAGAGGGGAGAGAGGGAGGGAGCACAGGGGGGAGGGGGGGGAGGAGATGCTGCTGGAGGGAGGGCGGACGCCGCAGGAGAGGGGCGGAGCTGGTGCTGAACTGTGTGGGGGAAGGGGGAAGGGGGAAGGGGCGACGTGGCTCAAAGACCCTTCCCAGGCTTGGTCCCCTTTAACTGCAGCCGGCTAGCGTGCGCTGGGGTGGAGAGAGATCGCCGCAGGACTTCCTGGGAGATGGAGTTCTAAAGCTGCGGCTGGACTGTGGCCGAGTTGGGGATGGGAACTACAAATCCCAGGAAGAACTGCGCCTGATATTGAGCCACCTCCCCACCACCACCTCCCTCCCCTAGCTGGGCTCAGCTCCCCCACTCCTCCCCCTCCCACTTCCCATTTCTGTGCTCCAGCGCCCGGCAAGGGGAGTCTCCGGAGCGAGGGGGAGAAGGTGGGTGCGGGGGGGATCATGGGCTGGGACTGGGGCTGTGCTGGGAGGGAAGCTCTGGGCATCTTTCTCACCTGGCCACCTGGCCCGGGGGTGGAAGGTGGCCGATTAGGACGGGGGTGATACAGGGAGCGACCGGGCTGGATTGGAGGATACGGGGCATGATAGAAGAGGACAGAATGGAATTGGCGGCGACAGGGCGGGATAGGAGAGGAACAGGGCAGCATAGCAACCTAGGAAAAGAAGAAACCAGGAGAGGGCTACGATAATAACAATTTTCTTTCTCCATAGCTTTTCACGGTTTACAAAGCACTTTTCTCCTAGGGGCCCAAGAAGTAGGGAATGTAAATGTAACTCTCCCAGTTTGAAATATGAAGAAACTGATAGTCAGAGTGATGATATGATTGACCCTAGGTCCACTCACTAATTCATGAGTTGGTAATCTTGAAGACTAGATACCTGTCTTTAGATCCAGGTTAGTCGGGGGCGCGGGGGGGGGGGGGGTTGGAGAAAATAAAGAATTAGGATCATTAATAATAGCTAGCATTTCTAGGTGCTTAGATGCTTGTACAATTTAATTAGAACTTACTAAGCAATTTCTTCATTTTATAAATGAGGAAACTGAGGCTCAAAAAAGTTTCATTATTTGCCCAAATAGTAAGGAGCAAAGCTGGAATTTAGACACAAGTTTTCTGATTCCGGTGCTCTTTCCACCATTCCGGCTGTCTCCGGCAGGAAAGAGTTAAAAGTATAGTAAGATCCTATGGAAACTGAGAAAGTTTTAAGTGTTTTTGTCCCATTACCTAAAGTAATGAGACAGATTGAATTGGGTGGATGTTGGTTAGCAGAAGGGTAAGTTATAATCTGAGGCATTGTGGGTTGGAGGACTGGATGTAATAAGAAAGTTGGGATTAATAATGGAAACCAAGCAAAGACTTAATATATGATAAGAGAAGGGACTTTAAGATGAATGGAAATGAGTGGCCTTCTGAGGAATGAGTGGACTAGAATAGGAAGCAGAGTAGAAAGTGGGATAGTGTTGGTCATTGCTAGGAAGCTGTAGTCCCTTCCCTGGTCAGAACCCACCTGGAGTACCTTTCATTCTGGGCACACATTTTAGGCTATTGATAAGTTTCAAGATGACCAGGGTGGTGGAGGATCTGGAGATCATGCCAGGTGAAGATCCATTAAAGGAACTGCTTTGTACAAATTTTGTATTTTTGGGTATTAGGTCATAGACCTCCAGCTAGGAGGGATCTTGGAGGTCATTCGTCCAGCTCCCTCATTTTACAGCATAAGAAACTGAGAGCCAGTAAGTTAAGTGACTTGCCCACACAGGTAGTAAATTCCAGAGGCAAGATTTGAACCAAGATCCTCTGACTCCAGGACCAATACTTTTTATGTAATTTGTTTGTGTGTATGTGTGTATGTGTGTGTGTATAACATATACATACATACATGTGTATGAATTACTTTTCTGTATATGTGTTCCATAGACTATAAACTCCTTGAGGGCAGTAACTTTCATTTTTGTCTTTGTATCCCCAAAGCACCTAGCACAGTGCTTTCTGCCACGTGGTAGACACTTAATAGAAGCTTGTTGATTGAGAAGAAAGGATTTAGAGGAGACAAGAAAACTATCTTCCTTTATTTGAAGAACTGCCATGGGGAAGAAGGAATAGTTTTTTTCTGCTTGGGCACGATGGGCACAATAGAACCTGTGGGCAGAAATGGTCCCACGAAGGGCTATTCAACAATGGAATGGGCCGTGTAGTGAGATAGTGAGTCACTGCCCCAGGAGGTGGCAAGCAGAGTCTGATGGCTGCTTATCAGGGATGTTGTGAAGTTGGCTCTTGCTTCCCGGCACTGGTTAACTTACATCATCAATGAGGTCCCTCCCATGATCACTTGAGTTCAAAACCTAACACCAACACTTACTGTGTTACTCTGGGCAAATCACCTAACCTTGCTGAGCTTTAGCCACCACACCTCGGACAATAATGTTTTTATTACCAGCCTTACAGGGTCATTATGAGGAAAGTGCATTCTAAAGCTATAAACATGTGAACTCTGAGAGTCTGTGTTTCTATATATGGACTGGAGAGTCTTGCCAGACCAAATGCGCAAAATGCCTTTTGAGCTTGAACTGGACAATTCATATTCAGGGCAGCTGGATATTGGCCCGCTCTTTTCCGTCTGCCTTCCTATGCAGACAGGAAGAAGAGTTGGAACAGCTGTAGTGTGTGTGTGTGTGTGTGTGTGTGTGTGTGTGTGTGTGTGTGAGAGAGAGAGAGAGAGAGAGAGAGAGAGAGAGAGAGAGAGATTACAGAGGAATTAAGAGGAGGGTGAATAAGGGAGTTCCAGAGTATGTCTCTACGTAACTTGTAAGACTCCTTTGCAGGTAACTGCATGCCATAAAAGGATGTGATATTGTGCTACAAGTTCCCAGCTTTTCTTAGTCACATCTAGGCACAGAGGTGGGGGTAGGAAAGGCAAACTGTGGTCTTAGTCATTCAATAAACACTTATTTGGTATATGCAAGGGCCTATGTTTGATTACCAAGACAGACATAACATTAGTCCTTTTGTCAGAGAGCTCACAATTTCAGGAAGGGGAAAAGATATGTATAGAAATTATCATGATAAAGGGAGAAGGAAATGAGTGGAAAGGAGAGATCCTGATCAAGTGCTATGGGAAATCCAAGGAGGGAGAGATTCCACCCTGGCTTGGGAGGGTGGGGCCTGTTTGTTGTCAGGGTAGGCTTCGTGGTGGATTTAACCTCTGATTTGGGCCTCTAAGGATGGGAGGGACTTCAGTGTGAGGAGGGCTATTCTAGATTATTCTAGGATCAGAGAGTTGGAAGAGACCTCAGTCCAAATACTTCATTTTAAAGAGGGAAAGAGCTGAGACCCAGGGAAGAGAAAATGACTTGTCTGGTTTTAGTAATAAGTATTACAAGTGGGATTCGAACTCAAGTCTTCTGACTCTAAATCCATTGCTTTCATTCCATTCCTCTACACTGTAAGACCTCAGCATGCACAAAAACAGGGAGGAGAAAGAGCAGGATAAGAATCTGGTTCAGTAAATTGTCCAGCCTGGGGAATAGGGAGAGATAAGACTGGAGAGATGTTCTTTGGGTCCCAGTTGTTGGGGGTCTTGAATACCAGAATAAGGAGTTTACACTCTCTTTAGTAGGAAGTGGAAAATGCCATGTAGCACTAAACCTAATATAGATGGAAAACTGTAATTTATGGGGGAAATTTTTAGCTTTGATATTTTAATAATTTAATAGTTCATGAAAATTACCCAACCTGCTTCTAAAATGGGTGATGATTCCATGACTGAGATCTGACCATGGGTTTAAGTGAGCCACTTTGACCTCAGTTAAACCAAGTTTCTTGTGCTTGGGGATAGGCAGTGTAGTATGGTGTTAAGAATGTTGGATTTAATGTTAGAGGACCAAGATCCAAATCCCGCCTCTGCTACTTAGTATCTGTATTACCTTGGCCAAGTAGCTTAACTTCTCTGGGCCTCAGTTTCCTCATTTATAAAATGAGCAAGTTGAACTAGGTGACCTCTCAGGTTCCTTCTATCTCTAAAACTATGATCCCATGACCTTCCTTGCCTATAAATATGGTAGTGTTGTATCCTCCCTTAGACTGGCACGAGTTTACCAGTCTAAAGTGAGAAAAATGATGATACTGAAAATTAATAATAATTATTATTTCAGGGAAGGATCTGTAATTTCGTCAAAGTGGGGAGGTCCCTCTGCCGAGAAAGATTGTAGCCTATACACATTTAGAAATAGTCCTTTATGAGTTGTCTGACTAGGAACAAAAAAAAAAAAATTATCCAGTGGCCAGTCTCTGAATTGTGATCCTTTTTGCATCCTTTGATGATAGGCACATAGTTTTGTTGTTGTATAGTCATTTTCAGCATCCAATTCTTCATGACCCTTTTTTTGAGATTTTCTTGGCAAAGATACTAGAGTGGTTTGCCATTTCCTTTCTCCAGCTCATTTTACAGATGAGGAAACTGAGGCAAACAGGGTTAAGTGACTTGCCCAAGGTCACACAGTTAGTAAGTGTCTGAGGCCAGAGTTGAACACAAGTCTTCCTGACTCCAAACCTGGCACTCCATCCATTGTGCCACCCAGCTGCACATAGTTTGGCCCAAGCCAAAGCCACTCAGAGCCTTTCCAGTGTGTTAAGGTATTCTAGGCCTTGTAATCCAATGGCATAACCTTCAAGGGCCAGTGTCACCTCCAAGCCATGATGAGGCATTGGAAGAAGACTCATGACAGATCAGTGGATTTGAAATCTTATCAATGTGGGTGTTCCCTCCATTGATACATATAGCAACCCTTCTGCCAATCCTCTGTCACTCTTGTCTAGGTCCTCCTGTAAATCCTCCAGAGTGGTTCTACTCACCATTCTGGGACCCTTCCTAGATCAGTTGACATTGTGTGGACAACAAAAGAGCGTGCCAGGTGAATAGAAGCTAACGCCCTCTGTGGCTGCATAACCGAGCCATCTTTTTTCTAGTCATCTGTATCTCTGATGACATACTCCATATCCATTGCTCCTGAATAATGCTTCTTTTTGTACATGTTGCCACCTGCTCAGGCCCACTGCTTACCTCTTCAGTGCCGTTGGGTGACAATCAACCTCATTTCTTCAGAGACCATAGTATTCCATACAGTGCCTGGCACATTGTGGCCACTTAATAAATGATTGTCCAACTTTATGGCTTATGGCTGTACAACATCACCGATAGAATATAGGTATTTGGGGTTTTTTTTTTTAATAGGCCTTTGTTTCAGAGAGAAGTTTAGTCTTTGAAGTTTTGAAGTATTTGAAAGAACTTTGCCATTCCCCAAAGGCCATCCATCCCAGCATATTTTCCATATCATACTTTATCCCCCTTGATCCTTTCAATAGCTATGAGGAATAACTATGAGGTAGGGAACATCATAAATCATAGATTTAGAGCCAGAACAGACCTTAGCAGCCCCTTTATTTTACAGATGAGGAAACTGAGGCCCAAAGAGGTTTAGAGACTTAGCCAGGGCCACACAACTAGTACGTATCTGAGGCTAAAATTGAACCGAGGTCTTACTGATTCTGAGTCCAGTACTCTGTATACTGCATCTCCATGAATTCCTTGTCTCATCAGTGTGAGTATTGCATGGATACAAATCTCTACTCATTCATGCCCCTTTATCCTCTTGTCCATCCCCTTCAAAAAAAATAATCTGTAAAGAATCAACCCAAAGCACTGGAGGCCATCTTTGGGGTCTTTGAATAAATTATTAAGGGTTACCAGTTCAGATAAGGAAACTGAGGCAAATAGTTAAGTGACTTGCCCAGGGTCACACAACTAGTCAGCGTTTGAGGCCAAATTTGAACTCATGCCTTCCTGATCTAGGTCCGGCCCTCTATCCACTGTGCCACCCAGCACATACGGGTTATCTATATGTTATTCATTACTATTCCTTTATGACTAGCCCTCCTTTTCCAAACATACAACTGTGATGATGCCTTACATATAACTTGCATGCGAGCCATCATCGGTACCATATCCCAACATGCTACTTACAAACACCAGGTATCTTTTCATTGCCCTTTTGGGTTATCCACAATTTTGATACTTTAGAAACTGTGGTATTTCATGATTTGCAGAAATTCAGCGTCATGTTAGAATATTAGTATTGAAAAGATGGACATTGGTATTGGAGGAATGGGGGGCAGGAGTGACCATCAGAAGTACTATGCACTGTCCCAAATGCAAGCTAACTAATTCTCCTCCTATTCCATTTTGGGCCCAGACCATTGTCTCGCTGCTCTACCTGTCCAAAATCTGTGTACTGATAGACACTGCCTGTCCATCAGCAGCATGTCATAATCTGAGCAACATGCCTTCTTCATTGACTGGCTTTCCTCCTGGGGATTGCAAGGCTGATCATTTTTTGAGGTGCTATGGACCAAGCCAGGAAGATCCTAGAGTATTAAGGAGTTTGGTGCACCGACATCTACAAACTAGAGCAATCAAAGAATCTCCTATGTAGGAAATCTGTCTTCTATTTGGATTCTACAGAGGGCATCCTCCATAACACTAGTCAATACTTTTGTTGAGCATCCATCTCCCTGTTTTATTCCTGTATTGATACTTAGAATCAAATAGCTGTTATTGATCTTCTGTGTGGGTGCTTCTTTCAAAGAATCATATGATCATGACATATACAGAGTGTCCTAAAAATCTTTGGACATTTTTAAGGTTTTAATAATAGAAAACTGTCCTAAGACTTTTGGGCCACATTGTATACAGAGAAGCTGTTTTGGTCTGCTGAACCAAATGCTTCCTTGTAATATAGTAAACACAGTGGGCTCTTGTATTTTCTGTACCTCTCTGGCAGGAGGATGACTGATGATGTAATCTTTTCTGGAAAACCATCTGTGAAAGTCTGCCTGTTCTCATGTTTTCACAACTATATGTGTTATAGGCCATTTTTAATAGGGAAAAAAATAGGGACATGGCTCAGTAATTGCTTGTTTCTCATTTACTTGAAAGGGTCTATTACACAGACTGTAATAAATAATCTATAATCTTTTCCATTTTTTAAAATCTTCCCTTTCAGATACCTTGAAAATTGATCCCTGGGTACCTTTAAATTTTGTTACCTCTAGACAGATTTAGCCTATGTATTATTGGTTAGGTCTAGCCTCTCTTCCAAGGACAGCTAGGTGGTACAGTAGATAGAGTGCTGGACCTGGAGTCAGGAAGACTAGTCTTCTTGAGTTCAAATCTGGCCTCAGATACTTACTAGCTATGTGACACTTCACCCTGTTTGCCTCAGTTCCTCATCTGTAAAATGAGCTAGAGAAGGATATAGCAAACCACTGCAGTATCTCTGCCAAGAAAACCCCAAATGAGGTCACGGAGAGTCAGACACAACTGAAATGACTCAACAACAATAACAACGAGCTGGAGAAGGAAATGGCAAACCACTTCAGTATCTTTGCCAAGAAAATCCCAAAAGGAGTCACGAAGAGTTGGACACAACTAAAAAACCAAACAACAAACAAAAACTTCTCTTCCCTTCTGATCTTCTTAAGTGACATTTCCACTACCCCAGATAATATAGGTTGCCAAGGTATTAGTCAAAATATGGTGCTTCCATTGTCATCAGTGATGAAAATAGCTATAGAAACGCTGCCAAATATATTCCACTTTGGAATTATTTGTTGTCCTTTTAGTTTCACTTAAAAATGCTCTTGGGGATGTTTTGATTTTTTGGAGCCTCATGCCAAACTTTCTTTAGTTTCATTTTTCCTATCTTGCCTCTTTCTGTTTTGTGAGACATTAACAATAGACATAATTTTGAACCATCTTCCTCTATGACACTTTGCAAATGAGACTGTATTTTGCTTGTATGTGCTGACTGATGGAAGCAGCTTCTACATTCATTTGGCCTCATTGGCTTTATACTCTAAGAAATGGTGATAATCAGGGTCAATGTCTTTACTTTTATCCATTTCTCTTTTTATCACAGCCAACAACTTGTTTGAATAAATGAGGCTAGAACTGTGGTAGCTGTATGTACTAGTATAAATTTTTTTTTCTAATTTGGTGTTGTTTTTGATCTTCAGTCTTAACTAATTAGAATATGTGATATTATACAGCTATGAGAGGTCTTAGGCATCTATAAACTATTGACATCTTTGATTTTTTTTCCTGAACTTTTTTGAAAAGGTTTTCAAACTTTTTCTACTATTGTCCCCAGGGTCAACCTTTGATTGAAGAAATCATTTAAGATGATTTTACTTGGTTTCAAGGATTTTGAGTTTTTCATAATGTTTCTTTATTTTTTTATCCTCTGATATGGATGTGGGCACATAAGATACAGTTATTTTCATGGTGACCTATGTGTTTAAAATTGTTATGAGCCCTGCAAGGTGAGATGACCAAATATCCCATGAAATGACATTTCTTATTAACTTTGAGTATCCAATGAAATTAACTTCTTTATTTGCCTCTCTGAGGAAAACCTGTCAGTCATCCTTCCTTTTACTTACAACTTCCTCATGTCTTCTGATTGTTCATTGGACAAGTATTTCCCACTTAGAGTACCACCAGTTAAATTAATATTTACTACATTAATATATTAATATTACTACAGCTATTATCATCTTCATTTTACAGATGAGAAAGCTAAAACTCAAGAAAGTTGTGACTTACCAAAGTTGTCCAGTTAATGAATGCTGGAGCTGGGATTTGAACATAGATCTAAATCCATTGTTTTTTCCTCTGTACCATAGCTGACTTTAAAAAAAAAATACTGGCTAAAATACAGGGAAAAGTTCTGCCTCAGTCTTTCCCCTAAGAGTGATCCTCATGTGTCATAGAAGGGCCCCTTAGACTAATGTCAGCTGAATGATTTGTGATGGCTAACTGATGAATGAATGAATGTGATGGCTGCTTATGGTCTTTGAAATATGATAAAAATTGGGAAAAGTACAATAGTATTAGAGTTGGATAAAAGTTGTTCTGACTTTCAAAAAAGCCAAGAGATTCACCTCTCTCAATTATAGGTAAAGCAACTTGACTTTAATTCCTGGTAAAATTCTAGAATGAATCATTAAAGGGATGGTTTGTGAGTATTTAGAAAGGGAAGCAGTGATCGCTAAGAGCTAGTATGACTTCAGTGAGGAAGAGGTGTGCCTGACTAACTTAATTTATTTTTTGATAAATAGTGTAAGGTAGATAGTGTAGGAGATTGGAGGAATACCATAGGCATGATATACCTAGATTTCCACAAGGCTTTATATCCAAGTGGACAAGATAGAGAAATGTAGGCTAGATGATAACTTTGGTGAATTCAAAACTGGTTAAATGACCAGACCCAAAGAATGACTAATGGATCAGTGTCTTATTGGAAGGGTGTTTCTCACAAAGCAGTTGCCCCAGGGATTTGTTGTAAATTCTGTGCATTTTTATCAGTGGATTGAGTGAAGGTTTAGATGGTATATACAAATTTGCAAATGACACAAGACTTAAAAGCATAGCTAATACAGTGGATGACCTTAACGGACATACAACTCTAAATCTGTGACACTACATATAACTGAGGGTTGAGCTCAGAATAAAGAATGATTGATCTACATTGACTAGACAGATAAAATTTAGTAGGGATAAATGTAAAATCCTACACTTATATCCAAAAAGTCAATTACGTGGGGTAGACATGGCTAGACAACAGTTTGTGTGGAAAAGATCTAAGAGCTTTAGTTCATTTGAAGTACAGCATGAATTAGGAGGGTGACTCAGAAGCCAAAAAAAGCCAGTGCCATCCACTGTAGGCTAAATTGAAAAGTAGAGCTATCAGAGCAAAGGAGGTGATAGCCCTGCAGTCCTCTGCCCTGGACAGACCCCATATGGAGTACTGCATTCGATTCAGTGCCCTAGGACATTTTAGGAAGACATTGACGTATTGGATGAGGCCCCAGAGAGGGCAACAAATTTGGTGAAGGAAATGGAACCATGGCATACAAGGATCACTTGAAAAAAATGGGAATGTTTAGCCTCAAGAAGACTAAGGGGAGATAGAGTAGCTATCTTAAAGTTCTTGAATAAGTATCATTATAAGAAGGATTAGATTTGTTGTTCTTGGCTCTGAGTACAGAACCAAGAGCAGTGGTTGAGTATTATAAGGAGAGGTTGAGTATTATAAGGAGATGGATTTTAGCTTGTTCTGAGGAAACATTTTCTCCCAACCATCCACAAGTGAAATGGATGGCAGAACCACAACCAGGTCTGGGCAACCAGAGCCTTACCCCCAGGATAAGATTTTAATAGGGTGCCTGACAGCCCTGTCTCATAAATGTTTCTTCCCCTGCCCTCCTCACACTGCTCCCTCGTAGGCAGTAGCAGTCTTTTTCTAGGCAAGGTTTCATCCCCGATCAACAGCTTAGAAGCCTTGTCCTATCCTAGGCTGGGCTTCATATACCCCCATGGCCACATCTCAGGGGAGCCTCTGCTCCTACGCACCACTCTTGCTTGCCTCAGCTTCAAAAATTATTAGTTACAACTCTGACAGTAGATAAGGAGCTTCTCAAGTGGTCTTCAAGCAAATGACTGTCTGAGGTGTTCTAAAGGAGATTTCTGTTCAGGTACAAATTAGACTAAATGACTTCTGAAGTCCCTTTCTCCTCAGTGACTGGAATTCTGTGAGTTTATTTTTTAAAATTTGGGGAGGAAGTAAAGTGCCCTCCTGCAGCCGGTGAGTGACTGGGCTGAAGACGCAGGACAGCCAAATGCTACGTGGACTGTGATCCTTTGCCAGCTCTAAGGGCTCAGCTCTTCTTTAGGGACTGCCCAGATTCCTGGCACTCCTGGCCTCCCTAGAGTTAAGCAGGCTCCTCCACCCTTTAAGCCTGGTTTCCTTCCAGATCTGCAAACCCAGAGGTCCCTTAGAGCTGAACTGAGCTGGCTCCAAAGGGGGTTGGAGGTGGTGGGAGATACAGGGAGCTCTTGACTCTGGCACAGTAACCTTGGACAAGTTGTTTCAGTTTCCTCTTATAAAATCAGAGGGGGTGGACTAGCTGATTTCTAAAGCCCCTTTGAATTCTGACCTTTTATGTTCAAAAGTCGCCTTCCACGCCAAGATTTTATGTTCCGAATTCCTTTCCAACTCTAAGGCCCCCTCCAGCTCTGACATTCTGTCTTCTGTGTTCTCTCCCAGCTCTGACATTCTATGTTCTGAGGTCCCTCCCAGCTCCAACATTCTGTGCTCTAAGATCCCTTCCCAACTCTGACATTCTCTGTTCTAAGATTCCTCCCAGTTCTGATATTCTATGCTCTAAGGCTTCCTCCAGTTCTGATATTTTATCTTCTGTGTTTTCTCCCAGCTCTGACATTCTGTGTTCTGAGAACTGCCGCAGCTCTGAAATTCCATGCTCTGGGGTTCTTCCCACTATCTCTAACATTCTATATTCTGAGGTCCCTCCCAGCTCTGATGTTCTGTGCTCTAAGATCCCTTCCCAATTCTGACTTCTCTGTTCTAAGATTCCTTCCAGTTCTGACATTCTGTGTTCTCAGAACTGTCACAGCTCTGAAATTCTATGCTCTGGGGTCCTTCCCAGCTTGTCTCTTGACATTGTTCTGAGGTCCCTCCCAACTCTGACGTTCTGTCTTTTAAGGTCCTTCTCAGCTCTGAAATTCAGTGTTCCAAGGTTCTTTCCAAAGCTGACATCCTATGTTCTGAAGTCTTTTCTAGTTCTGACATCCTTTTTTCTATGGAGGTTCCCCCCTTCTCTAACATTCTGTGTTCTAAAGTTTCCCTGCTCTAACAGTCCTTGCTCTGTGGTTCCCTCCCTCTTTAACATTCTATGTTCTAGGGTCTCTTCCAGCTCTAACATTCTATATATTAGCCTCCCTTCTGTCGTTCAGTCATTTCAGTTGTGGTGAACTCTTCATGACCCCATCTGGAGTTTTCTTGGCCAAGATACTGGAGTGGTTTGCCATTTCCTTCTCCAGTGGATCCATTTCGTCAGGCAATCAGAGGTTAAGTGACTTTTCCAGGGTCACACATCTAGGAAGTGTTCAAGGCTGGATTTGAACTCAGGTCTTCCTGACTCCAAACCCAGTGCTCAATCCTCTAAACCACTAGTTGCCTCTGAAGCTTCCTTCTAGCTCAAACATTTTGGTTTTTTTTCTGCATCATCAAAAAATGGAAGCAACAGGGCGGGATGGAAAAAAAGCCCTGATCTTGAAGTCAGGAAACCTGAATTCTGGTCTCAGAATTTCCTCTAATTTGCTGTGAGCTATTGGTCAAGCCAAGGCGTGACATAGTCACTTCTTTCTGGGCCTCACTTTCCTCACCTGTAAAGTTAATGGGAACTGGTAGAGATTGGTCTTTAAAGGCCCCTCCAACTCTATGGTCTCTGAGAGGAAAAAAAAAAAAGCTCTCTTTACCCGCTGGGTTCCCACTCTCCCCTCCTGAGAACATGAACCCAGGCAACAAATATTTCCTGAGCACCTTCTCTATGTAGGGGCCTGTGCTTGGAGCTGTGGGGAAAACATGAAGAAGATACGATCCCTGCCCTTGGAGAGTTCCACAGACTGTTTGAGAGGAAATCAGCCAATCAGCAAGTAGGTATTAAGTGTGCCAGACTCAGGAAATACAAAGCCAAAAATGAAACAATTCCTGCTCTAAGAGTTCTCATTCCAGATAACATGTACATACATAAATAATTACAAGGTAGCATTTAGTAGAGGGAGGAATATATATGAAGATGTAGCTAACACAAGGCTGTATGTACTGAGAGACAAAGGAGTAGCATAAACAGTGAGCATTCTAGGATTGTTTCATAGGGTTGTAAATTTATGACTGGGAGATCAGTCCATCAGTAAGCATTCATTAAGCACCTTCTGTGTGCCAGGGTGGTGGGTGATGGATATACAAAGACAGAAGTGAGACAGCCCCTGCCCTCGGGAGCTTATATTCTAATGGGTAGAGGGACTCTTGGCCAGGAAAGGAAGTTTTGATCTTGGCAGTCACAGAGATTAGGAGTAAAAGGGGAATGATTGCCAAATAGAGGAGTTTCCATTTCATCTCAGGGTCAGTTGAGAGCCATTCTCAACTTGGCCTTCTGGAGCCAGGGTGAAGCCTGTACTTTAGGAATATCAGCTTGAAAGCTGTGAAACTGATCAGTAGAGAGTTATAATAGTCCCAGTGAGGGCCAGGGCTAGCTAGGGTGGTGACTGTGTGAATGAAGGCTTGCCTCTCTGGGATCTCAGAGCCCCTGGTGTCTCTGCCCTTCTAGGGCAAGCTTGAATCCCCAGATGAAGGGGGACCTTTGATGGCTTTAGCTTACAGAAGCTAAGGATCTCAGAACCCAAGGTCCATCATCAGGCATTGAAGCCAGCTTCCTAGCATTGCTAGTCTATAGCACCTTAAATCTTTCTAGTTTTCATCTGGCTTGGCTGTGGGCCTTTGGGTGGAGATATAGGCCAGAATGGGTTGGCAGAGGTGAGACAACAGAAAGAACACTACACAAGGAGTCAAGCCCTCCCTACCACTAACTTACTGGGTGGCCTTGGTCAATAATAGCTAACAATAATAGTAATAACTAGTCTTTATATAGTGCTTTAAGATTTGCAAAACACTTTGTGTGTTATCACATTTGATCTTCACAGTCATCCTGGGAGGTAGGTGCTATTATCATCCTCATTTTGCAGTTGAAGAAACTGAGGAAAGCAGAGATTAAGTGACTTTTCTGGAATCAAACAGCTAGTGTCTGAGGCAGGCTGTGAACCCAGGTCTCCCTTACTCCAGGTCCATCACTATCCACCATGCCATGCTACATTTTGGGCCTTTCTCCCCTGGGTAAAGGAGGCGGCTGGACTATATCAATCCTCTTGCAGTTCTCAGAATGCAGGAAATCGGTCCAGGTGGTTGGTGGGGGTGGCTTGGGTAGTGTTTCTGCCTCTCCCCACCCAGTTGGAATCCTGCCCCTGAACCAGACAACTCTGCAGCTAATCATTGCACTACTCACTGGGTGTTAAATTTCAGGAGTGGGGCCAACTTGACTACTTAAAAATCCAGGAAACAGAGCACCCAATGAAATTAGCATCCCCATTTCCTGAAGGCACATCTTGACCGTGGCAGCGCTCCAAGGTCTGCCTTAGACAGGCAGCCACCCAGGCTGTGGGTGGGCCCCCTCTCCTTCCTGTCTGCTTCTCCTCAGAGGGTCTGTGGAAGCAAGCTGGCAGAAACTAGGTGGTTTCTGTGGTATTCTCCCACAGGGTTCATCATTTTCATCACTCCCACTTTTATAGCTCTTTACAGGGTTTTGTTTTTCTCATGATGAACCTTGTGAGAGTAGTAGTGGGAATGTTGTCAGCTCCCTTTTACAGATGAGAAGACTAAAGTTTGTCTGTGTTTTGCACACAGTAGGTGTTTGGCTTGCCCAAGATCACGGTAATGGTCCATTTGTTCGCTGTGGTGTAGTGGAAAGACTGCTGAATTTGGAATCATGAGCCATGAGTTCTAATTCCAGCCTTGAAACTTACTTCTTGGTGATGGTGGTGGTGGTGGTGGTGGTGGTGGTGGTGGTTGAGTCATTTCAGTCGTGTCTGACTTTCCATGACCCCATCTGGGGTTTTCTTGGCAAAGATCCTGGGGTGGTTTGCTATTTCCTTCTCCAGTTCATTGTACAGATAAGGAAACTGAGGCAAACAGGGTGAAGTGACTTGTCCAGGTTCACATAACTATTAAAGTGTCTGATGCCACATTTGAACTCAGGTCTTCCTGACTACAGGTCCAGCGCTCTATCTATTGTGCCACCTCTAGCTGCCCCTCACTTCCTGGACAAATCACGTAATCGCTGGGTCTCAGTTTCATCAGTGAAATGGAGATTTGATGACTTGACTCCTGAATGCCCTCCCTATGAGATTACCTTCCACTTAGGTAGTATGCTTGTACATACCTACTTATTGCATGTCGCCTCCCCATGCCTGCCTACCTCAGTTTCCTCAACTATAAAATGGGGATCATAATAGCCCCTATCTCATAAGGTTCTTGTGAGTATCGAATGAGATAAAGCATGTAGAATGCTCTCACCTAGTGCCTGGTACTGAATAAATAAATGCCTGTTCCCTTCCTGTTTCCCTTCTCCTTCCCTTTACCCATTATAATGTGAGCTTCTTGAAGGCAGAGACCACGTTTTAGCCCTTTTTTGGTATCCTCAGTGCTTAGCCCAGTGCCTAGCATATAATAAGCACTTAATAAATACTTGTTGATTGACTGACTGACTGACTAGTTCTCTGATACCATGACTTAGAATTGTCCAATAGAAAAAATTGCTAGATTTAGAGACAGAGGATCTGAGTTTGAATCTCTGTTCTATTCTTTACTTCCTCTATGACTTTAGACTAGTTCTTTATCCTCTCCCTCAGTTTCCCCATCTTTAAAATTAAGGAATTGAACTCGTTGATCCCTAATTCTGGCTCTAAGTCAATGAGCCATTGCCTCACAGAGAGCAATTCACCTGGTTATAGCTTATTGATAAGAAAGGCTGCAGTGACGCAGTAAGCCAGGCAACGTCTGGCATCACCGCTGCGCCGGACCTTTTTGCTCTGATTCGATGACATTCTGTAGCAAAAACGAGGTTAGGTGAGGAGTTCTTCCCCTCTGCAAGGCCTGCACACTCACCTGAGCGGTTTGTCGACATTAGGGCCGGTGCTTTTCTATAATCAAGAGAATGGGGCTATCGCAGAACACTGGAACCCAGCTCTAGAGCTCTGGGCCTTCGAGGTCATCCAGGCCAACCCTTACTCAATAGAGGAGGAAACTCTGCCCTGAGAAGTTCAGTGATTTCCCCACATTCTCACAGCTTACTACCTGTGGCGGAGCTAGTTTTTGAACTCGGGTCCTGTAACTTTTTTCACTGTGACCATTTCACCTTTCACAGATGCGGCAATCTAGGGTAAGCAGATACCAGGCAACTTTCAATAGATCAGTTGTAACTAGTAAGGCTAATATCTGATATCAAATAAGAAGAAGAAGCGGATGTTTATAGAGTGCTTTAATATTTGCAAAGCATTATCAGACAAAGCAAATGCGTTATCTTATTTGAGCATCACAACAATCCTGCCAAACAGGATTTGCAAGTATTATCATCCCAAATGGGATCATTGGGGTTATATGCTAGGTAATATAGTGGATAGAGCACTGGGCCTAGAGTTGAGAAAACCTGAGTTCAGATTCAGCCTTAGACACTAGCTGTGCAGCCTAGGGCAGATCACTTAGCTGCTGTTTGCCTCGGTTTCCTCAGCTGTAAAATGGGAATAATAATAGCACTTACCTGACAGGGTTGTTGTAAGAATCAAATGAGATATATTTGTAAAGTTTAGCATGGTGCCTGGCACACAGTAGGCACTATCTAAATACTTACTATTATTACTATTATTATATTTGTAAAGCACTTAGCACAGTGCCTGGTACATAGTAAGCACTATGTAAATGCTATTGTTATCATTGTTATTATTATACTTACATTAAAAAGCACTTACCACAATAACTGGCACATAGTAGGTATTCTATAAATGTTACTATAATAATTATTATTATCATATTTGTAAATCACTTAGCACAATGCCTGGTACATAGTAGGTGCTATATAAATGCTTGCTGTTGTTATTGTTATTATCGTATTTGTGAAGCACTTAGCATGGTACCTGGCACATTATTGGAGGTATATAAATGTTTGCTATAATTGTTACTCTTAACTACTATTACTATCATCATCATCTTATTATTTTATTTGTGTTATATTTTATTTTTATCATTTTATCTTATTTTATTTGTAAAGCACTTAGCACAATACCTGGCACGTAATAGCCACTATATAAATGCTTGCTGCTATCATTATTATTATTATTATTATTATTACATTTGTGAATCACTTAGGACAGTGTCTGGCACATAGTTTATAATGTGTACATGTTCAAATAAATGTTTGTTCTCTTCCTACCTTCATTTTACAAATGAAGAAATTAAGGCTTAGAGCACTTAAATGACTGTCCATGATTATTACATAGCTAGTAAGTGTCAGAGCAAGGTGAGATAAAAACCCAGGTCTCCCTGACTCTAAGTATGGTGCTAGATCTGCTTAACCAAGTAAGCCAGCTAAGAATGCACACAAAGGTTGGCATAATTTGTTCAGTCCTTATGGATTTCTCAGTAACTCTAGCTAAGTCTTATGTGCTTCAGCCCCTCCCCCCTTCCCGTCCCCACCTTTGGAGGAAGGGCTCTAATATCATCAGCCTTCCTGAGTCACACAACTTTTAAGTGGTTGAAGTAACCGGGAATGTCTACCCTCAATAAGAAACAATTTAAGAGAGACATAATGATTATTTAATTCACTTATCATGTATTATTTGGTATTAGAGCATTAAGATTACAGAGTTCAATGGGATCATGCCTTCCTCAATTTAAAGATGGGGACATTGAGGCCCCGAGGCAGGAAGTGACTTGCATGAGCATGGGTTGCAGGTAAGCAGCAGAGCTGGGAGTCTTCTGACTGCAAATCCAGCATTTTTTCTACTCCATCACTTTGTGTATGTCATGGTCCCCTCCTCGACCATCACTTCCACAAGTGCAGGAAATTTGTTCTTTATTTATACTTTACATTTTCCCCTAGTCTCTAGCAATGTTTGGCACACTATCGGTGCTCAGTAAGCATTTCTGGAATTTGCATTGTATTGAATTGGAGAAGAAAAGACAGTGGATGGGAGACATGATTGCTATCTTTAAGTATCTGAAAAGTTGTTATCTAGAAGGTAGATTTTGACTTGTTCTGGGGCAGAAGTTATGGGGAAATAGATTTCAGTTCAATAACAGGAAGACCTTTCTAACCATTTGTTGTTCAGTCATGTCTGACTCTTCATGACCCCATTTGGGGTTTTCTTGGCAAAGATGTTGGAGTGGTTTGCCATTTTCTTCTCCAGCTTATTTTATAGATGAGGAAACTGAGGTAAACAGGGTTAAATGACTTGCCCAGGGTCATATAGCTAGTAAGGGTCTGAGGCTAGATTTGAGCTCAGGTCTTCCAGACTCCAGAGTCAGCACTCTATCCACTGCACCACCTAGCTACTTCACTTCTAACAATTAGAACTGTCTAAAAGTAGAATGGATTGACTCAGGAAATAATGAGTTTTTGGTCACTGTTGGTGTTCATATGGGGGCCAGATGACCACTTGTTGGAGAGGCAACTAGGTGGTGCCATAGTGCACAGAGGGCTGCACTTGTAGTCAGGAAGACCTAAGTTCAAATCCAGCCTCAGATACTTAACTAGCTGTTGGTCTCAGTTTCCTTATCTGTAAAATGGGGGCAATAAGACCTATCTCCTAGGACTGTTGTGAGGATAAAATGAGACAATATTTGTAAAACACTTTGCACACTTTAAAGCACTATACAAATGCAAGTAATGATGATGACAATGATGATGGTGATGCTATAGAGATGGTTCCCATCCTTGTATTCGGTCATGGCCAACTCTTTGTAGACTTCATTGTCCATGGGGTTTTCCTGGCAAAGATACTGAAGTGGTTTGTCATTTACTTCTCCATTTTCAGGCAGGAGTTAATTGACCTGCCCAGGGTCACATAGCTAGTAAGTCTCTAAGGTCAAATTTGAATTCTGGTCTTTCTGACTCCAGGTCCTTATCCACTGTGCCACCTAGTCAAACCTCCCCGTCCCCACCCAATTTTGATATGTGTTGGGTTAAATGGCTTCTAAGATCATAAGTTCTAGAGGAGGAGGAGACCACCCCCATCCCCCTACACACACACACACACACACCCCCTACACACACCTGAGAAAACTAAAACTCAAAGAAAAGTTGCATGATCTGCTTAAGCTTATACAAGTAAGAAGTGTCAGAGATATGAACCAGTAGGCTATTAGGCCCATAAATTTAGAACTAGATGGGACCATTACATTTTAACATAAATTACATATTTTTAGGAAAAATAGCCATTTTCCAAAACAGAAAAAAAAATTAGTGAAAAGAATGGCATTGTTTTACAAATGCTTTGCAAATCTCTTTAATGTCTGGCCTAAAAGAAGACAGCTGAATTCTCAGATCTGCTTCTTTATTCAATCTGTTTTGATATGTCACTTTGGTTAAAGTATATGAAGAAAATCCGACCTCACACAGATAATGTAGTTGGAAAGGGGAAGAGTGTTTTAATAGGCAAACAATGTCTTAATATTATTATAAAAATAGTTTTGACATGAGGACCCCCTGAAAG
Source organism: Vombatus ursinus (assembly GCF_900497805.2). Lineage (NCBI taxonomy): Eukaryota > Metazoa > Chordata > Mammalia > Diprotodontia > Vombatidae > Vombatus > Vombatus ursinus. The sequence goes on from NW_020945437.1 coordinate 18,329,502, forward strand.
GGTTGCAGCTACCCCTAGGGGTCCATAGACCACACTTTGAGAACAACTATCTTAGGTTGAAGGATTCCTGGTATAATAATAAATGACATGAATGACTTTGCATACATTACCTCATTTGAACTTCCTCATAACCAGCCTGTGAGGTCAGTAATAGAGGTATTGTCTCTGTCAAAGGCAGCTAGGTGATGCAGTGGATAGAGCATTGGACCTGGAATCAGGAAGACTTGAATTCAGACACTTACAAACTGTGTGACCTTAAACAAGTCACTTCACTACTGTCTGCCTCAGTTTTCTCCTCTGTAAAATGAGGATGATAGTAGCACCAACCTCAAAGGGTTATTGTGAGCATCAAATGAGATATATTTGTAGTAAAGGACTTAGAACAGTGTCTAGCATTTAGTTAGTGCTTAATAAATGCTTGTTTCCTTTCTTTCATTTTACAGGTGAGGAAAGTTAGATTCGGAAAAATTAAGGGCCTTGCCCACAGTTACACAGCTAGTAAGTAAAAGGCAGAATTTCAGGCCACATCTTACACTCTGACCACTATGCCTCACTTGTATAAAGGCAGGATTACAATAACATTGCTGCTTTATTCGTTTCTTTTTAATGAAATTAGATTACTTTTGTTTGAAGAAGTTCACAATATTCTGGACATAAATGATTAGACCTTGGGAGTGTATTAACCAATGATTTTTTTTTATTATTGTTGTTATTTGTTATTGTTGGCAAGTGGCTTATGTTCCTCATAGCCTGGGGAAGCTTAATGTAGAGCAGCATATAAAGGTTCGTCACCATCACCCTGCATCTGCTGTTAGCTTACCTCTGCCAAAAATGTAATGTGTGACCCACTGTCATTGTGGGCCTCAGTTTTCCTATCTGTAGACTGACAGAGTTGGATGAGATCGAGGCTTCTCAGCTCAGGGTGCAGGCACTGTTTTTTTTTTTTTTTTATTTTGATAACTCTATTTCAGAATAATTGATTTCCATGGTAATCTCGTGTGTCTTATTTGATGACGTTAAAAGCCATGCTCTGAAAAGAGTCCACAGACTTCACTAGACTGTGGGGGCATCACACACACACACACGCACAGACACACAATTTTGATATGTGTTGGGTTAAATGGCTTCTAAGATCATGAGTTCTAGAAGAGGAGGAGGAGACCACCCCAGTCCCCTTACACACACACACACACACACACACACACACACACACACACACACACTCACACCTCCACACACCTGAGAAAACCAAAACTCAAAGAAAGGTTGTGTGATCTGCTTAAGCTTATACAAGTAAGAAGTATCAGAGATGGGATTTGAACCTAGATTCTCTGACTATGTAGCTAACTTCCCCTCCCTCTCCTTCCCATTGTACCATAATGCCTCCTTCCCTTTTGACTTTGGGAGGCTATGAACCAGTAGGCTATTAGGCCCATAAATTTGGAGCTAGATGGGATCATTACATTTTAACATAAATTACATATTTTTATGAAAATAGCCATTTTCCAAAACAAAAAAAATTAGTGAAAAGAATGACATTGAAAAAAATTGGCATTTTTTTAATTTTGATAACTGTATTTCAGGATAATTGGTTTCCATGGTAATCTCGTGTGTCTCATTTGATGACGTTAAAAGCAATGCTCTAAAAAGAGTCCACAGGGTTCACTAGACTGCAGGGGCGTCACACACAGACACACACATACACACACACATATTAAGAGCCTCTGGCGAGATGATCTTTAAAAGTCCCCTCCAATTCTGACATTCTATATTCTGAGGTCTCTTCCAGCATTAACAGCCGCATCTTCTGTGTTCTAAGATCCCTTCCAGCTCTAACATTCTATGTTCTAGGGGCCTTTCTAGTTAATCAGTTAGTCAACAAACATTTATGTAGTGTGTACTATGTACCAGGCACTGTGTTGAGGGTGAGGGGTGGAAATAAGCATTTGTATGGCGTTAAGTGTCAGGCACTGTGCTGGGGATTAGTTGGGAGTGAGGGATGAAAATAAGCATTTATGTACTGCCTACTATGTGCCAGGCACTGTGCTAAGCTCATATGAGAATAAAAATACAAGTAAAAAGAAAGACAGTCCTTGTTCTCGTGGAGTTTACATTCCAACAGGAAAAGACAGCACATAAAAAGAAACTGAGAAGGAGCAGGGGTGGGGGAGGGTGGACAATATGATGGAGTAGTTCAAGTATTATAATTATGTATATGTGTGTGTATATATGTATACATGTGTGTGTATGTATATATAGGATACACACACACACATATGTATATATACATAATATAAAAATAACCAGATTATACTGGTGAGAAATGAAGAGATGACAGTCCTGGGTTCTTTATATTCTAAGGTCCCTCCTAGCTCTGACATTCTGTGTTCCATGGTCCCTTCCTGTTTTAACAGTCTATTTTCTAAGACTTCCTTCAAGTTCTGATAGTTCTATGTTCTAGGATGTCTTGTGATTCCTACATTCTATTAAATATTCCTTTCCAGTTCTAACATTTCCTTTTCATAGGACTATAGATTCAGAGCAGGAAAGTCCCTTAGAGGCCTTCTGATTTCACTCCCTTATTTTGCAGATGAGGACCTGAGGTCCAGAGAGGTGTTATATGACTTGCCCAAGGTCACATAGGTAGTAAGTTGTGGTTGTGATTTGTCCTTTGTTCTTGAAGAGGACCATGACATCAGGGAGGTGTTGTCATGACTTGCAAGTGAATTGGATTACAGTGAGGAAGGGCTGTGCAAAGGCACCAGCCTCACTTTCTCCTCCGGAGCCATCTGGGTCCAGTGGCCAGATATAAGATCGGGACGATTGGAGATGGCCCCAGTAGTAGGTGACAAACCCAAGATGGAAAACCATGCCTTATGGCTCCAAATCTGATACTCTTATCACTGCATTGCTTCTCTATTTTCTGTGTCCTAATATTTTATGTACCAAGTTACCTTGTAGCTCTTTCGTTCTATGTCCTAAGGTACATTCTATCCCTAACATTCTATGATTCTACAAATCTTTTTGGAAGCAACTTTACACGAGGCCTGGGTCTTCAATATCAGCCCCTATTCTTGGAAGCCGTATTATGTCCTAAATCATGAGGCCCTGGCCTTCCCTTCACCCCTACCATGATCATGTCTCCATTCCTAACGCTAAGGTTCTTAACCTTATCTCGGTTCCTCTTACCGCTCTAGGCCCTGAGTGCCCTTAGGAATTTCTCTCTTCTGCCTTCCATTTCTTTTATCCTTTTCTCTAATCCTGCCCCCAATCTCTCCCCCTTCTTGAGAGACTAAAGGAATTACTTCTTCCCTGTTCATCCTCAGACTATATGGGTATGTCACTTGTTCTCTCTTACCCTTCTCTCCCCTCTTCCCATTTGTACGGCTTCCCATTGTTATTCCCACCTACAAAAGCTTATAAGCTTGTAAGGAAAGGATCAAGGGATTTTATTCATTAATTCAACTCCTCCACTTTTGCTTCTCACACTCCCTTAAATCTTTAGCTCTTAGGTCCCTTTTGTCCTCGATGATGTCTCTTTGTACTTTCCTTTACCCCATAGATCAATTTTCCTCTTTAAAAAAAAAATAACCTATAAAACCTGAGAGCATTCGTTTTACTTTTTAGTCTTCTCTTGTTAATCCTGCTTATTCTCCTTTTCTTGTGCTTCTGTAGTTTGGGGTATTTGCAAGTCAATTCATCTGTTCAGCTGCTTTTTTACTTATTTATTTTTTGCAGAAACACCTCCAGTGTCTCTCTTTTGTTTAATATTTATTCTTTTTTGTTGATTACATGCTCAGTTTGGGGCAGCTAGGTGGCACATTGGATAGAATGCTGGATAGACAGCTGGGCCTGGAGTCAGAAAGTCTCATCTTGCTGAGTTCAAGTCTGACCTCAGATACTTACTAGCTGTGTGACCCTGGGCGAGTCACTTAACCCTGTTTGCCTCCGTTCCCTCATCTGTAAAATGAGATGGGGAAGGAAATGGCAAACTACTCTAGTATCTTTGCCAAGAAAATCCCAAATGGGGTCATGTAGAGTCAACACGACTGATATGACTGAACAACAACAAGGCTCAGTTTTGAAGGATCTGTTATTTGGGATGACATCTTGAGCTCTTTTGCATTTTGCAAGCATTTTGTGATCTTTCTAGAATGCAAAATAATCTCATGTCATTTGAATTACCTTTACTTCATATTTGAAGATATTTCTCCTGGTTGCTTAGAAAATTTGTTGTTTTTTACTGAAATCGTTCAATTTAACACTATGTCCCTTGACATTTGAAGAACAAAATTCTTTCTGGTGGTGATCTGTGAATCCTCTTGATTACTATGTGTATATTCAGAGATTCTGGACAATGTTCTTGCATTATTTTCTGCATTGTGGTATACGGGTTTTTTTATCTGTCATGTTCTTCAGAGACATTTCTAATCTTAAATTATATCTTGTGCCTTATCTTCAAAGTCAGTTGTTTTGGCTTGTAGAGTATCCATGTGTTCTTTTACCTTTGTTGCCCTTTGCTTCTCTTTTGCCAAATTTTTCTCCACTTCAGTATTTTTGTGTTTCAAATGTATTGTTCTCTCTCTCAAAGCTTCTACTTTTTTTAGATAGTTTTTCCATCATTTATTCATTTTTTTTCTGATCTGCTATTTGTGTTTTTTAATTCTTTTTTAGTTGTTTGTTTTTTGTTTTTTTGTGAGGCAATTGGGATTAAGTGACTTGCCCAGGGTCACACAGCTAGTAAGTGTCAGGTGTCCGAGGCTGGATTTGAACTCAGGTCCTCCTGATTCCAAGGCCGGAGCTCTATCCACTGAGCCACCTAGCTGCCCCTGTTTTGTTTTTTTTTTTTTAATTCTGAATTAGAAGTTCTGATTTCTGCCCTAAATTCAATTATATTTTCTTATTTTAAGAGGCTTATTGCTCTTTTGAACTGTTTTGAAATTTCTTGTTTTCTCATGATCTCTGGGGAGAGGATTCTCTCTTTTCTGTGGTAATACTGGTTCATTTTTCCAAAAAGCTATAATATTTGCTCAGTAAGCTTTGATTTCTTTTTGAGGTTTTACTTTCTCTTCCTTCTGTCTTTAAAATCCTCTGTTGGTTACCTGCTTATGGGCCGGGTTTTTATTCCCCATCACTCACCTTTGGAAATCCTCCTTACTCTTTAGCCCCTATTCCTTCTGTTACTACATAGACTCTTGAGACTGAGCTCCTACTGAGTGGTCTCAGCCTTTTCACACTGGGTGATACGACAGTCCTTTCCGTGGATGAGCTGGAGGAAAAGACTGGCCTCAGCTGGATTTCTGGTCCCCTTTTCGTCAGGCCACACCTTTTGTTCCCTTTAACCTGTAGCTCTGATCGTCATATGGCACATCTTTCATTCTGGGGGAGTTTTCATTTTTCCTTCCTTCTTCCCTTGGAGTGACTGGGCACAATCAGTGCCTGTCACCTATTTTGGGGTTGGAGGGTCAGGGACAATTTAGCAAGAATCGTTGCTGTGGAGGATCACTTTATCTAGACCCCTAATTATTAAGTGGTTCAGGCTTACTTGTGCTTACTGGTTAGAGCTAGGGGACTGAATGAGAGCTGTAAGTATTAAGCATTGCTCGTGTTGACCCCTGAGGTTTGTGTTGAGGTTCTGAGTGCTTATGGTATTTTGCGGTAATTACTCTATATTTGGCATATAATTCCTTTCTTTTGGGGCCTGGGGTTTGAAAGAAGTTTGAAGGAAACGACTCTTGACATCTTGCTGGTGGCATCCTCCTCTGTCATCTTGTCAATTGTATGATGCCTAGAGTCATTGAGAGCCTCTAAATGTGCCAAGGCAAGGACATGCCCAAACCTTCACAGGATAAGCAGGAAGCCCCTGAATCCCATTCTCTTCAGCCAACTGAAGTCCAGATTCATGGATAATAGTAATAATAATAATAAATAACCACGTTTCTATAGGACTTTAAAGTCTAGAAAATGCTTCCCTCTCAACACCCTCCAGGATTGGCAGGGTAGTCTTATCAAGGCTATTTGTCAGATGAGACAGGATGTGGAGGGGTAAAAGAGCTAGCAGGCTTAGTGCCAGAGCGAGAACCTAAGCCCAGGTCTTTGGCTCCAGGGTCCTTCAGCAGCCAGCATGCTCACCCAAGAGTCTCGTGCACACATGCTGCACAGGAAGCTGAAAACCGTGCCAAGAAGGGATGCCACCACCTGCTCTCTCGCATCCCCTTCTGAATTTCTGCCCAGAAGGGAACAGCTGGGATGCTGATGCTGTTAACACCAAGGGCTTAGGCGGGAGGAGAGGGGATTAGCAGCACACTGCCCTAAGGAGGCTCCCTCAATCCCAGACATCCCACAGATGAAATGGAAACAGAGATGCTTTAGGAACAGGTGCACGGGGTTGGTGCTAGCTCTTATTCCACCAATCACAGAGCTCCTGTGCCTCTACTTGTCTGCCCAGTTACAAGAGGGGCTTCTTGGACACAGGAATTTCAACTCTGGCTTAGGTTGCAAGGGGACTGATTTAAGCTGAACGTAAGGAAGCAGTGCTGATCGGTCACAGCTGCCCTGAGATAGAGTGGGAAGAAATGAGCTCCCTGTCACCAGAAGGATTCAAGCAGAGGCCACCGGTGGAATAGACAGGGTTCTCTCGCTGGGTAGAAGGTTGGAGTAGACCATAAGAAGGAGCCCTAGAGGTCATCCAGGTCAGCCCTTGTCTAACCAAGAAATCCTTTTACAACATCCCAGCCAGCTCTGCCTGAAGTACCCAGTGACTGGGAACTCACTACCTCCTAAGGTAGCCCCTTTTACTTGTGAACAGTTGTGACTCACAGAAGTTGCTTTCCTCATCAAGGCTCAGGGTACTCTCCTGCACCTCCCACCTCTTATTCCCAGGTCTTCTTTAGGATCTACCTCTTTTACTTCTGATTCTGGGACCCAGGTCTTCCTGCTTCACATCCGGGCCACTTTGCCTATCTTGAAAATCCCTGTGCCTTCCCTCTGTTAATTATTTCCCCTTTTATCCTGCATATAGCTTGCATTGTATGTATGCATTTGCATATTGTCTCTCCCATTAGATTATAAGGTCCTTGAGGACAGGGACTGTCGTTTGCCTCTTTTCTGTATTCCCAGAATTTAGCACAGTGCATGGCACATAGTAGGTGTTTAGTAAATGTTTACTGATTGATCCCAGCCACCTGAATGGGCCAGAGATCCTATCAATCATCCAATCCAGTCCCTTTTAGAAAGGAAGGGAAGGAGCCTTTATTGAGTACCTACTATGTGCCAGGCACTGTGCTAATCACTTTGCAAACATTATCTCATTTGATCCTCACAACAACAGTTGGAGGTAGGTGTTAGTATTATACCCATTTTACAGATGAGGAAACTGAGGCAGGCAGAAGTTAAGTGACATTCCCAGGATCACACAGCTGGTCTGTATCTAAGGCTGGATTTGAATTCAGGTCTTCTGACTCCAGGCCCAGCACTCTGTCCAGTATCTAGGGTTGTCAGACACTTCTTGATTGCTGATACCAGTGGAGTACAAGCCAATAAGACAGGCAGACAGAAAGAAACAGAGATTGTTAGAGCTGAAAAGGACCATAGACCATCTACTGTAGTCTCCCATTTTACAGAGGGAGAAACTGAGGACCAAAGTAGGGAAGGGCCCTAGAGCATAGTTCTTCGCTTACAGAGCAGATTCAAACCCAGATCCTCTAACTGAAATCCCATACCTTTTTTCCTACACCCCATTGTGGTAGGCTAGGCCAGACTCAGGCTGGTGCCCTGGTAGTATAGATTTGGAGGCTAAATGAAATGAGACACTCATAGATGATTTAACACAGTTAACAAAGAGAGGTTTACTTAGCCGTAGCAGTAGAGACACCATGTTGATTCTGCTGAAGACAGTTTGTTGGTGCCAATCATACTGTCGATCCACAATCAGAAACCTCAGAGAAGGAAAGATGGAGCTCCTTCTGGCCCTTTGTAGTCAGGCACTGAGGGAATAAGAGCCAGTTCTCCTGGTCAGTCAGGTCTTAAGGACAAGAAGGAGCCTCAGCTGCATAAAGAAAGGCCTTAGGAAAAGCTAGCCCAGCCTACAAGGCAGGGTCCTAGGCATTATTTCTCCTGTCACATACACTAAGGTAGAATGAGAGGGAATCTTCTCCCCAACACTTTTAAACCTAGCATTGTTGTTTGTCCTTCCTTCTTGAAGAGGACCATTGACCTCAGGAGGGTGATGTCTTGACTTGCAAGTGAATTGGATTTAAGTGAGGCAGGCTGTGCAAAGTCATCAGCCTCCCTCCCTCCTAAATACAAGATCCAGGAAGCTCAAAGTCTCCTGCCTCCCAGAACAGATGGCTGAACCAGGTCATGCTTTTTAAAAGCTTTTTTTAACACATGAATTATTAAGATACATTTGTGTACTGAGTCCAGTGGGGAAGAAGTGAGAGTCAGGAGACTTCAACTCTGGTCTTGGCTCCAGGACTGACTTTCTAGATGACCTTGGATGGGTCACTTAACCTGTTAGTTTAACTCTGTGAAAAATGGCAATAGAACTTGACCCATAATTTTATCATAGAAGGAGAAGAATTGGAGACATAATCTGGTGTGATGGAAAGAGTGGTAGATTGGGTTGGGAAATCTGGATTAGATAAAGGCAGAACTGGAAGGCTTACTACAGTTGTAGATGACCCCAAACCCTGGAAAGGATTACTAAGATGCTAGATGACAGAATCCAAAAGGATCTTAACAGGATAGAAGGATGAGCCTAATCTAAGCAGTTCTAATTTTATAAGGATAAATATAAGATCATATCTGGATTCAAAAAGACAATTGCACAAGGGCAGAATGCAGGAGTTAACAATTAAACGACAGTTTCTGTGGAAGAGATCTGGGGGTTTCAGTGGACCACAAACTCAACAGGGGTCAATAGTGTATTGTGGCACCCAAAAAAGCTAATATGACATTCAGATGCCTAAAGGAGCTCATGTGGAGCTAGTCTGAATCAGCCTGAACCAGCAAGCACCAATTGTTAAATTTTCAGTGTGAGCATTTTAAACTTGGAAATCAGCAAATATAATGATTTAGGGTTTGATTTATTATTTGTTGGGTTCTAGACTTAAGAAAGTGATGGAGAAAATGTTAATAATGCAGATTAAATTTTAAGTGTTTTGTATGTATATTGGTATTTTTGAGAGCTGATTGCGAAACAATCTACCAGCACACCCATGGTCCCCTTGTACCATACCCTGGTTGTACAATATTTGGTGTGCTGTGTTCAGTTCTTGGCCTCACATTTTAGGAAGGGCATGAACAAGTTCTGGTTTGTTCTGGTGAGGGAACAGGAAATCATGACACATACAGATCATTTAAAGGAAGGGAGAACACTGATCTTGGAGAAGAGCAGCCTCAAGAGGGCCATGCTAAATGTCTTCATATATTTGGAGGGTTGTCATGGAGAAAAGGGATTAGATTTATTGTGCCTGGGCCCAGACAGAAGAACTAGGAGCATCACAGGTGCATGTGCGTATACCTGCACATATACTTACATTTGTGTGTATATATACACACATATGTATGTTATTATATAGGTCTATATGCACGTATACACATGTGTACATATATGTATATGCATATTGTATTGCATTGTTATACATGTATATAAATGCACGTTGTACAAAACATGTATATTTTATGTGCACTGTGTGCATATGTACATTGTGTGTATGTGTGCACACAATACATTTGTGTGTATGCACATATTTACAATACATATATAGGTGCTATGTGTATTTCATATATGTGCATGTATATATATATATACACGTACACATTTGTGTGTTGTGTGTGTATATACATTTGTGTGTACACACATGTTTCCTCAACAAGGAAGGGAAAAGCAGCTGCCTCTGAATTTCCTTCTAAAGTTTTATCATTTGAATGAAGCCTCAGCCATTTTTTTTGCTTGGCTCTTTCCCATTCCTGGTGCCAAAGGACGTGGTTAGGCTGATGGAGTCATGGCATGACTGGCCTCCTTAAAATGAGGCAGACTAGGAGCACAGCCAGGCCAACAGGGCCGCCTGCTGGGGTGTCATCTGCCAGGGGAGGGGGCATTTGGACAGACCCGACCAGCGTGGCCCCCACAGGGGCCACGTGGGGCTTTGGGAAGAGCAGTAGGCGCGGAGTTAGTCCCTCTGTTACCTCCTCTTTGAAGCACGGGGGCAGGACTCAGGCCCTCTCTGTAGACTTCATCGTTTCAGTTCTGCATGATCTTGTGTCCCTTGAGAGGCGAGGTGGCCCTGGTACGAGGAAGACAGAGAGCTAGGCCCAAATCCTGCCTATGGCACATACAAACTGTGGAACTGGCCACGTCTGTGAACCTCTTAGTCTTCTAGGAAACGCCAAAGTCATAAGGCTTAGAGAAGGGGCCAACCGGCATAAGAAGAAGGGGTTTCTCCATCCTGGAGTTCCCTAGGTTAGTGAAATCACAGGTCTGGCCCCCGTCCCTCTCCCTTAGAAGAGCACTGGAAAGAGTCAGGAAACCTGGCTCCCACAGCTGGCTCAGCCAGTAACTTGATGTGTGACCTTAAGCAAATAATTTCCTCCCTCTAGGCCTCGTTTCTTCAGCCAGCCCCTAGGTTCTGTGTTCTCAGCTGCCTTCCAGCCTCGTCATTCTGGGCCTGCGTCCTGAGGCCCCTTCCTGCTCCACAATTAGGACCTAGAGCAGGAAGAGGGTTGGAGAGTGTATCTCCATTTATCAATAGAACTCCTTCTGCCGCGTCCTGTGCCACGGGGTGATGGGCAATAGAGTCAAATGGGCCTGAGCTCCAGTATTGGCCAGCCTTGTGACCTTGGGCAAGCCACTTAACCCCTTTCAGCCTCAGTTTCCCCATTTGTAAAATGGCAATAATAATGCCTATACTCCCTACATTCATTTGAGCCTCAAGGCAACCCTGTGAAACAGGTACTACAGGTACGATTATCCCCATAAGTAGGGACCAGATTGTAGAGGGCCTTGAATGCCAGGCTAAGGGGCATGGACTTCTAGTAGCAATGAGGATTAATTGAAGATATGTGAGAAGGGGTGTGACATGGTCTCCTCTAAGAAAGCAAGAACCATTGCTAAGACTTGGCAGTTAACATCTTTTCATTTCTCTATAACTCCTTCCCATGAGTTTCACTGCTGCGCGAAGGATATTGGTCTTGGAGTCACAAGATCTGGATTCTAGTCCTGATTCCAACACCCACTGTGTCATCCTGAGTAAATCACTTCCACTCACTGATTTTCAGTTTGCATTTGTAGGAGTTGGAGTCTTACCTGGTTCCACTACTTACTTATGAGTCATTTGATCTTTTTTTTTTTTTAAGGCAGTTGGGGTTAAGTGACTTGCCCAGGATCACACAGCTACTAAGTGTCTGAGGCTACATTTGAACTCAGGTCCTCCAGACTCCAGGGCCAGTGCTCTATCCACTGTGCCACCTAGCTACCCCAAGTTATTTGATCTTAAGCAAGTCATTTAAATGCTCCGAGTTTCAGGTTTCCTATTACCTCCAAAATCACATAGAAAATCCTGTTTGGCATTTTATGACCTTCACAGCCCTGTCCATTCCTGCTTTTCCAGTCTTATAATTTACTCCCTTTTTCTGTATGCTCCAGTGCACTGGCCTACTCATTCTTTACCCATGAGTCTCCATCTCCAGATTCCATGTCTTTGCATTGCACTGATCACCTCTGGCTGCCTCCTGGCTGCCCTGGCTTCCTTCAAAACAGCTCAAAACCCACGTACTGCAGGACCTTTCCTGGTCCATTACACCCCATCCTCCCTCCAAAATTTTTGGTGCCATCCTTCTCTGGAATGACCTTCCGTATACTCTGTCTGCATCTTATCTGTACATAATGAGGATGTGAGCTCTTGAAGCCTCTTTCTTTGCATCTCTAGGTCTTAGAACAGTTCTTGTTCTGTAAAGATGTTGTTGTTCAGTCATTTCAGTCATATTCCGACTCTTCGTGACTCTTTTTGGGGTTTTCTTGGCAGAGATAGTGGAGTGGTTTGTCATTTCCTTCTCCAGCTCATTTAACGGATGAGGAAACTGAGGCAAACAGGGTTAAGTGACTTACCCAGGGTCACACAGCTAGTAAATGTCTGAGGCTGGATTTGAACTCGGGAGGATGAGTCTCAATGATTTCAAGCCCAGTGCTCTGTCTACCACACCCCCTAGCTGCCCTCCTGACACCTAGTAAATGCTCCTGAGTCCTCCAAGATTATCTCTAATTTATCTGTCTTCTTTGTACATAGTTGTTTGAGTGTTGTCACCCCCGGCAGACTGTGAGTTGAGAGAACTCACAGAGCAAGGGAGATATTTTTTCTTGTAGCACAGTGCCTGGCACATAGTAGGTGCTTGACCAGTGTTTGTTGACTGACTGACTATAAGGAGTGCATTGGACTTGATTTCTAAAGACCCTTCCAGGTCTATAGTTCCATGATCTGAAGTCACTTAACCTCCGGGGGTCTTCAGTTTCTTTCCAGATAACATAGAAGGTGATGTTCAGTGGAAAGGGAGCCTCAGGAATTCAGATCAGAATTCGAATCCTTGCCCCAGTGGTTTTTAGCTGGGTGACTGTGTGCACGTTGTGTAAAATGGGGATGATAAGACCTACCTGACAGGGCTCACATACACAGTGGGGTTACAGTGAGGAAAAAAGCATGTTGTAAACCTTAAAACACTAGAGAAATGTGAGGGGTTATTATGACCTACCTCCCAGTGTGGTGGAATGAGCAGAATGCTGAACTTGAGTTCAGGATCCCACCTTCAGCATTTATTAGCTATGTGACCTTGGGGGGTAAACACTTAATTGCTCTGACCTTCAGTTTCTTCATCTATAAAATGGGAATAAGAACATCTGAAGCACCCACCTCACAGGGTTGTTATAAGACTCAGATGAAATCATATATGTAAGCCTTAAAGCGTTATACAGGGTGTCCAAGCTATTCAGAGTTTAGGCTTTAAATTAAAGCTTAAAACTTCACTAAGATTTTTGAGACACTGTATGCTTATCATTATTATTAAGACAGTGCTTCGTCAACCATAAAGCACTAGAGAGATAGGAATTGTTATTGTTTAAACTCTCTTAAAGCATTTGTATTCTCTGTGCATTTCAATTAAATTTCCATAAATGAGAGGCACCATTAAAAAGATTTGTGGGGGCAGTCCCTGCCCTCAGGGGTAATACCATATAAGCAGGAAGACCCAGTCCAACCAGTTTAACCCAACAAGAGCTCTGCTCAAAACTGTAGAAAAGAGGCCTTGACTGTCTGAAGTTGAATTACTCTCCCTGGTGTCTCTGCCAGGTTCCCCTCTGAAAACCCTGAAGCAGAAGGTTAGAGGGGTAGCCCCAGTACCTTGGACACCCACGCTGTCATGCCAGAGCTCGACTGAGCAGACAAATCCAGCTGGCTTTGGGAGTGAAGGCAGGCCGGTTCCAGTCTAGCCAGAGTCACAGGCCCTGGGAGGGCCGCCATTCCCCCCCCCCCCCCCCGATTGCCAGCTCCCCAGTGAAGATTTCAGCAGTCTTCTTGGAGCTGAGCACAAGGGAGACCTCCTTCTCACTGGTGTGAATTAACCTCACTGCAGAGCTAACAAGGGAAGGACAATCAGCAGTAAGTACTTGGGTGCTGTGGTTAAGCCCTAGTTCTAACACTTAAAAGCCATATGGTCGCAGGAAAGTAATTTCACTCTCTGTGCCTCAGTTTCCTCTTTCTCCTTAGCTGACATTTTCTGAGGATTCACTTTGGTTCCTGCCTGACCCTCTTGGAGGTCAACGTGCTGGGCACATAGAAACTCAGTAAACAAAAATAGTAATTATCATTATTGTTAGTAAAAATAATTCCTATTTTTTGTAGCACTTTTAGTCTTATAAAATACTTTTTTCACAGGAACCTTTTGAAGTAGGCATTGTAGATATTTTTCTCCCATTTCACAGATGAGGAAATTAAATTTCTGGAATGAAATTAATTGCCCTGAGTCATAGCTAGTCGCAAAGCTGGACTTCTGAAGTGGTGAGTTCACCGTCACTGTCGTAGGGTCATTGATTTAGAACCAGAAGGGACCTCATCTAGTCCAACTCTCAGTTTAGAGATGAGGAACCTAGGATTTAGGAGTTCAGATAGAAGCTGGTTCACTACCTATAAAGAACACTGCAGGCGGTATTTGCGCTAGGTCGGAGGGTGGTAAGCTAGATGATCCCTTGTGGCCTTTTTAGTGTGAAGATTTTTATCTTGTCAACTGACTGATGATTGTGTCTACAATTCTCTGAGCCTAGGATTTTAGGATTCCTTGGTGATTGATAGACGGAATGATCTCTGTGTGATCAGATGGCCAGTGCACAGCTGACTTGATTTCATCTCCATCTTAGCCACCATCCTTTGTAAGCTCTAGGAGCGAGGAGGGGGCGGTGGATGGAAAGCAGCATGGGAAAGCTGGGGGAGCCTACAGCAAAGGCTCCTTTGCAAAATGTTATTAGGGAACCAGAGGTAGAAATAATGCCCAATTCCCAAGACTAAATATTAGGACATAGTTTGTTAGAAAACAAAACATACACGCAGTGGATAGAACACTGGCCCTGGAGTCAGGAGGAGCTGAGTTCAAATCTGGCCTCCACATAACACTAACTAGCTGTGTGATTCTGGGCAAGTCACTTAACCCCACTTGCCTAAACAAAAAAAACAAAAAAAAAAGAAATAGAAAAAGAAAAAGAAAAAAGAAAACAAAACGTAAAAGGTCAGAGCTAAAAGACACCGGAGAGGTCATCTAGACCAACCCCTTGGAAGGGCCTCCTGAGGGCCCTTCTAGCTCTGATATTCCATATTCTGTGTTCCAACATCCTGTATGTGTCTTAATGTTCTGGATTCAGTGTTCCAGCATTCTTTGTTCTCATGGCTTTCCTAGTTCTAATACTTTGAAGGTCCCTTTGAATTCTACCTTTATAATTTTAAGGCCCCTGCTAGTTCTAACGTTTGAAGATTCTATGGAAAAAGGCAGACTCTCAGAAGAAATGCAAGTGAAATTTAGTAGACAGCCCCCCATTGTACTGTAAGGTCCAGAGAGCACAGTGAGTGCTAAACTTTGCATCTGCCTAATCAGGGAGAGAGGGGATAAGCATTTATTTAGTGCCTACTGTGTGCCAGGCACTGTGCTTATCACTGTACAAATATTATCTCAATTGATCCTCATGACAACCCTGAGAGGTGAGTACTATCATTACCCCTGATTTATAGTTGAGGAAACTGAGATAGACAGAAGTGAAGGGATTTACCCAGGGTCACACAGCTAGTAAGTGTCTGAGGTTATATTTGAACTCGGGTCCTCCTGACTCCAGGGCTGGTGCTCTATCCACTGTGCCACCTAGCCACAGCTTCCACTGATCAAAGATTTTTTTTTTTAATTTGAAGTGAATTCCAAAGAAGAAGGCCCCTTGGAATTGAAAGTATCCCACAATAGATTTGGGGGAACTGGTTGTTGTTTCAAACTGGACTAATTAAATAACAATAGCAGTTTTGTTCAGAGAGAAGTGGAATTCTGGAATTTTCATCATCAAATCCGATTCGCCCATCTGAAGTAGTATTCACATAGTCTTCTGGATTTAAAATTAAAACAAAAAGAGTTCAAAGTTCTGATTCTCTAGGGAAAAAAAAAAGAAAACAAAGATGAGGGGCAGCTAAGTGGTGCAGTGGATAGAGCACTGGCCCTGCAGTCAGGAGGACCTGAGTTCAAAACCAGCCTCAGACACATAACACTAACTAGCTGTGTGACTCTGGGCAAGTCTCTTAACTCCAATTACCTCGACCAAAAAAAAGAAAGAAAAAAGAAAATGATTCTCTAGAGATGACTATGCGTTGTGTACATAATGAGCCAATTTATTATTGCTTATGGATTCACTGATGTTTCCCCTCTAGGTTTTTCTCAACATCCTAGCCTCTCACCATGTCCGACCCCATCACTCTGAACGTTGGAGGAAAGCTCTATACTACCTCCCTGTCAACTCTGACCAGTTTTCCTAACTCCATGCTGGGAGCCATGTTCAGTGGGAAGATGCCCACCAAGAAAGACAGCCAAGGCAACTGCTTCATTGACCGCGACGGCAAAGTCTTCCGCTACATCCTGAACTTCTTGAGGACTTCCCACCTGGACCTCCCCGAGGATTTCCAAGAGATGGGGCTCCTCCGGAGAGAAGCAGATTTCTATCAAGTGCAGCCTTTGATTGAAGCCCTTCAGGAAAAGGAGGTGGAGATGTCCAAGGCGGAGAAGAACGCCATGCTTAATATCACCCTGAACAAGCACGTGCAGAACATCCACTTCACCGTCCGGGAGGCACCGCAGATCTACAGCTTGTCCTCTTCCGACATGGAGGTCTTCAATGCCAACATATTCAGCACATCAAGCCTTTTCCTGAAGCTCTTAGGCTCCAAACTATTCTACTGCTTCAACGGCAACCTGTCTTCCATCTCCAGCTACTTGCAAGACCCCAACCACCTCACTTTGGATTGGGTGGCCAGCGTGGATGGCTTGCCCGAGGAAGAATACACCAAACAGAATTTAAAGAGACTGTGGGTGGGGCCGGCCAACAAGCAGATCAACAGCTTCCAAGTGTTTGTGGAGGAGGTATTGAAAATTGCACTCAGCGATGGCTTCTGTGTGGATTCTTCCCACCCGCATCTCTCTGATTTTATGAATAATAAGATTATTCGATTAATAAGATACAGGTAGAAAGGTCCAGCTTCCAGCACATACGCAGTCTACAAGATAACACAAGGTCAGCAGAGTGTTTCTCTTAAAGCACCAGCTAAGAGACACTCACCAGCAGTGTGATACAGAATCATATACTAATATGTATTAATCACTAGGCAGGAGTTGATTTTCCCCCATAATGTAGCTATCTGTATGCCCCTTCAGAATATATGTGTTCTCTAGTCAGAGGGAGCATTCTTCTCCAGGTTTGTCAGGGTACTGCTAATGTATTACCAGGGATGGAGGGTCTCCTGATATTCTTCAAAGGAGACAACTGATGGTCCTTATGGCTGGGGAAAAGGAGCATCAAACTCTTCCCATGGGTTGCCTTCCCACCTCAACCATTGGCCAGGACCTCAGTTAACTCATCTGCGCTAAGGGATAATGCCATGTTGGGGGTGGGGTGGGGGTGAAAGAGAAGTGTGAAGCTTGTAAAATCTATTCACTGCTCTAGGATCCTGGGTTTCAAGCCAAGCTTGTCTCATCCATAGCAAGTGAATTTCTGCAGCCCCGTAGTTATTTACATAGAAGGCCAAACATGTTTGGCTTCATTGGAGCTGTGTTGTATTCACGGAAATTTTCTTTTCTGCTTCAGCAATAATCTCCAGGGAAGGGGGAGGAGATGGGAAGAGATTGCAGAGGCAAGTTAGAGCAGAAAATAAGCCATAAGAAAGACTCGAGTTTTGTTCTAAGCTTGGTTACAGCTTAGAACAAGGACTTTAGTCACAGACCTTAAGACTATTGATTGAGAGTGCCTGGACCTTTGGGGAGAAGAGATGCTCGGTTATCACGATGTTGTTACCAGATTTCACGATCTTGGTTCCCAGTGAAAAGGGGAATTTAACAGACAGACTAGCACTTTATCTATACATCTAAATAAGTGTAATCCCTTCATAGCAATCATCTAGGGAACTACATGTTTCTGCCAACCATATAGCCTTTGCTCAAGGCTTTTTCTGGGCTCCTCTTTCAGAATGTCCTTAATCAAGCAGAAGTTGGAACAGGGAGTGGAAATCACAGGGGATGGGGTGGAAATTTCAGTCTGGGATGAGGAAGACCTTCTTAACAATTGGAGCTTTGTGGAAATATGTGTTGTCTTAGTATGAAGGGAATTCTCTGTCGCTGAAGTGATGACAGAGTTCTTAGAAACACAGAATCTCAAAGTCAGCAAGGACATCAGAAGCCCATCTAGCCCAAATCACATTTGAATAAGAACCTCCACTACTCCATGCCCAAAGGGTGGTCATCCAGCCTTTGCTTCAACATCTCCAGTGATGGGCAAACCACTGTATTCCAAGGCAGCCCATTCCAATTCAGTACAACTCTTAATGATTAGGAAATTTTTTCCTCACACTGAGCCTGAATTAGTTCCATTTTAATTTGCACACATTGGTCCTAATACTGGGACCAAGCAGCAGAACAAATCTAATCCTTCTTTCATATGATGACCCATCAAAGACTTGAAGATGGCTAACATATCCCCCCACTAAGTCTTCTCTAGAGTAAATGTCCCCAGCCCCTCTAACCAATGCTTGTGTGGCATGATCTCCATTGACTTCCTCTTTGCTATCCTTGGATGTGTTCTAGTTGCCACTGCTCCCCCTAAAAATGGCACTGAATAAAATATTCCATTTGGGATCTGACATGCCATAGGACAGTAGGACTATCATTTCCCTCACCGGACATTCCATTTCTTTGTGCTCATAGGGCCCTGGAAATAGGGCCATGTTCCTTCTCTCCTTATCTCACCAATGCTATTAGCTGACAGAACTGGTGATCCGTATCAGGTTGTCAATGTTCTTCCTCAAACGTGGTACCCAGAACTAAACACATACTCTGGAAGATGCCTGACCAGGGCAGAATACTGCAGGACTTACCACCTTTCTGCTTCTGGAAACTATGCTTCTGTGAACACATCGTGAGATCATGTTTATTGGGTGTACCATTCTTTTACATATTGGAAAGTCAGTCCTGCTGTTTCATAGTCACACCTAGGACACATATTGTTTGGGTCAGGTACAGGTCAAGAAGGCCAGGGGCGAGGGCACCCTCCTGGCTCTGCAGAATCCAGCCGGTGGTGAACGGTACACACCACCATGCTGCACCCCATGAGATGCCACTGGGCCAGCAGCCTTAGGACCCCCACTGGTCCTCCTATTTTTGTTAAGGCTCACTCAGCTGAGCTGCAAAAACTCAAACTTGGATCATTCCTCTCCATGACAACAAAGCACGGGAATCCGAGATGCTTAATTTGCTACTGGCTAGTGCTGGGCAAGCTAATGGTTCCATGGGCCCCTGGAGAAACCTATATAGCTACATTCTCTGTGGGGCCCTGGGCAAGTATAGCTTTCTTTATGCAATAAATTGTATGGCTTTAATGCAGCACAATTCTTGAGTCTCTGTGGAATTTGTTCTCATGTTTGAGAGCCTGTTTTGTTGGTGAACTCTGGGATGAAGCCAAAACCTGGCTTCGGGTACCACCAAACATTGCATCTGGGCACCTAGTTCTGTGACCCTGGGCAAAGCACTTTGTCTCTCTAAGCCTCAGTTTCCTCATCTGTAAGAGCCAGGTAGGTGGTACAGTGGGTAAGAGCACTAGACTAGAAGTCAGGGAGATCTTAGTTCAAATCCTGCCTCAGGCACTTAGCTAGCTATGTGACCATGAGGAAGTAAGTCATAGCCTCTTAAAGCCTGGATCCTCATCTGAAAATTGGGGATAATACTAGCACCTAGCTCCCAAAGTGGTTATGGGGGTAAAATGAGATATTATTTATAAAACACTTTACAAACCTTAACATACCATGCAAATGCTGGTTATTATTATCATTATCATTATTATTATTATTACCATTATCAAAATGGGGGAAATAATATCTATCTCCCTCCCAGCCCAGGGTTGTTGTCCAGAAAGCTTTAAATCTTAAAGGCGATAGAAATATGAGATTATCAGGTACCTTGGTATAATAGAAAGAGCCCCACTGGGCCTAGAATCAAGAGACTTGGGTTCAGTCCCTAATTCTGACACTAGCTGTGTGACCCTGGGCAAGTCACAGCTTTTCTTAGCCTTAGGTTGGTAATCTGTAAAATGGGGATAAGACCTGCACTAACTACCTCACAGGATTGTGAGAAGGAAAGTGTTTTGTAAACCTTAATGTGCTATGATTTGCTCAAAGTCATTCCACTGATTGACTGACCCAGTAATAAGCAAACCCACAACTCTTTCCTCCTAATCCAGTCCCTTTCTACAATACCTGCGCAAAGGATTCTGTTTCCAGAGCCATGGATTCTAGCCTGTAGCTCTGCCACTGATGGGTCATTTGACATTGGGAAAGCCAGCTTGTCTCTCTGGACCTAGCCAGTGTTATTTCTACTTGTACCCACTCCTTTACTTAATTACCTTTATTTCCCCTTCTTCCTTCTTCCCCTATGTGACACAGTCTTTTTGCCCTTAACAGACAGATGTCTCCCTCTTTATTGAGAAGACTGAGGCCATCCCTCATAAATTCCCTCGAAACTGCTAGGCCTCTATGTCTTCTCTCATCTTCTTCCTTCCAGAAGATGAGATAGTCCTCCTCATTGCCAAGGATAACATTGAATCAGACTTAGCACTGGAAGGGACCGTAGAGGTCGAATCCAGCCTTCTCATTGTACAGATGATGACAAAAACTTATGTCCAGTGAGGTTAAATGACTTGCCCGAGGTGGAGCAAGTAGGAAATGTCAGGCTTAGGATCACTCGACTATTCGTAATCTAAATCCATCTCTCTTTCCACCCCACCGTGCTATTTTTGTACCCTTCATTCTCCCCCGACACACACGTACACTCCACATAACACATCTTTGATCTCTTCCTCTTCATTGATTTTTATTTACAAACATTCTCAGACCTCCTCATCCTTAAAAAAAAAAAAGACTAATTAAAAACCACTTTCCTTTGACTCTGCTACCCTCTCCGGTTCTCATGTTATCTCTTTCCTCCCCTTCACTGCAAACTTCCAGAAAGAATTATCTAGACTCTTCTATCTAAATATTTTCTCTTTCTCATCATGTACTCACTCTTCAACACCCCAGCAATCTGGCTTTCTGTTCCCACTATCCCTACAGAAACTGAGCTCTAAAAAAAAATCAACAACAATCTGCTAATTCACACACTCCGATGGTCTTTTCTCATACCCAGTCCTTGACTTTTCAGCAACATTTGCCACTGGTAACCACTCCCTTCTTCCTGGATATTCTCTCTGACACTGGTGACAGTTACATTTCTCTCTCCTAGTGCTCTTTTTACATGCGAATTAGTTAAAAACAAAGCAAAGCCTTTTTTTAAAGCGCTCACTACATGCCAGACTCTGCTAAGTGGGGGATGGAAAAGGGGATGCATTCCAGGGTGAGGAGGTCACTGGGGAAGTAGGCAATTCTAGGGCAAGGAGGCCCCATATGCTGAAGGAAGAGGTTCAGAATTAGAAGGCATGGTTCTGAAGTCCAGAAAGTTAGGGACAAGGCCAAAAGGAGAAAGAAGGCAGGGCAGCCTGGAACCTGTGAAATGATCCAGAAGAATATCGAGAAAGACTGGTCAGATGAGTAGGAGGAGAACCAGGAGAGAACAGTGTCAAGAAAACCTAGAGAGAAGAAAGTATCCAAAAGGAGAAGGTGATCAACGGTGTCAAATGCTGCCGAAAGTCATAAAGGATGAAGACTGAGAAAAGTCCGTTAGATTTGGCTATTAAGACATTTGGAGACTTTGGTCTCCACTTTGGAGAGAGCAGTTTCAGTTGAATGATGAGGTTAGAAACCAGATGGCAGATGCTTTAGAAAAGAATGAGTAGAGGCCCTAAGTGTAGACAGTTTTCTTAAGGAGTTTAGCCACTAAGATATAGAGATGGAGATGGAGAGATAAAGAACGTTAGCTAGTAGGGATGGTTAGATCAAGCAAAGTTGGGAGGTTTTGTTTGTTTTTTTAAGGATGAGGCAGTAGGTAAGGAGAAATTAAAGATAGGAGTGTGGAGGTGATCTGCTGGAGAAGGTGGAAAGGGGTGGGGTCAAAGGTGTATGTAGAGGAATTAGCTTTGGTAAAGAGAAGAGTCACTTCTTCATGGAAGACCAGAGTGAAGGAAATAGTGAGAGAAGAGGTCAGAATGATATGAAAGAGGAAAAGAAGAAAAGAGAGAGCTCATGGTGAATGGCCTTAATTTTTTCTGTAAGCGTGAAGCAAAGTCCTAGCATAGAGAATGAGAGGAGGCCATGTTGGGAAAGGCTTTAGAAGAGATGGAAAGGTTTAGAACAGCTATTGTGGAGAATACAATAGTGAATTGATTAAAGACGAGCAGAATAATTGCCTTTCTCCCTGATAGCTCAGTTGAGAATATGTAACTAATTTATAATAGGCCTATTCAGCAGAGTTTTATGATTTTCTTTAGCTCATATGAATAGGAGTAAAGGAGGTGGATGGTGAGAGTAATCCAGGGGTGGGTTTTGGCAGGGCATGACGAGTAATGGGACAAGGGATAGGAGAATAGAGAGAAGATAGTGTAAAGTTCAGTTGATTCACCAAAGTGTTAAGACAGGGAAAGTAGGAGAGTATAGCCAGTGCAATGATGGTGGCTTGGGAAAGAAGTAAGAAATGGAGATGGTGGTGAGGATGAAGAACGGGGGGGGTGGGGGGGAAGACATAAGGAAAGATGAAATGTTAAAAGACTATGAGAAGATAAAGGAATTTTGTGAACAAGGAAACATACACGTGCTGTCAAGATCAAGGATATTGCCATCTACTGTGTAGCTGAGGTAGAGTGGAGGAGTAAATCATGGGAATTGAGTAGATTGAGGAATTGGGAAGGGAAAGTATATGAGGGAGAATCAATATATATATTGAAGTGCCCTAGTGTGAGGGGAGGAGATGGGGAGTCAAGAAAGACTCAGAGCAAGGCATTGCATTCGTTGGAAGAAGGAGGAAGACCAACTGGATTGGGTAATAATTTTGTACAGAATGATCTTCAAAGAATGAGAAGTTGCTTAGTGAAGATGGTACAGGGAAAGTCTAGAAGTGGCCAGTGGGAGAGAAAGAGGTATATTAGAAAGGATAGAGAAGGAAGTGTCATTATAGGAAGGAGCCAGGTCTCAGTGAAGACTAGAAGATGGAAATATTTAAGAAAGAAGTTTAAAATGAAGTCATTTGTTCATTATGGAGGAAGCATTTCAAAGGGCACAGTGGAGTGGAATATTGGTGGAGGGAGGTAGAGTTGAAGCCAACAGACACCCTGGAGTGGCAATTTAGGGATAGAAATGAGCATTTGTGCAGCTGCTCCTGGGAGTTCAAAATCCTTGCCATGGTTTGAGTATAAAAGAATGGGAGTATGCTGATCATTAGGACAGCTAGGTGGCACAGTGGATGGAGTGCTGAACCTGAAGTCAACCTGAGTAAAAATTTGGCCTCCGACTTAACTAGCTGTATGACCCTGGGCATGTCACTTAGCCCTATTACTTCAGTTTCCTCATCTGTCAAATGAACTGGGGAAGGAAATGGCAAGCCACTCTAGTATCTTTGCCAAGAAAACCCCAAATGGGGTCACGAAGAGCTGGACACAACTTAACAACAACCAATGCTAATCATTGAGGACTGAGTCTAGCCAGAGTATCAGGGAGGGAGAGCGGTCCATTGAGGGAGGCTTGAGATACAGCTTCTCCATTGAAGTTCAACCTGGGGGCAGCCTTATGTTGCTGTGTCTTTTGAGACCCCAGGAGACTTGCCTCCAGCGGACGGAGCCCATGGAGGACTGGGAGACTCTGATCAGCAGATTGGTCTGCCTTCCTTGTGCTGGAGAAGGCTCTGGGGAGACAGAAAAGGGAAGAGCTTGTCCCCAGGAGTCAATGGAGCACTGGAAGTTGTCCTGGGACAGGCTCCCCACTGCAGCGGGAGGTGGACTGTGAACTCCTCTGTGCTACACCGGAGAGGGCCCCGTGTTAGGGTTTGATGCAGAAGGTAGTAGGCAGCAGGAAGGTCTTGTCAGGATCGGCAAACTTCTCAAACTCCTTTACTGGTTCATCATCCTCTTCCTGCCCCCTAAATGTGACTCTCTCTTGACCCTTTTGTTTTCTTTCTCTATACTCTGGCCTTTGGTGATTTTAGTCACTTCCATGATCACCTCTATGCGGATGACCCCTGAATCTACATACTCAGCCCCAAACTTTCCCCTGAGCTCTAGTCCGGAGTTTCCAGTTGGTTGCTGGACACATCCACCTGGTTGTCTTGCCACTATATGAGATTTATGTCCAAAACTGAACTCATCATTATCATTCTCCCCACCAAGAAGAAAAAAAAACCTGCCTGTCTTCCCAAATGCATTATTGATTTACGTTGATGGATCATTATCCTCTTAGTCATTCAGGTTCAAGACTAGGGAGTCACAGAATCCCAGAATTTCAGTTCGATGTAGCCTCAGCTGCCATCTAGCCCAATCCATACCTGAACAAGGATCCCTTGACAGCTTACCCAATAAACGGTCATTCAGTTTCTGTTTGACAACCACTAGTGGAGAGCCCACCTCCAACCCATTCTGCTTTTGAATAGCTCTAATTGTTAGGAAGTTCTTGCTCACAGAAAGCCCAAGTTTGTCTTTTTGCAATGTCCATCTTTTGCTCCTAGTCTGCCCTCCTTTCAGGGTCAAGAGAAAGAAGTCAACGGGCAGCTAGGTGGTGCAGTGGATAGTGCACCAGCCCTGGAGTTAGAAGGACCTAAGTTAAAGTATGACCTCAGACATTTACTAGCTATGTGATCCTGAGGCAAGTCACTTAAGCCCTACTGCAGAGAGAGAGAGAGAGGAAGGAAGGAAAAAAGTCTAACATGGCTTCTTGTGGTGACATCTCTTCAAATACTTTAAGACAGCTGTCATATTCCCCCCTTCATTCTTATAATTGCCTTAATTTAGTAGTAACTAGATTACTACAGCTTTTCTATATAGTTCTTAGTACCAAGAAATGATCACAATACTCCAGATATGGTCTGACCAGGACAGAGTACAGCAACACTCTCTTCTTTTTATTCTTGAAAATCATTCCTCTCTTAACACAGTTTAAGATTATAGTAGCTTTCTTCACTGCAGTTGCCTTGTATCGAGCTTGTAGCCCTCCAAGACCCTAAGATCTTTTTTAAACAAACTGCTCTCTAACCACTGCTCCTCAAGCTTCTACTTGTGAAGTGGACTTTCTTTGAACCTAAAAATAATACTTCATATGGATCCCTATTACAATTCATCTTATTGCATGTAGACCAATGCTTTAGTTTAAGATCTTTATTACTATTAATAATAATATCTAGCATTTATATCGAGCTTTAAGGTTTGCAAAAGAACTGTGCACATTATCTCATTTGCTTCTCACAACAACCCTGGAAGGTAGACACTATTATTATCCCCGTTTTGCAGATGAGAAACCTGAGGCAGACAGAAGTTAAGTAATCTGCCGAGGATCACATGGCTAGTAAGTGTCTGAGGTTTGATTTGAACTTAGATCTTCCTTACTGGTATTCTCTCCACTGTCACTTAACTACCTCTCTATCAAATTTTAGTCCATGGGATCCTACATGTCTTTTTTTTAAATCAACCAATTGAAATTTTCTTTCTTAAAATCAGGGTTGCATGTCATATATTATAAACTCTCTCCTCTTCTACCATAAACTCTATTTTAGATCAAGTGGCCCCTTCCTCCCAAGGTTCCCATATTTTCTACCTCAGTTACTCCTTGGGGAAAAAAAAACAGGAAAAGGAGTTCCTACAAATTTTTTTCTATGATACAAATATAGTCTTGATACCTATATCAGAGGGTCAAAACAGAGAAAGAAAATTATAGACCAATATCCCTAATAAACTTTAATGAAAAAAAGATTAAACAAAATATCAACAAAGAGACCATAGCAACATAGCACCATGACCAGGTTGGATTTATATCAGAAATGTGGAGTTGGTTTATTACTAGCCAAACTATCAATAAAATGGACCATATTAATAACAGTAAAAATATGATTACATCAATAGATGCAGAATAAAACTTTTGGACAAGATACAAAACCAATTCCTATTTATTTTTTCCAGTTTCTATTCACAAGGAAAAAAAGTTCTAATCTATCTTAATTTTTTTTAATTCCTGACATTACAGAACTAAACTGAAGTGTAATAATATTCCACTCTTACATTTCAATGACAAAAAAAAAACCAAAAACATAAAAAAATTCATGAGCCCCAAAACAAAAAACAAGACAGGGAGAAGATTATAAAACTAAATATGGTTCTCAGCCTTAAGGGGTGAACAGAGAAAGGAATTAAAACGCTGTAATTTTAAAAATCACGAGTGGATGATAAAATGTAGAAACTGAAAATTTACAAATTATTTAAAACCTGGAATCACTAACTGTTCAGAAACTACACAGATGGCTCATGGGCAGTAAACAGCAGAAGGGGCGTATGGGTGAATCTGCATTGTTCTAGCTGTTCCCCATGCCACTCGTCTCAGAGGAAAGCCTGACATTGATCAGATACTGGGCCAGGCTAATGCTGGCAGCAGATCCAATGATGGTAACCTGCCTATCAGTAGGTCCTTCCACTGGATTGGTAATTTTGATTTCAGCCCCAGATATCTGATGAATCTCATTGATTCTGATGCCAGATTATGCAGCCAATTAAGTCATCTGGAATGGTGAGTTCGTGAGAAGTAGTCTGAGCAAATGCACCCAAACCTGCACCGAATCCTGTGTTGCCATGTGTCATGGGAAAGCGAGACTTGCATTGCCACCTGGTGTAGCTTGGTCCACTCTAGAGGCGGCCCCTCCAGGTCGTGGAGGGACATGGATGGGGTGGTGTGGGGAAAGTTCACACTGTCACTCCCTGTGTTGTACCTGTCCTGACCACCTGCAAAGACGACTAGAGAGCTAGACGTCTTGGGCCAGTACAGGATGGTCACTCCCTTCGGGGGAGCCTCCAACATGACCACAAAGATCTGTTTTACACACCCAATGATAGATTGCGGGATGCCAGCAATAGTGATGGCCCGCCCAGTTGAGTTTGGTAGCATATCCCCTGCCACCTGGACCTGATGAATCCCTGTACTCTTGTTTCCTTGATCTCGCATCCTCCTTTTCCAATGAGAGAGCCACACTGTCTAGCAGGGACCACAAGCCTCAGGGTGATTGGGAGTCTATTGGAAGCTGTCATAGATCTGCTGATGGCCTCTTCCAGTTTGTCAATAATCATATCAAAGGCTTTAAAGATGGCATTGAAAAAATAAATAAATAAAGATGGCATTGGTGGGTCCAACAAGAGTAATTATTTTCTCAGGACAATTCCCTTTTGAGATGTGGATAACACGCACCACTCTTCACACGTTTTCGCGACCGGTTCTCCTTACTTTCCAATAATGTTTCCAACTTCCTTTCCATGCATAAGTAGCCGGATAGTGAGAGTGATATTTATCTACTTCAATCACACCAGTGTCCACGTCGAGCAGTGTTCTGGGGCTTTGGATTTTGTAAAGTGGTCAAGTCTTTGGTCACTGGTGGGAGTGGAAGCCAAAAACTTCGGGCGCTACGGGACTGGAGGGAAAAGGGGAAGCGGGATGGAAAGGGAAGGCAGGAGGCCAGGTGTGAACAATAGGGGTGGGGGGGGAAGGCGAGAGGGCACCCACGGTGGCGGGGGGGGGGGGGAGGGGCAAAGGGGGGCGGGGGGGGGGGGAAGAAAAGGGGGAGAGAGCGAGCCTGGGGCGGGCGGAGGGCGGGAGGGGGCGAGTGCTGCGGCTGCTCCTGCTGTTGCCTCTGCTGGTCTGGGTCCTATTCCTGTTTAAAAAGGAATTCTTAGAAAGTCAATTGACAGTGACTTAAGATAGGCAGAGAGTATCTTTTGGTATTGTCACGCAAAACCTTGCACAAAGTAAACACCGAATAATTTTGAAAATGGAATTGAACTTTCTACCACATCACCCTTCTCAATTATGAATTATGTCTCTCCTTCCCCTCCCCTATCCAGTGACTATCCTCGTGTTTTTCACCTAATAGACTCTTGAAAGATAATTGTTGAATTAAATTGAATTGAATCCACCCTTTGACAATTCGGATCGCTGAACTATGTTCCTTTGCAAACTATCTTCTGAAAAATGGAAATAATAAAGCTGGCAAAGCTCAGTCCTTATTTTTTTTTTCTTAACCATTTGTTATGAAAACCCTTCCCCTTTCCTTATTGTCTAGGGCTCTATTGTATAAATGCCACTGGGAGAAGGAAACCACTGGGGAAAGGAGACATCAGGAAATTGACACTCCATGTACATTTTTAAAGTCGGGAAGTCTTTCAAGAATGAGATTCATTGGCTCAGATACGTAGGCTCTAAAAGCAGGAGCCTTTGAAGACAAACCTCAGTTATGCAAGTCATGTTGTATCATTACTGAGCAGAAATGCCATTTATTTTTTGGCTAGTTAAGATAGAATGGAGACTTCTGCGGAAATTCAGAAAATTGATGGGATATTTATCAATCCAGGTGGACCAGCTTCCTAGAATTACAGAAAGGGAGAGCTGAAAGAGTCCTTACAGCAAAGAACAGAGAATATCTGGAAGGGAAAGGACTTCAAAACACAGAAGAGAAGATTTTTTCAGGACTGCAAGGGACCTTATCATGGCAGAGCTTGAAAAGGATGTTAGAACACAGACCATAGAATGTTAGAGGTGGAAGGGACCTTGGAATATCAGAACTGACACGGAATGTCAGCTAAGAAAGGCCTTAAAACATAGAATGTTAGAACTCCAAGGGAACTTAGAATTCAGGAGCTGGAAGAGATCTTGGATCAGAGAATGTTAAAGATGATGGAGTCCCTCAGAGGCCACCTAGTACTCCCCCTCACTTTACAGAGGAGGTAACAAATCCAAAATTTTAAGGATTTGCTGAAGATAACCCAACTAATTGATGGTAGAAGGTGTGCTAGAGTATAAGCATCTTGAGGGCAGAAAGCATGTTTTTCTAGCCTCAAGGACACTATCAAAGTGAATTATTCATATTACCACAGCTCAAGAAATGTATGTTAAATTAATGGTACCCAAGGTTCCCTGGTTACCAAACTACTGCTTTTTCAGCACTCAGAATTCAGGTCTTGATGGCTTAGAATAGCCATTCATACAGGTTACAAAATGCTTTCCCTGCAACATTGTGGTGCCTGGAATACAAATATTTCTACCCCTGTTTTACAGAAGAGGAAATTGAGAATCAGAGCTGAAGTGACTCAACCATCGTTCTTCAGCTGGTAAGTAATGAATCCGGGACTTACACCCAGGTGTTGTGTCTCCAGGGCTAGTCCTCTTTCCTCTGCATAGGCTGCCATCCTGCTTCTAAATTTTACTGCTTTTGATAGTTAAATCCAATCCAATGAGCATTTAGGTGTGGAGCGTTACACTAAGCAATTGAGAGACAAAGACAAAACCAAAACCAGTCCTCCCTTCAAGGAGCTTACATTCTGTTGGGGTGGGGGCCTATGCATGTCAACAGATAAGAGTGCCCAAAATAATTTGAGAAGGAAGAGAGCACTAACCCTAGAAGGAAACAGGAAAGGTTTCCTGCAGAAGGCAGCTCATGTACTGAACCTTGAAGGAAACCAAAGGTTCTAAGAATCAGAAATAAGGAGAGAGTGCATCTCAAGCTTAGAGTCATGGAGGCCTGTTCAAAGGGTAAGAATTAGAAGGCCAAGTTTGGAGAATGGCAAATAGGTCAGTTTGCAACATGAAATACATGAATTGTAGAAACGTAAAATATGCCTGGAAAAAAAGGTTAAAACCAGATTATGAAAGGCACAAAAAACCAAGCTGAAGGGCTTGTATTTTGTCCTAGAGGCAATAGGCAACCAGCCTCTACTCTGCTCCAATCCATCCTCTTTATAGCTGCCATAATGATGTTCTTAAAGCATATGACATTATCCTGCTGAAGAAGCTTCAGATGCTTCTATTGCTCTAGGATAAAATACAACCCCTTCCTCAAACCCCATCCTCGCTCCCCCTCCCTTGGCATTTAAACCCCTTCATAATCTGACTCCAATTTATCTTTCTAGGCTAATTACAACTCCCCTCACCCATTCTACAATCAAGCCAAACTGGCCTACTTGTGGTTCCCCATGCTCAGTTGTTTTTTCAGTCATGTCCAACTCTTCATGACTCGCTTTGGGGTTTCCTTAGTAAAGACACTGAAGTGGTTTGCCATTCCCTTCTCCAGCTCATATTACAGATGAGGAAACTGAGATAAACATGTGACATGCCCAGGGTCACACAATTAGTAAGTGTCTGAAGCTGGATTTGAACTCATGTCTTCCTGTCTCCAGGCCTGGTGCTCTATCCACTGGGCCACCTAGCTGCCCCATACATAACATTATATTTACATTTCTTAGCTTTTGCATAAACTATCCTTGGTTACCAGAATATTCTCCCTCTTCATTTTAGCCTCTTAGAAACTTTAGGTCACTCCAAGGCTCAGACTGAGTTCTAGTTCGTTCAAAAGGTCTTTCCTGATTCCCCTAAATAACAACTCCTTTCACCGACTTCCAAAATTACTTTGTATTTATTTTTCACCTTTTTTTATTTAGGTGTCTTAGTACATATTTCTCTCCTGCATCCCAGGAGAATGTAAGGCCTTTGAGGTTAGGGGCTATTTTATTTTTGTCCCTGTATTCCTAGTGCCTAGCACAATACCCAGCACACAGTGCTTAATATATGATTGTTGAATTGGTCTGAGCCCCTAAAAGTTCTTGACCAGAATAGTGTCATGGTCAGAACTGTGTTTTGGGAATATTAATTTGGCAGCTTTATGGAGGATGAACTGGAAAGGGAAGAGAGTTAGGAAGGAAAGAAACAAACATTTACTAAACCATTCTAATGTACCTGCCAGGCACAGTGGTAAATTCTGGGAAGAAAGTCCCTGCCCTCAAGGAGCTTACATTCCATTCCAGCACACAAAAGGGAACCGAAAAGAGAAGAGGAGACCAGCAGGAATGACTGTAGAGAGAAGGGAGAAGAAAGACTCACAGATGGCTCCAAGGTTGCAACCTGAATGATGAACTACCATATTGATCTTAATATAGACTAACTCCTTGAAAGAAGATATATTTGAAAAGGAAAAATATATTGAGAGCTATCCACTGGAAGATTTATCATGCATTCATTCATTCATTCATTCAACAAACACCTGCTACGGGCAAGAGACACAAGGTTCACCTGGTTGGGGTTGGGGAGGGGGAATAAAAACACAAATTCTGTTCTCTAGGAACTCATGATCTACAAAGGGGAAAATCATATTGTTTAGAGCTGGAGGGGACATTAAAAATATATGTACTAAGCGGACATACACACATATATCTCTATATAGAGAGATATAGATATATAGATATAGATATATACAAATATGACAGAGTGAGCTAAGGCCAGAGAAGTGAAAGCAAAGTGCTATGGGAAACCTACAGAGGGAGAGATCACTTTCTGCAGGGGACACAGAGGTGGGCCAGGGAAGGCTTTTCAACTGGACGGGAAAAAATGGAGGGATGCCAGTAGATAAAGATTATGGGAAGTGGAAGTCTGTTCCAGACATGATTGGGGGTGTGAGCAGAACAAAGGCGATGATAGGACAAGGACAGAAGAAAGAAACTGAATAGTCTAGTTTACAAGCTGGCCCCTATACTCAATAGAAGAGAGAAGTAAGAGAGAAGGCTGGAAAAGCAGATGATAATAAGAAGAAGAAGAAGAAGAAAGTAGATAATAATCATAATAATGCCTAGTATTTATATAGCAACTTAAGGTTCAAAAAGTGCCATATATATGCTATTATATTTGATCCTCACAACAACCCTGTGAACTAAGTGCTATTATTATCCCCATTTTTACAGATAAAGAAACTGAGGCTGGGAGTTTAGTGACTCACCTAAATATAAATAAAGTCACATAAATAATAAATACCTAAGGTGGGATTTTAACTCAGGTCTTCCTGATTCCAAGTTCAGCAATCTGTCCACTTCATCACCTACTGGCTTCTATGTGATAGAAAACAGACCTGCACTCAAGTTATAGACAAACAAGATATGGAGCAGGAGGGTGGGAAGGAAGGAAGGAAAGAAGGAAGGATTTATTAAGTGCCTATTATGTGCCAGGCACTGCACTAAGCACTTTATAAATATTATCTCATTTGATCCTCACAACTCTGTGAGGTAAGTGCTATTATTATCCCCACTTTACAGTTGAGAAAACTAAGGCAGATAGAGATAAAGTGACTTGTCCAGGCTCATGCGGTTAAGTGTCTGAAGCTGCATTTGAACTCATGTCTTCCTGACTCCAGACCAAGGGCTCTATCCACTGCACCACAAAGTGAGACCCTTAAGAACAGAATTCAGCAGTTTACAGGGAGCTTAGAGATCATTTAGAGAAACATTCACCTTTCCATTTTACAGATAAGCAAACTGAGGCAAAGAGAAAGGAAGTGACTTTCCTAGGATAATAAAGTTAAGTGGAAAAGCCAGGAAAAGAACACAGGTCTCTTGACTCCCACTCCAAGGTTCTTTCCTTTGCTCCAATAAGGGCATTAAAAAAATGCCAAATAATCTAATAACAATATTCCAGAATCTCAGAGTTATGAGGGCCCTCAGAGGAGATCTAGTACATCCAGAAGCTGAATAAGAAGCCCCTCTAAAAGAATTCAATTCAATTCTACCCCTAGTGATTAGGTGCCTATTATACGCAGGAAACTCTGCCAAAGTCCCCAAACCCCTGTAACGATGCTTCGCAGGGTTGAGTGACCTACAACTCTGACGATGGAGCTCAATTTCTGGCAAGCCCTACCTATCAAGATGGAAAAATTTTAAGTACAGGCCCAGTGATGGACTGCATTTGTTAGCTAAGGACCTAACCCCTAGCTAAGGACCTAACCCCTAGCTAAGGACAGAGAGACTAAACCGACAAGGAGGAAAAAAATTAAACTGGGACATGGTGGGATAATCAGTGCCATGAAATCACAGTGATTTTGAATTATTCTGTATTTCAATACTTCAGGCTTCCATGACTTTATTGAGGTGAAGGCCTCTCCTCTTCCTTTATTAATTGTATCTCAGCCCTTCTGTGATTTAAGAGATGGTGAAATTTGCATAAGACATGTGATTGACATACTTGACTTTGACCTCTCTAATGGATTTAACATATATTTTAGTAATCTGTACTTGGGTCTCATCCTACTACTAGACCATTAGTCCCCAGAGGGCAAGTACATCTTATCTAAGCTTTCTATCTCTCCCAGTGCTAGCTCAGTGCTGTGACATGGCAAGCACTAAAATGGATGGATTGAATTGAAATATGTAAGAAGCAGAGCATTATGTTAGGCACAGGCAGTGAGGGAACAGAGAAAGATCAGCAAGACAGGGTTGCTGCCTTCATGGAGCTTACAATCTAGAAATGGCAGGTGCTTCCATTCATGAATCACTTGTGATTACCATCTTGTGACTTTGGGCAAGTCCCTTAACCTGGTCCAATTGCATAGTCCATTTGTAAAATGAGCGATCAGACTAGATGAGGTGAAAGGTCCTCTCCAGCTCCAGCTCTGTATTCCTACCTAGCTAAACTCCTCCAATAGGTGGTCTATACCAGCCTCACCTCTGCTCTATTCTCACTCTCTTCTTAACCCTTTGCAATCCAGCTTCTGATTTTATCATTTCTGCTCTCTCCAAAGTTATGAATAATTTCTTAGTAGCAAAACCAATGGCCTTTTCTCAATCCTCATTCTGCTTGACCTCTCTGCAGCCTTGGATATGATTGATCACTCTCTTTTCCTTGATACTCTCTTCTCTCTAGGTTTTTGGGACACCTCGTTCTCCTGGTTCTCCTCCTACCTATCTGACTGATCCTTCTCTGTCTCCTTTCTTAGATTTTCCTCCAGATCACCCCCTCTAACCATAGGTGTCCCTCAGGATTCTTTCCTGAACCTTTTCTTCTCCCTCTACACTCTATGCTTGGGGATCTCATTAGCTGCTATGGACTTAATTACCATTTTCTAGGCTGACAGTTCTCACACCTACCTATCATGCTCCAACCTCTCTGCTGATTTCCGGTATCATGTCTCCAATTGCCTAGTAGACATCTCAAACTGGATGTCCCAAGGCCATCTTAAATTCAACACTTACAAAATGGAACTCATTCTCTTTCCCCCTGAACCCTCCCTGCCTCCTACCTTCCCTATTACTATAGAGGGCAACACTGTCCTTCCAGCCCCTCAGGCTTGAAACCTAGGAGTCATCCTCTATTCCCCATTATCTCTCATCCCCCAGTATCCAAGATATTACCAAGACCTATTGATTTCACCTTTGCACACCATCTCTCGTATATGCCCCGCCCCCTCTCTTCTAACAACTCCACTGCCCCGTTTCAGATCCTCATTGCTTCATACCTGCCTCCTGTTTAATCTGCCTGTCTCAAGTCTCTCCTCACTCCAATCGGTCC
Source organism: Vombatus ursinus (assembly GCF_900497805.2). Classification (NCBI taxonomy): domain Eukaryota; kingdom Metazoa; phylum Chordata; class Mammalia; order Diprotodontia; family Vombatidae; genus Vombatus; species Vombatus ursinus. The sequence goes on from NW_020945437.1 coordinate 18,363,755, forward strand.
TCCATTCAGCCACCAAAGTGATTTTCCTACAGCACAGGTCCAACTATGTCACTGCCCCCAAACACACACTCGGTAAACTCCATTGGCTTTCTATTGCCTCAAGGAGCAAATACCAAATGCTATGTTTGGCATTCAAAGCCCTTTATAACATATCCTGTTCCTATCTTTCCAGTCGTCTTACACCTTACTCTCCAAAATTCACTCTTTGATCCAGTGACTCTGGCTTTCTGGCGTTCTATGAACAAGACCCTCTATCACTGTGCTCTGGGCTTTTCTCTGGCTGTCCCCTATGCCTGGAACACTCTCCGTCCTTATCTCTACCTACTGGCTGCCCTGGCTTCCTTTAAGTCTTAAGTAAAATCCCATCTTTTGTAGGAAGCCTTTCTTAACTCCACTTAATTCTAACACCTTACCTTTGTATATAGCTTGTTTGTACATGTTTGTTTACGTGCTGTCTCCCCCATCAGATTGTGAGCTCTTTGAGGGCAGAAACTGTCTTTTGCATCCTTTTGTATCCCCAGCACTTAACATAGTGCCTGACACATAGTAAGCACTTAATAAATGTATATTGATTGGTTGATTGATACAAGGTGTCCCAAAAGACTTAGTGCACTTTTAAGCTTTAATAAGTTTATTAATTTTAGCATAAGATTACTACTTTCAGGACACCCTGTATATAGAATAGAATCACCAGTTGGAAGGGACATCAGAATTCATCTAGATTTGCATGCAACTCTACAGAAATCCTTTCTACAATATGTCCAATGATTGGTCATCTAGCCTTTGCTTGAAGACCTCCAGTGAGGTGGGAACTCACCACCTTATCAAAGGCCCTCATTCCACTTTTGGAGAGCTCTCATCATGAGGAAGCTTTTCCTGACATTAAGCCTAAATTGTCTTACTTGCAACTTCCACTCACTACTAGCCCTCTGGGACAAAACAAAACAAATCTAGTATGGCAGAGGTGCCCCATAAAGGTAGACCTTCATGACTTCTCAGGCTTCTCTAGCTCTGAAATTCTGTGGTTCTGGGTAACTCCAAGCTTGGTTCTTTGTAAATCTTAAAAAGCTATAGAAATATGAGTTATTTTTATTATGGCATCCTATTCCCCCCAATCTTTTTCACAGATTGAACTTTTCCCTATATAAACATTTCATGAGGTTTAGAGCTGAAAGAGACCTTAAAGATCATCTATTCCAAATCCTTCATATTTTAAATTATTCTTTATTTCTTTACTTTTTATTGACATTTCTCTACTTTTTAATTGATACTTTTGGTTTTTAGTTCACCTTCACTTCTGACTATATCCCTCCTCCCTTGCCTACCCAGAAAACCATCCCTTATAACAAAGAATAAAAAAGAAAGAGGAAAAACGCAGTTTATTAAAATAAGCTCATACATCAACTGAGTCAAACAATATATGCAATATTCCCCTCTATAATCCCTCCACTTCTGCAAAAAAAAAAAATAAGGATGGAAATGTATTTCCCTTTTCTTTTCAATGTTTATTGACACTTTTTGTTGTTCATCAACCTATATTTTCCCTTCCCCTTACCCAGAAGGGCATCTGCAACAAAAGAAAAAGAGAAAGGGAGGAAAAGGTTTAGCAAAATTCAACAGTTACACACCCATAGACCCCCACTTCAGCAAAGAAAGAAAGGAGGTACATTTTCTCATCTCTTCTATGGGACCAGGGTCAGGCATTAATTATACATTAATTAATTATTGTTTGGTTTGTTTCTTTCCGTTTACATTACCGTAGTCAATAAAAAAATTGTTTTCTTGGTTGTACTCACTTCACTTTGTATTAGTTCACCTCAGTAGGGCTGTGCCTCTCTGAAGTCATCTTTGTCATTGTTTTTTGCAGAGCAATAATATTCCATTATATCCATATCCCACAATTTGTTTGACCATTGCCCAATCACGGAATCACAGACTCATTGAATTTGAAAGTTGGGAGGGATTTTAGCAGCCATTTAGCCCACCCCATACACAAAATGAATCCTCACTGTCACCTGCCTGACAAGTGACTCTCCAGCCTCTGCTGGGAGACATCCAAGGAAAGGAAATGTGCCACCTCTCAGGGCAGACCATTCCACTTTGGGATAGTTTTCACTGGTAAGAAGCTTTTCCCAATGACGTCAAGCTTAAATTTGCCACTCACTACTCCTTATTTGTCCCTCTAGGACAAAACAAAACAAGTCTATTTCCTTTTCCCTTTGGTAACCCTTCAAATTCTTTTCTTTTAATTCTATTTTCAATTCGTGGGACGAAGCAAGCATTTCCATAACACAGTACAATAAAAAAGATGATTGTCCATGAAACTGCAAATCTACCATGCACAGCTTGCTATTCCCTCCAAATATGCAACACAGTTATCATGTAAGTTTCTTCCCCCCCTTTTTTTCTTTCCTCCTCCCCGACCCCCGACCCCCGACCCCCTCCAGTCTTCTTTTCTCCAGGCTAAACATGCCTAATTCAATCAATCTTTATACGTCATGTGATGAGGTAGAAAAGAGTGGTTGAGGCAGATGGAACAAGCAGGATGCAGGTTGTGAGATATGAGAAAAGATGCAGGATGTGACCAGCCAGAAAAGGGATCAAAGAAGACTATACATTAAAGCCCCCACTGTGGACTTACCTGTGCACTTTCACAAAGCACCCCCAATTAACCTGACATTCCAGGATAACTCTTCCCCTTTCCTTTCCTGTTTTCCTGGCTTATGTGTATGACAAAAGCACCTCCAGACTACCTGATATTCCAGGCATTTCAGGGCTGTGCTTGCCCCTCCTCCCATTCTCTTGTTCCCCTTCCCCCTATTCTGTAAAATTGTGTCTGTCTCTCCCAAGTGAAAGCAGGGCCTGCTTGGGTGCATCACCCCCAATGAACCCCTTTCTTTAACTTGGACAAATGTCCGAGTGAATTCCTCAGCACAATAGAACCCACACATCTATACTCATCATCGTGAACCCGAGGCCCTTCACCATTCTGGTAGATCTTCTCTGGACAATCTCCAATTTATCAATCTCCTCTATAAAATATGGTGCCCAGAACCTAACACAATGATGGCTAAAGAGGATCAAGTACACTGGAGTGATCACCTCCCTATTGCTGGAAACTATGCCCCTCTTAATGCATAAATCAATGGATGTCTATTTTGTTTCTAGTTGTTTACTACTACACAAAGTGAGGGCAGCTGGGTTGCACAGTGGCTAGAGCAAGGGGCCTGGAGTCAGGAAGACCTGAGTTTGAATCTGACCTTAGACACTTACCAGCTATGTGACACTGGTCAAGTCATTTAACCCTATTTGCCTCAGTTTCCTCATTTGTAAAATGAGCTGGAGAAGAAAATAGCAAACCAGTATCTTTACCAAGAAAACCCCAAATAGGGTCACAAAGAGTCAGATACAACTGAAAAACAACAAAAAATGCTGTTATGAATATTTTGGTATATATAGGACCTTTGTGTCTGTTTTTAACCTCCTTGGGATACATGCCTAGCATCAGACCTCTGGATCAAAAATCATGGATGGTTTAGTAATTTTTAGCATAATTTAAAATTGCTTTGCAGAATTCACATCCCCACCCACCAACAATGTACTCATGTGCCTTTATTCCCATTGCCCTCCCATGCTGACTGTTCCAATTATTTGTCATCTTTGTCATTTTGTTGAATATAGGGTAAAAACTCAAAGTTCTTTTGATTTGGCTCTCTCTTATTATTAGTGACTTGGAACAATCTTTCACATGGTTATTAATAGTTTAACCATTTCTTTTTTGAGAACTGTTTGTTCATATCCTTTGACTACTTATCTATGAAGAAATGGCCTTTGCTCTTTTATATTTGTGTTGTTTCCCCATATCCCTTGGATATCAGACCATTAGCAGAGATATTTGATGCAATTTTTTTAATTTGACAGTTTTCCTTCTTATACTGGTTTAACACAGTGGAACTTTTACAGAGAGAAATATTTCAAATATTCAAACACACTTCCCGCAATGTGTGGGAGACTCCTTGCCTTCAGTCTCTGAAGAGGGGAAGGGAATTAGCTCGGTTCCCTAAGAGCACAGTCCCAAGTCCAGGGCCAGAGCCCCCCTTGGGCTTGAGTCCAGGGCACTCTGGCTTCTTAGGGTTTCCATATTGAAATGGCAGTTGCTACACCACCCCACCTGCAGTCTTGGCTCCAGGCTCCCTCCATAGCTTGAACAGTCCAGTAAGGATCCAGTGAGTCCAGTGAGGATCACCTCAAGCACCTGAAGCTGAGAACAAATAACACAAAGCAGAAACACCCCCAAGCTCATTCCTGCGGGAAGAAGAGTCCCTTCTCCTCTCCCTGTTTCAGTTCATGGCTTCTAATTGGGTGCAGAAGCTGGGAACACAACCAAAGGATGGCACAAAAGAGAGCAAACAGCTTGGTTAAACTACTTTAAAGACAAAGACAGCCAATCAAGGTGCCTACTTCCCACTCACCTGTTAGGAACACAATGGGCTCCATGTTTAGCAAACTAAGCATGCTCAAAAGCCAAGTTACACTGGTTTTGCTAGAGTAATCTCTATGTCCTCCTAGCCATAGCTGCAAAACGCACCTGATCTCCAGCCTCCTCATTTTGCAGAGAAAGAAACTGAGGCCCAGAAAGGGGAAGGGACTTGCCTAAAATCAGAGAGCTAATAGGTGGTGGAACCAATACATGAGCCCAAGTCTTTGACCCCAGATCTAAGTGTTTTTGTCACTCTCTCTCTCTCTCAAGCCCGAGAGAATTGCTTTGAGAGTGGGAGCCAGTGTGAAAGTTTGGACAAGAGTCCATCTGGCTGTTTTGAAGCAACAGGAGGACAGTGAGAACTCTCTGGATTGCTTTTGCTGACCAATTACTCAACAACAGTAGAACAAAAACACTTGGAACTTGGTATTTGGCTAGACCTTTCTGAGAACAATGAATTAGTCAAATTGGAAAGAATTTGACTAAATGGGCCCCTTTCTTTTTCTGAAGTAGTTGGAGTTTTGGTGGGGATGTTCCTAATTGTGGTTTTCTGGAGTCTTTTAAGAGGCAAAACACAAACCTACACTGTAGATTTCCCAAGTTTAAAACAATCCAGCTATTCCAGAGATTTATTGGGTTTCAAACAACAGTCAAAGGAAGTGACAGATTCTGAATTCTCCCTTCTCCACTACCCACAATATACGAACCATTTCCTGGGACTCAGCAATGTACCATGAATTTTAGTTTTCAGGCCCAGATATTCTAAAACTACATAATCATGATCACAATCATAAAGAACATTTACATAGCCTTTTAATGTTTGTAAGGCACTTTACATACATTATCTTGTTTGACCCTCACAATCAGTCCCTAAATCAACAGGCATTTACTAAGAGCTTGTGATATGCCAAGGTCATCTCTAGTTGTCTTGATCTATATCTGGCCACTGGACCCAGATGGCTCCAGAGGAGAAAGTGAGGTTGGTGACTTTGCATAGCACTCCCTCACTTAAATCCAATTCACTTGAAAGTCATGGCATCATCTTCCTGATGTCATGGTCCTCTAATAACAAAGGACAATACCACAACAACAACAATATGGAAGACACTGTGCTAAATGCTGGGGATACAAAGGATGGCACCAACAGTTCCTGCCCTCAAGGAGCTCACAGGCTAATGAAGGAAACAACATGCAATAACTATGCACATACAAAATATATACAGGAAAAAAGGGAGATCATCTCAGAGCAAAGGCACTAGCTGAAGGAGGAATCAGGAGAGCCTCTTGTAAAAGGCAGGATTCTAGCTGAGTCTTAAATGAAGCCAGGGTAGCCAAGAGGCAGAAGTGAGAAGGGAGAGCAATCCAGGCATGGAGGAGGGCCAGCAGAAAAGCACAGTCAAGCGCAGTGGATAGAGCACCGGCCCTGAAGTCAGGAGTACCTGAGTTCAAATCCGGCCTCAGACGAAACATTTGACACTTACTAGCTGTGTGACCCTGGGCAAGTCACTTAACCCCAATTGCCTAGAAAAACAAAACAAAACAAAACAAAAAAAACAAAACACAGTCAGGAGATGGAGTGCCCAGTGTGAGGAACAGCAAAAAGGCCAGTGCCACTGATCATAGAGTCTTTGGAAGGGAGTAAAGTGTAAGAAAATTGGGAAAAAAGGAAACATCCAGGTTATAAAGAACATTAAGCACTGATAGAGGATTTTCTATTTGATTCTGGAAGTAATAAGGAGATCCCAAAATGAAAACTTCCAGGAATATTATAGCCAAATTCCAGAGCTCGCAGGTCAAGGAGAAAATGTTGCAAGCCTCCAAAAAGAAGCAATGCAAATATTGTGAAGGCATAGTCAGGATAACTCAAGATTTAGCAGTTTCTACATTAAGGTATTAGAGGGGCTTGGAATATGCTATTAAAGAAGGGAAAAGAGCTAAGATTACAACCAAGAATCACCTGTGCAGCAAAACTTAACATAATCCTTCAGGGGAAAAATGTATATTCAATGAAATAGAGGACTTTCAAGCATTCCTGATGTGGCCCTTTGGGAAAGTAAGAAGTAATCTAGGATCCAGCAGGGAGGGGCCTGACGCTGTACAAGGAACAGCTCTGTTGCTCATACTCCCAAGCTGGGTCACAGACATAGCATGAACTGAGGAGGAGACCTGTGCTAGGGACAGCCAACTAAGACGATAAGGAGCATTCCAGGCCTGAGGCTATAGACTAAGCAAGGAGCAAGAAGAGAATCAGACAAGAGCTATATATGCTGTGCCCATGCAGTGAATCTCAGAGTTCACCCCCACCGTCCAGTCTGAGGCCTGCAGCTGAGTGACTAGAGCAAGAAGCTCAGATGAAGAGGAAACCTAAAGTTCTTACAACTAATTGATAAAGGGCTGCAACCAGGAGCAATTTACTGTAGCTTCAACCAGGGTCAGCCTACTTTTTCATTGCCCAGACCCAAACCAAGGTCACAAGTTTGCAAAGCTCAGACCAGGAGGGCAGCAATCAGAGTCTGACCTAAATCAAATCTATTTGGGCTCACTAAAAGTTTATAAGTACCCAAACTGAAACACCCCTGATATCCTTGAAGAGCACAGGACATAATACTCAGAGAAAGCACTAGCCTAAGCCTCAGAGAATACAAATCAGTACCATACAAGACACAAACATTCTTTTCAAAAGTGCACAAAGTCCGGACCTAAAACAAAGTCCCAATTCAAGAAGCAATGCTGGAAGAATGAATAAAAAACAACAACAAAAACCTCCCCCCCCTCCAAAAAAAACCTCCCACTCACTATAAAGAGCTCTTATGGTAAAATGAATGTTTAAGACACACTTAGAAGAAGAGAATTACTCTAGAATATCTAGAAGCCTTAAAGCCTCAAAGAAAAATTCAACTTAGAAATAAATTCAACAAGAATTCCTTAAAAAAATTTTTTTAAAGAATTCCTGAAAAAAAAATCAAGGTTTTTGAGAGTTAAAAATTGTTTTATAAGGAGATTAAGAATGCTAAAGGGAAAGAAGTAAAAACTTTGAAGGAAAGACTTAAGAGGTGTAAAACCTTATCTAACTAACAGATTCCTTGACAATTAGAATGGACCAAACAGAAGTTAATGACTCCATGAGACAACACAAAAATTAAAACAAAATCAAAATATTTAAAAATTGAAAAAATGTAATGTATTTTATATAAAAAACTTGAATTGGAAAACAGAAAAGGGAAAGACAACTTAAGAAGCATTGTACTATCTGAAAGTCAAGACCAAAAAATAACCTAGACAGCATGTTTCAAGAAATCATGAAAGGAAATTGCCTGGATCTATCAGAGCCAGAGGGCAAAGTAAAAATAGAAAGAATCCACAGGTCACCTCCTGAAAGAAAATCCCAAATGAAGACTCTCAAGGACATAATACCAGAACTTCTAGATCAAAGAAAAATACTGCAAGTAGCAAGAAAGTAATATTTCTAGTACCAAGAAGCCACATTCATAATCACACGAGATTTAGCAGCTACTCTAAGGAGCAGAGAGCTTGTAATATGATATTCCAAAAGACAAAAGACATAACCAAGAATAACTTATCCAGAAAAGTGTAATCTTGAATATAATTCTACAGGGGAAAAATGGACTCAATGAAAATAAAGAACTTCCAAGCATTTCTGATGAAAAGACCAGACCTAAGTAGATACTTTGAATAAAAACATAGATGTCAAGAGAAATATAAACCAGTACATATGCATAATTCAACAATTAGAAAGGCTAAAAAAAAAGATGAAAAATTTACATTCTAAAAGGGGAAGATGATACACAAGTCCCCTTAAAATTCTAATGTCATTAGGGGACATGGAGGGAATTAAATTTTAAAAGTCTTAGTGAGCTGCCTGGGACACTGAAAGATTAGGGAGAAATGGAAAGGGAACCAGCATTTATTAAGTGCTTACTATGTGCCAAGTATTATGCTAAGTGCTTTACAAATATTATCTCATTTGATCCTCACAACAATCCTGTGAAATAGGTGCTGTCATTATCCAGAATTTATGGTTAAGGGAAGATTATGTGCTTCACTCATCATCACAGGACACACAGTACAGGTTAGAAGCAGGATTTGAACCCAAGTTTTTCTGACTCCAACGTTGGCTTTCTATATGATATGCCTTGATGCCTCCCTAACTTTGTTTTATAGATAATAAGTTCTGAAAAGTGAATTATTTGTATAGTAGTAGTAAGTAACACAGCCTGAGCTAGGACTTCAATCAGATCTCTTTAATCAAGTCTAGTGGAATGCTGCAGGCAGATTATCAGGTACAGAAAACTATGAATTGGGATAACAAAACTTCCTGGCTTATTATTGGCATGCCTGAAGGAACACAGAGGGTCTGAAAAATAAGCATACAGTAGGTTGAACCCTGTGCACCGGATAATTTCTCTGTTTCCTTATTCCAGTTATGGACACACACATGATACTTGCCCCAAGGAGCACATGTATTACATACCCCATTGGTTGTCCTTCCCAGATGGGAAGTCTCTAGGCAGAGAACACACACTTATACAAAGAGAAGATAGCTGAAGACCCAGACCACTGCACTACACTGTCTCATCACCCGAGGATATTGTCTTGTTGATCTCTCTTGCTAATTCTTAGGTTATAGGATTACAGGTATCATAAAGGTTCTAAAGTTCATTGCTCTCTGTGGGTTGGAGTAAAAAAAAGTTTGGGTGGCAAAGGGGAGGTTCTACATTAATGATAAGTGAAATACAATGTCAAAAAGATGTATGGCATGTATGGATAGGAAGAGAAGGAAGTACAATCCTTCACCAGAAGGATTCTGCTGAGGAAGAGGAGGAGTTTAGTAGGGAAATATTGCCCGAATCTCCTACCAGTTTCTTTTTGAAATGGGCTTCCTCCCAACTCTGACTTTAGTTTTCTCATGTATGGCATTCCTTTAGAATTCCTGACCTTAATCTTTAGATAAATTTTTTTTTTCCAGAGCAAGTCAGTAATTTGTGATTTCATTACAGTGGCTTTGTGTTCGTTCTCACTACAAAACTTCTTGTTTGCCTTTGGATATTCCAGAATGTCCATTGGTACCAACTTCTGCTCAACATGCTCACTCTAAGAGCTGCGGAATTGCTGCCTCTATAGTCTGGAACTTAATAAATACTTGTTGGATTGAATTCGATTCAGAGTGACAAGAAGATGAGAATGAAGCAGTGATCTCACAGTAGCCTTATGCCTCATCTGAGGGGTCTCCAGACCAGAAAGTTTGACTTCTGCTTTAGACCACAACCAATAGGTCACCTTCCAAATGCCTAACAATCCATTTTATTTGATTCTCTTTGAGAATCAGGAAGAAAAGAAGATTTAGGATGAAAACAATTGTCGCCTTTAGGGTTTTCAAGATCTGCCATGTGGATAAGAGACTAGACCTGTACTGCTTGATTCGTGGGTGTAATGAGAGTCATGAATGGAAATTGCTGAGAAACAGATTTAGGCTTGATGTAAGGAAATGTCCATTGTTATTAGTACTATTAGAAAGCAGAATTGACTGCCTTGGTTTGATAACTTATTTAAGTTTCTTTTTTTAAAATAGGAATAAACTGACTCACCTTCAAATACATCAAAGCAATAGCAATACAAAGAGGATCCTACTCCTGGTGTTGTGCGACAGGTGTTTTCCAAATCTACTTTGATAGTTTCTTGGACAGTCTACAGGTGGGATATTTATGCAGCTGCCTCGTGTTCTAACCTACCTGCGTCTGCGAGTGCAGTCAGCTTCACGTAGGCTACATTTCAAGACTGGCTGAGTGATCTCATGAGATTTTTATGAAGCTAAGTCTTTAGTTTTCCTGGAGGCTCTAGCAATCTCCAGTTGGTCTTTCAGATGCTATGCTTTATCCCATTTGTTGACACCATACTTGTAAAAAATCGTTAGTAGTGTAACAAAAGATCTTGATCTTTTAAACTTTGCTCATTCTGTAACCTCTGTAACCCCCATCCCTTTTTTTCCTTCTGGGAGAAGTCTCCCAGCAGACTTGCTTCCAGGTCCTAAATGTATGATCCGGTATAACCTCTTGTTCTGCCTTCAAGGTCCCTGTGTTTGGAAACAACTAGGAACCAATAAAGAACAATTCTACTTGTTCAAGTCTCTCTCTGAGTGTTGTCCTAGACTTAAATTTCTTAACCAATTGTAGCAGCTCCACAAATTAAGGAAACTCCTTTCTGCTCACACATTGACAGGTGGCCTCCTTCACTTCCCTAGATTATTCGATTCAGATTCAGATACCAGATAGTTAACGCTTAGTCAGCTAGCTAAGGACTTTTACATATGTAGGCATTTTCAGTATGCCTTTTGAGTTTATTTTCTTCTCTGCTGCCTCGAGCTCTCTCACATTAGCTCTTATCTGAGTTATGATCAGAGAAATCCTTTTCAATTCATTTTATAACTCTAATCCCAGCAAATTATTTCCCAGGACTCCAGTTAGAATAGTACAAAGGAACTGGGTAAAATTATGGTGGAGAAATTCTTTCAACACTTGCTCACCTATACCCCTCATGTTCTATGCAAATCAGAGGTGCAACTGGATGAAAAAGACTAAAAAAGTTTAGCAACCATTGTCCCACTTCTCTCAAGCAAGGACATCACTGCCTTTTATTCTGTACTATGCCCAACATGAAAGTACTGGTTTCTCTCTACCAGAGCAATCTAGATGAGTCAGGTAAACAAACCCTTGGTGATAGTTCCTAGGCAAAGAGGGAAAACACAAGGGTGAGATTCCCCATTAGCTAAATAGAATATTTGCATATTACAAGCCAAATACCAGCAAAATGAATGTGATGACTATTGTGTCCTGGCAAGTTGATTTATCTATCGTCCCCCCAAAAAAAGACCCATCTCACCACTGGGAATCTTCAAGAGGAGACTAGAAGAACACTTGTCAGAACTGATGTAAAGATGGGATACAGATTAGACTAGCTCTGAAATTCTGAGATTCTCTGACTTGATTTGCATTGACTTGACTATGCAGTCCTTTGCAATGAATCTTGTTGGTTATGGCCTAGGGTACAAGTCACTAAACTTTGCAATGTGGAGAGCAACATATAAGCAAATTACATTATTCTCTTATTCTTACCACTGTAAAATATAACAATTTTAAAAAGTATCATCATCTGTTCTTGCTTGAATAATCATTGTTACATTTTTTGAATGTTTGTCATTGACAAAAGAGTCATAAGATCCTAGGATCATAGAATCATAGTGTTAAAGATTGATAGGATTTGGAGCTAGAAGGGACCTTAGACATAATTCAGTCTAACTCTTTCAACTATTGGGCTTGAGAAGTCACTAGTTTGAACAAACCACATGTTTTGTGAATCCACACACCAATCACCTGGAGAACTGCCTTGTAGAATAATCAGAGGTGTTCAAACCACACTCTGAGAACCACTTGGGTAGAGAGTAGCACTGGGAGACAGAAAACAACAGACTTTCCAACTCTGAAGATTTACTGAAAGACTTTGGGCTAGATTTCCAATGGTTATTTGAATTTTTTCTGTACTTTAGTTTCTCCACATCTGTCTAATACTTGATTGATACTCTTCAAAGCTTGTATGTGAACAAAGCATCATAGTATCAAATTTTCCCCTAAAATGTTTGTCACTTGCCTCCCTCCACCTTCTGCTCTACTTCTCCCTATCCCAGTTTTGCAGAGCCCTAACAGTACCCCCAAAACTTTCTTTTTTCTTTCTTTCTTTCCTTCCTTCTTTCTCTTCCTTCCTTTCTTTGCCTGTGTGCTTTTTTTGAAAGTAGACTTTTTTATTTTTTTTCCATTCCAAATTCTCTCTCTCCCCTCCCACTGAGAAGAAAAGAAAAACAAAATTTGTTACAAATAGGCATAGTCATGTAAAACAAATTCCTGCATTTACCATGTTTAAAAAAAACAGAAGAAGAAGAAAGAAAGAGAAAAAATATGCCTCAACCTGAACTCTGGGTACATCCATTCTCTATCTGGAGATGGACAGAATGCTTCATCATGAATGTTTCGGAATTGTGGTTGGTCATTTATTGTTCAGAGTTACTTAGTCTTTCAAAGTTGATTATCTTCGAAATATTGCTGTTACTGTACAGATTGTTCTGATTTTGATCACTACATTTTGTATCAGTTCACACAGATCTTCCCAGATTTTTTGAAACCCTCTCCTTCATCATTTCTTACCGCACAATAGTACTCCATTATATTCATATACCAAAACTTGTTCGGCCATTCCCCAATTGATGGGCATCCTCTCAATTTTTAATTCTTTGCCACCGGAAAAAGAGCTGCTATAAATATTTTTGTACAAATAGGTACTTTTCCTCTTTTTTTAAAAATCTTTTTAAGGTATAGAACTAATAGTGGTTTTGCTAGGTAAAAGGAAATGCACAGCCTAATAGCTTTTTAGACAGAGTTTGAAATTGCTTTCCAGAATGTGAACTTTTTAGTTTACAGCTTCACTAACAGTGCATCAGAGTACTATAGCCATCTATAGCCCCTCCAGTGCCTCCAGTGTCTGTCATTCCCCTTTTTTGTCATCTTAGCCAATCTGATATGTGTGAAGTAGTCCCTCAGAATTGTTTTAATTTTAATTTCTCTAATTACTGGTGATTTAGAGAATTTTTCAAAATATGGCTATTGAAAGCTTGGATTTCCTCCTCTGAAAATTGCCTATTCATATCTTTTGACTATTTATCTATTGAGGAATGGCTCTTTTTCTAGTAATTTGACTCAGTCCATTATATCTTAAAAATGAAACCTTTAATAGACAAACTTGTGACAAAGATTTTGCCCCAGTTTCCTACTTTTCTTCTAATTTTAGCTGCATTGGTTTTGTTTGTGCAAAAACCTTTTAATTTTACATAATTAACATTATCTATTTTACCTGCTATCAACTTCTTTACTTTCTGTTTGGTCATGAACTCTTCCCCTCTTCATATATCTGACAGGTAATTTCTTTTATATTCCACTAGTTTACTTATGATATCCCTTGTCTAAACCATGAATCCATTTTGTACTTATCTTGGTATATGATATGAGATGCTGGTCTGTGGCTAATTTCTGACTGGCTTTCATTTTCCCCCAGCCCTAATCTTTGTGGAACTGACTTGCTGCCTTTTCTAGATCTGCCCACCCCTGGAACTGGGGTATATCTGTATACTAAAGGACATTGATAGCCACCCCGATTTTGCTGAAATTATTGCTTCAGAGCATGAACTTTCATAATGAAGCTGAAAGATAAGATACAAGAGGTTTAAGTGACTGAAAAGGAAGAGGAAGTTAGAGAAAAATAGAAGTGGGAGATATAGGAGAGACTTAGAAGCAGCAGGGTAACATATGACCGCCAATACTACCACAGAGCGTGTCCTTGATCATGGGGTATCACTTCCAGCTATTAAGGCATTAGTATTTTCTGCATTTTGGACACTGAGGTGGCAGTATCATTTGTGCTAGGAAGCAATGATTGCAGGCTGTTGCTTAGCTGTAATTCCCATGTTAAGAAGCCATGTTTTGTATGCAAAGCCCCATGTTTTTCTGCTGAGATACAATACTTTTTAGACAAATAAACTGTCAGAAATTGAGGCTCCTGAAGCTATCTGTTGGGCAAGTTATAACATGAATTCTGTGCTAACTTGTAGCCTTGTGCTGATGATAAGGCAGCATAAGGAACAAAGATAAGAGACTCATCCCTTCCTTCCCAGTACTGGGAGTATGGGAACAGATAGTTTTAAGATACCAGTAGTAATGTCTGCTTTTTAAATTAATTGCTCATTACTTACTTTGCATCCCATTTTGAGAAAATGTCCTTTTGCCTTACTATGATGTCATATGTTAAATTCTGGCAAGGTTAGAAAGAGATTGTGTTGGAAATGGGAGCTAATGTGTAGTGACTTTGAATAGATGGTAGACCCAAACAAGTTCTAGGAACATGCATGTAGCAGTTATTATTGTTTAATTGTTTCAGTCATATCTGACTCTTTATGACCCATTTGGGGCTTTCTTGGCAAAAAAAATGCCATTTCCTTCTATAGCTAACTTTATAGATGAGGAAACTGAGGCAAACAGGGCTAAGCAACTTGCCCAAGGTTACACAGCTAATAAGTGTCTGAGGCCAGATTTGAATTCAGGAGGATGAGTCTTCCTGACTCTAAGCCTGGCACTCTACCCACCATGGCACCTAACTGCCCCACATTTAGCAGTAGGACACTACAAATGTAAAATGCACCAACAAACATCAAACTCTTCACAATATAACATAATGGAAAGTCTACTGGATTTGGCATTAAGAGACAGGTTAAAATTCTGGCTTTAGCACTTAAAAAGATTTTTGAGGCTCAGCTAGTCATTTACATTCTCTAAACCTCACTTTCCTCATTTCTAAAATGAGGATACTATTTACACTATCTTCCTAATAGGACTGTTGCTAGGAAAACACTTTGTAAACCTCAAGGCACTATATAAATGTGAGTTATAATTCAATTCAACAGACATTTATCAAGTACATATTTTGTGAAAAAGCACTGCACTAGGTGCAAAATTTATGTAAGATATTGTTTCTAATTTCATGGAACTTAAAGGGAAAGAATAATGTGTATATTAAGCAGTCAATTAGGAGTCAAGAAAGACCAGGTTCAAGTTCTAGTGCTAACATTTACTAAGTTTGTAATTCCAAGCAAGTCACTTAACCTTTCTGTTTCCTCATCTGTACTACCTATCTCACTGGATTATTGTAAGCAAAGAGCTTTGTAAAATTTTTAAATGCTATAAAAATATGTTATCATTATTAATAATAAATTGATATCTACATAGTGCTTAAAGGTTTGCAAAATACTTTACATCCACTGTTGTTATTTATTATATTGATCTGTATGTACTAAGGAAAAAAATAACCCTGATAATATCCCTATTGGTTTTATCCCTAAGAATTAATGTCTCCAAGTTTCAAGTTTGTACATACCAGCTTATGGTTTGTAAGTTATTTTTGCCTTACCTTATCATGTAGATGTGAGGGGACTTACTTTTTGTGACTGCTCCTTCTATCTCTGGACACAGAAGGGATTCAGAACATAATCTTAAATGACAATCTATAGACTCATTGTCTACTGATTAAGCTGGAGTCAGTTCTCATCTGTAGCTGTCACCCTTGGTAATTTAACTAGCTGAAGATACACCCCTGATTCCATCTAGCCCTGCTTACAAACAGTCAGAAAGATACACCCCTGATTCCATCTAGCCCTGCTTACAAACAGTCAGAAACCTGTGAAGAGCCTTTTCTGTTCTGAAGACACAAAACATCCATCTCTTCATGATTAGAACCCAGGAAGAAACATGTAGCTGTCAGCACCATGGCTAGGGGCAGAGGTAAGACTAATTTCAGCTCACTTAGTCAGCACTATGGCAAGGAAAAACACCAAGCTTTTTAAAGCTTAACTGTATTGCACCATATATATGAGGTGTCATATTTTAGGAGGAAGAGAAAAGTTTACTACTAGTAGTGATAAAACTGACTGCTGTTAAGGAAAGTGTGTGTCTCCCAGAATGATGACACCTAGCAAAATGATTGGGGAGCTGTGTATGTATCCAAGTTTTCCCTCTGCCAAGCCATGTTGTGGGCTGTTGTTACATTTGGCTCCTTCACATTGGCTGAGGGTTATCCCTCTGGTATTAGGAAAATGAAAGAATAATAGATTTTCTGAAGACATTCTAGCTGCATCTCTGATGTGGCTGCTGTGCAATATTTTGTCCTATCAACTTCAGAGTATGATCCAGAGCCCTAAATGTGCAAACAGATTTTCAAAATGGGAGAGAAAGGGGGCCTGGGCTACTGGGTAGTGTAGGGCTGCATCTGGTGGTGGATAAATCCAAATGTGACTTTCCTTAGGATTATTCCTATTCCCTCAGAGGAATATTCAGCTATTCTCCACTAGATGGAAAGTGGTATCTTGTATTGGTTCCCTTGATGACTGTAGTAACTCCCTAAGAGGAAAATCTGGCAAATGGTTATCATCTACCAATTATGTAATCTCCTTTAATCTTTCCTTGTTCTGTTCTAGCTCATGTGAATCAATCCCTCTAAACTCTCAATAATTGTATAGCCTCCAGAACAGAACTCTTCTATGTGCATTTGGCCTAATGCTGCTACTTTTCCTGGTCTTTATTCTTTTTACATTTTTACCTCTATAAGCATAACTGAGGAGAGAAGGGGGAGTAGATCCAAGATTATGTTGTTAGAATCCAAGTGTTGGTGACACTACTATTCTTGACAGTAAAAACAACTGTTATAAAAATCTCTGTAGATCTTTTCCATATTTCTTTTTTTTTACCCATCTGTTGAGTAGATTGCAACACATAATAAGGAACTTGTTACATAAATAATTTATTTGTTTAAAAAAATAAAAGAAAGAAGGGCTGGTCACATGGTGAGAAAGTGACATAATATGCAGACAGCCCAAGTGCTCCACTGATATCCTCATGATGCTAGGAAAAATGAAAAAGGTGCCTGGCAAATTGAATGGGCCCCTTGTGGCAAACTTATGGTAGGACACGGACAGGTATCACACAAGATGGACGGCCATGTATATGATGTGATCTTCAGCACTGAAAGGAATGCTCACATCTATTTGAGTATTTTGAGCATTTTATTATAGAGAAACAACAAGGTTTAGTGCTAAATACTACCAGAGAACTTCTCAGTGCAAAAGTCAGTGGGATTATTACTGGTAGATATATATAACAACACTTCCTCTTAACCTAGGTTTATTTGCATGACAGTGAAAGAGAATCTTGGGATTGAGTCTTATCTCAGCATATGAATATCTTCTCTATATGGGTCCCTTAGCAATAAGCATTCCCTACATATGTCCCTCCCTGAGTATTCCCCTGGTCATATATGTTCTCTACGTGTATGCTCTTTCCCATTGGTGGTATAGTACCCATGAGAGAATGTGTCCCATATGTGCAAGAAAGGAAATATTTTTTCTCAAATTATTTGCTATATTATTTGATTAAATGTCTTTTGTTTTTAATTAACATGTCTTCTGGCTAGCATACTAAAGTAAACACAGGGATTGGTGGCTTATAATATTACATGGTGAATAACTGCCTCTTGCCTACTGTCTACCATCAGTTAGTCAACAAGTATTATTAAGCCCTTACTATGTTCCATGTACTATACTAAGCACTGGGGATATAAAGGAAGACAAAAACAAGGGCAGAGACAAGATGGTAAAGAAAAGGCAGGGACTCACCTGAGCTGTCCCCTAAATCCCTCCCAACAATTTTAAATAATGCAGAACAGAAAAACCCACAAAAGGACAGGGTGAAACAATTTTCCAGCCCAAAACAACTTAGAAGGCAGCAAGAAAAGTCTGTTGCATAAGGGTAAGAGTGCAGCACAGTCCAACAAAGGCCAAGCCCCAGCAAACCAGCAGTAGGCCTTGGGGGTGACTGAATCAATGGTGGTAATGGTGGTTTTAGACTTTTCAGCCCACAGATGGTAAGAAGGTCAGACAACTGGTCAAAAAGAGATTACAGGAGCCCCTTTGCTGATACCATGGGCAAGGACTATGTTGCATTGCCCACACTCAGATCCAGTTCATAGTCCTGGATCATAGTCCTGGGTTTCAGTCCCAGGGTGAGGAGGAGCATTAGCACACCAGAGTTTGAGGCCACAGAGAAATGGGGCCCTGGTCACAATTCCAGGACAGAAAAGAGTGCTTGTGGTCACTCACAGACAGGAGCATGGGCCAGGAGAGTAGTAAACACAACTCTGTCTAGAGAAAGAGATCTTCTCCCTCAGAAGAGCCAAAAACTTTCAGGTCCCCAGAATTATCTCTAAAAACAGCTGCACAAAAAATCTGAAGCTTAGGATATTGCCCCCTCCACACCAGAAGCAGAGCCCCACTTTAGTATAGAGTTAAAAGTCAAGAAATAGCCTGGAAAATGAGCTAACAGCAGAAAAAAATCCTGACTATGGAAAGTTACCATGGTGATAGGGTAGATCAAAACACAAACTCAGAAGAAGATGACAAAGTTAAAACTGCTACATCCAAAGTCTCAGAGAAAATTATGAATTTGTCTCAGGTTATGGAAGAGCTCAAAAAGGATTTTAAAAATCAAGTAAGAAAGGTAGAGAAAAAATTGGAAAGAGAAATGAGAGTGATGCAAGAAATCATGAAAAAGAGTCAACAGCTTGGTAAAGGAGGCACAAAAAAAAATACTAAAGAAAACAACACCTTAAAAAACAGAATAGTCCAAATGGTAAAAAGAGGGACAAAAATCCAATTAAGAGATGAATTGGACAAATGGGAAAAGATGTACAAAAATTCGCTGAAGAAAAGAACTCCTTAAAAAGTAGAATTGGACAAGTGGAAGGTAATGACTTTATGAGACACCAAGAAACAATATAACAAATTCAAAATAATGAAAAATAGAAGAAAATGTGAAATATCTCATTGGAAAAACAATTGACTTGGAAAATAGATCAAGGAGAGATAATTTAAGAATTTTTGGACTACCTGAAAACCATGATCAAAAAAAGTCTAGACATCATCTTTCAAGAAATTATCAAGGAAAACTGCCCTGATATTCTAGAACCAGAGGGTAAAATATAAATTGAAAGAATTCACCAATCACCTCCTGAAAGAAATCCCAAAATGAAAACTCCCAGGAATATTACAGCCAAATTCCAGAGCTCCCAGATCAAGGAGAAAATGTTGCAAGTCTCCAAAAAGTAGCAATTCAAATATTGTGAAACTGTTGTCAAGATAACTCAAGATTTAACAGTTTCTACATTAAAGTATGAGGGAGCTTGGAATATGATATTTCAGAGGGCAAAGGAGCTAGGATTACAACCAAGAATCACTACCCAGCAAAACTGAGTATAATCTATGATGGGGAGAATGTATATTCAATGAAATAGAGGATTTTCAATCATTCCTGATGAAAAGACCAGAGCTGAATAGAAAATTTGGCTTTCAAATATAAGACTCAAGAGAAGTATAAAAAGGTAAACAGGAAAGAGAAATCATAAGGGATTCAATAAGGTTAAACTGCTCACATTCCTACATGGGAAAATGATACTTGTAATTCCTAAAACTTTCTCATTATTAGGACAGTTAGATGGAATACACATAGACAGAGGGCACAAGTGTGAGCTGAATATGATGGGATAATTATCTAAAAAAACAGAATTAAGAAGTGAAAAAGACTAATGCACTGGGAACAGAGGAAAGAGAGCAGTGGAATGGGGTCAATTATTTCACATAAAAGGGGCACGAAAGAGCTTTTACAGTGGAGGGGAAGATGGGAAGATCCAAGGCGGAGAGGAGCATGTAAACCTTACTCTCATCAAAATTGGTTCAAAGAGAAAATAACATACACACTCAGTTAGGTATAGAAATCTTTCTTACCATACAGGAAAGTAGGAGGGGAAGGGCATAAGAGAAGTGGGGGAGACAGATAGGAGAGAAGGTGGATTGGGGGAGTAAGAAGCAAAACACTTTTGCAAAGAGACAGGGTGAAAGGAGAGAGAGAGTAGGATAAACTGGGGGAAAATAGGAGGGAAAGAAATACATAGTAACCATAAATGTGAAAAAAAATTACAACAAGATTCTCTGATGAAGACAGAGAACTGAGTCAAATTTATAGAAATAAGAGCCATTCCTCAATTGATCAAAGGCTATGAACAGGCAGTTTTCAGACAAAGTAATCAAACCTAGCTATAGTCATATGAAAAAATGCTCTAAATCACTATTGATTAGAGAAATGTAAATTAAAACAACTCTGAGCTACCACACCTATCAGATTGGCTAATATGACAAAAAAGGAAAATGATAAATGTTGGAGGGGATGTGGGAAAATTAAGACACTAATGCACTGTTAGTGAAGTGGTATACTGATTCAACCATTCTGTAGAGCACTTTGGAACTATACCCAAAGGGCTATAAAACCATGCATACCCTTTGACCCAGCAATACCACTGCTAGATCTGTATTCCAAAGTGATAAAAAAACAAAAAGGAAAAGGACCTATATGTACAAAAAAAAATTTATAGCAGGTTGTTTTTTTTTTAGTGGTGGCCGAGAATTGTAAATGGAGGGGATGTCCATCAATTGGGAAATGGCTGAACAAGTTGTTGTGTATGATTGTGACAGAATACTATTGTGCTGTAAGAAATGATGAAGTGGATGCTCTCAGAAAAACCTGGGAAAACTTACATGAACTGATGCAAAGTGAAATGAACAGAACTAGGAAAGCACCGTATACAGTAACAGTGATATTGTATGATCAACTGTGAATGGCTTAGCTATTTTCAGCAATACAATGATCCAAAACAATTCTGAAGGATTTATGATGAAGAATGTTATCCATCTTCAAAGAAAGAACTAATAAAGTCTGACTGCAGATCAAAGCATATTTTTTCTTTATTTTCTATATTTTTCTTTGGGGTTTTTTTTTGTCTGTGTTTTCTTTCACAACATGACTAGCATGGAAATATGTTTTGCAGGACTGCACATGTATAATCTATACCAAATTGCTTGCCTTCTCAATGTTGGGGGGGAGGGAAAGAATTTGGAACTTAATTTTTTTAAAAAAAACAAACGTTAAAATTGTTTCTACATGTAATTGGGGAAATATAATATTAAATTTAAGAAAGACAAAAACAGTCCCTACCCTCTAGTAGCTCACATTCAAATGGGGGAGAAAACATGCAAATAACTATACATACAAGGTATATACAGAATAGATAGAAAGTAATATCAGAAGAAGGAATGTACAAAGGTGGAAATGAGGTCTACTAAAGAAAATGGTATTTAAGCTGAGTCTTCAGGAAAGTCATGAGGCGGGAAACAGCCCATGCATGCAAACGCATTGAGTCAAGAGATAGTGTCCTCTGCAAAGAACAGCAAATTGGCTACTCCACGGCATATAAACAGCATCTTGTGTGTTTCATCCATGATCTAGAAATGAAATGACATGCTTGTGGAAGACATTATGGTCATGGTTTCAGATACAACTAGGAAGTGAAGATTCTTGTCCAGGGAGAGATTTACTATAAATTGCATTGCTTTTTCCAGGTGTATCAGGAAACCACAAGGTATAATAAAATAATTTAACATTTGAATGGGTCGGGGCAAGGGTGTGTTGTGGACAAGGGTGGACTGGTAAATGTATAACAACCAGCTCTTCATGAAAAAAAAAATGTATGTGTGATGCACTTTAAAGTTTATTCTGCACTATTAGTACTTTCTCCATCACTTTTTAAAGTGCAGACAATCAATAAAACAATGAATCAAGCCCTGATTTGAGTTATTTACCAATTTCTGAGGTATAAATGCTCACACTGAAAATATGACAATCAACTCTAGGATGACCTAATTCCAGTACATACTTGGTTCAGGGAAGCAAATGCATCATGCTCTGTGCATACGAAATAATTCCATTTCTTATCTGATCAATGGACCACCAACTAGTAATACGATCACTTTTGTGTTCACAAAGCAATTGAGTTTCATGTGGAAGCTTTGCCAGAACTAGAATTACAATAAACAGTTTCCTACCTTTTTACCTCAATCAGCATGTAGATAAATCACAATTACTATTGCTATGCTTAAGTTAGTGGTAAGTACTCAAGATTCTATTTCCTTTTTCTAAAGATATGGTAATACTAACCAAAGTCTTTGTGAAAGGGGCTATTTAAGCTGAGATTACATTTATACATCAAATTTTATAGTTCTTTATAGTTATAAAGTACTTTATGTCCATCCATTACCCCATTTGATCCTCCCAACAATGCTGTGAGGTAAATAGTGAAAGAATGGTGCTTCCATTTTATAAATAGGCAAACTGAGGCTAACAGTTTTATTAACATGCCCAATGTCACCAAGTTAATAAGACAAGGAATAGACCTGGACTCCAATCCAGGTCTTCTAAGCCCTAGTCTGCTTATCTTTCCATGATACCACCCATTTCTTAATCACTGGTTTTTTTCCCCAACTCATGCTTGAAGAGAAGAATTTAGATCTCCAGAAGGCAGAAAGAACTAAAAGCAATGAGCAGGAGTTGCTAAGAGGCAAGTTTATCCTTGTTTTAAGGAAGATTTCCCTCAAAAAGAGGGGGAAAAGTGCAAAAAAGTCCAAAGGTGAATTGGACTGCCTGGAGAGGCAGAGTATTCCGTCTCACTAGAGGTTTTTAAACAAATCTGGATGACTACTTGTCAAGTGTGATCCATATCTTTTTCACATCGCTTCCACCTTGGAAATTCTATTATTCTATGATTCTAATATCAAAACCCAATCTAGCTAAATTCATGACTGTAATCTAGGTTACCTGGCACATAGGGTAAAAGAATATTAAAACTAGGAGAGACTTTAGATATTCTCAGGTCTAATTCCCTTGTTTTATAGTTAAGGAGATTGAGACTCACAAAAAACTTCTTCACCTAACTTGCATAAAGTTACACAGCTAGTCAATGATCTATGGGTCATAAATTTATCTTTGACTCTTCACCCTCCTTCAGCCCACAAATCAAATTAATACCAAATTTTGTTGCTTCTGCTCTCACAATATTTCTCATATCCATCCACTTCTTTATTCACACAGTCACCATTCTGGTCCAGGACTTCATCATTTCTCACCTAAATTATTGCAAAAGCTTCCTAATTCCTTGCCATAGTTAAGCCTCTCCCTTCACTATTATTATTATACTTATATTAACATAAAGTCAGGCCCCAATATCATCTACATAGCTACCAAAGTGATTTTCCTAATGTGTAAATCTGAACCTGTCACTCTGTTACTCAATAAATTCCAATGGTTTTCTATTGCTTTAGGATCAAATATATAGTTTTTTAATGTCCTTGATAACCTGGTCCCAACCTATCTATCCAAACTTATAACATTAATCCCCCTCCAATACTTTACAGCATGGTCAAACTGGCCTTGCTCACATACAATACTCCATCTCCTCTCTTGTTATATTTGCCCTCACTATCTTCCATGCCTAAAATGAGCTCCCAACTCACTTCAATCTCTTAGATTACCTTGACTCCTTCAAAATTCTACTCAAGAAATAGTCTCAACCCAAAGGTTCTAACCTTTTTTGTGTCATGAACCCCTTTGGCAATTTAGTAAAGCTTATGGACTTCTTCTCAGAGTAATGTTTTTAAATGCATGAAACACAACACATAGGATTACAAAGGAAACCAATTGTGTTGAAATAAAGATATAAATTTTACCATCCAAGTTCATGAATAAAATCTACTCATGGACCCTTTGGGTTCATGCTGCTTTGGTCTAACCACTTTGGAGGAGAGATATGGGATGATAAATAGAAGGATGGTTGGGTAAAGTGAGGGGTTTTTGAGGATGGGAGAGACATGACAAGAAGGGTGGAGTAGAGTAGGATCCAATCACTCAAATGATTGGTCCCATTCCCTTTACTTTCCAACCTTTTTTATCTTTATAAAGAGCAAGGTGTTAGAAAAATAGAACAAATATTTTAGTAAGATATGACAGAGGGATAAATACATCTAATAATCATAACCATGAATGTGAATGGTATGAATTCACCCATAAAGTGGAAGATAGCAGAGTGGCTAAGAATACAAAATCCAACAATGTCCTTTTTTTTTTTTTTAATAAGAAACACACTTGAAACATAAAGATTCATTTAGTTAAAATGAGGAGATGTAGTAGAGTTGTTTTATGCCTCAGGTAAATCCTAGAAATCTGGGGTGAAGATTATGATCTCAAAAACAACAACAACAACAACAACAACAGTAAAAATAAACATGATTAAAGAGATAAGCACACTGCTCTCTCCTATCAATCTGGTCACACTCATCAGTCTCCTTTGCTGGTTCTTCATCCATGTTATGCCTACTAACAATGGGTATCTTGACCCTCTTCTCTTTTAACTCTCTATTATCTCATTTAGTGATCTCATCAACTCCCATGTCTTCAACTAGCATTTCTATTCAAATGATTCCCAGAACTAAATTTCTTTTTTCTTTTGTAAAAAAAAAAAAACTTTATTTGGTACATACATGTTTAGTACAATAAAGTTATTAAATCTTTATCAGAGCACAGTCAAATAAATTAGTGAGATCCCTGATTCTTTCTCAGCAATAGCAGTTTTATTATCAGTATAGTTTTTGAAAGAGATACCTGCATATTGTGTTCGACCTCTAATTTGTTTCTTGCTTTGGATTTGATTGTGAATTCTGATTTACAGGAAGTTTTTATAAATGTTATTAAAGCCTTTTGAACATGTTTAGTAAGAATGAGACATGCTTCTCTAAGGGTCAACATAAAATTTTAAAAATTCATTTATTGGAAATCAGCTTAGAGTCTGTTTATTATCGAAATCCATTAACTTATATTTAACTGAATTGTTGCTGATATTTTTCTAGGTCAGTATGAAAAGTATTTCCTTTTCAAACTTCTTTCATTTGCTTTTGTTCAGTAGAAACTATTCATTTAACTGTCTTTTTCAGATTTATTATATGTACTATAATGTAACTCTCCCCTTCCTGCTTCACTTCTCTCTCTTACCATTCTTTCTCTAATCCATGTGTTTTTCACTAGTACTACTACTTTTGGAATATTTCTGTAGGATAATAAAGTTATTTCCCAAGTATTTCTTATATCTCCCTGATAAGCTTCTTATACTCACTGAGGGTGATATAGATACATATATATATATACACACACACACACGTTGGAGCCCATACTTTATCTTACTAGCACATACAGAGCTTGCAGTCCACTAAAATTGATTCTTGTAGCTATATGTATATGTTTATTTATAGCTATATATATATAATATACACATACATATATATATACACATACAGCCTTCTGTCCTTGTCTCTCTCATTCAGAATTTTTGTAGTTGATTTTTTTACTCCAAGTACAATATTTCATGTTAATTCCTACTAAGTTTCATATTTTATAATTCATACTATTGTTCCAGTCTGAGATCTTTTGTATTGTGACTCTGTTAACTAGCGTATTAACTGTCCATTCTAGGTTCATGCCATTTGCAAATTTGTTAAACATTCTCTTTATACTTTCACCTGAGGCACTGATAAAAACATTGATGTGAAATCAACACAGACTCATAGACAACAACAAATGTTCCATTACACTCAATTTCAAGGGTTTTTTTTAGCCATTCTCCAATTAAAAGGCATTTACTTTATTTTTAATTTTTTGCTATCACAAAAGATGCTACTATAAATATTTTAGTGTATATGGGAATTTTGTTTTTATCATTGACCTTTGTGGGACGTTAAGCTTAGCTTTAGT
This sequence comes from Vombatus ursinus, assembly GCF_900497805.2. Taxonomy (NCBI): domain Eukaryota; kingdom Metazoa; phylum Chordata; class Mammalia; order Diprotodontia; family Vombatidae; genus Vombatus; species Vombatus ursinus. The sequence continues at coordinate 18,389,579 of NW_020945437.1, forward strand.
CAAATAGTATGGACATTTTAGTCAAATTTTTTTGCTTAATTCTAAATTGCTTTCCAAAATGGTTGTGCTGATTTCCAGCCCCACCAACAAGGTACACTATCGTATAATGCTTATCTTCCTACAGTCTCTCCAACATTGACTATTCCCATTTTAACAATTTGTAGGTGTGAGATGAGTGTAAAGTGTAACACAGGTGTGATAACATTGCACACTATCGATTAGTTTTGTTGATTTTTTTTTCTCTTCAAAAATGTTATTTGCTATGCAGGTGGCTTTCTGGAGGGAAAGGGGGAGGGATGCTGGGGAAAATTTTAGTGATGTAAAAAACAAACAAAAGACCTCAGTAAAAATTTATTTTTATAAAAAGGTGAACATAGTTGGTAGAATTGATTCCTAACTATACTTGGATAAGTTGTGAGATGAAGAGAACTAAAAGTCTGAGCCAGTTTCCTCCCTCAAAATAAATCCAATTTTTCATTACTGTTTAGTTGATTCTTTTCCCTCACTTTTTCTACTAGGTAAGTTATATACACTAGCAGCATACAAAAGGCAAATACATAATACAGTAGACTAGATAAAAAAGAAAGTTTGGCAGGCACATACAACTTAAATAGGGAAGTAGTGTGCCAGGTACTATGCTAAGCATTTTATAAATATTAAAGTACTTTACACAGATTATCTCATTTGATTTTCATGACAACTTTGAGAGGTAGGTACTATTATCACTTGCATTTTGCAGTTGAGGAAACTGAGACCAACAAAGTTTCAGTGACTGGCCAGGGTTACAGAGCTAGTAAATGTCTGAGGCTGCATTTGAAGATAGGTCCTCCTCACTCCAGGTCCATCATTCTGTCCAATACGCCACCAGTTGCCAATTCACTCCAAATACAGCACAACCACTTTGAGTTTGTCCTCAGGGCCTTAATTCTGTAATGGCTGACCACAAAGTCTGGCACTGGTTGCACTCCCAGATGTGACTAAGCTTCTTCACTTTTCTAGTCTTCTTACACTTTACTCCTGACATGTCCTCTTTGATTCAGTGACACTGGCTTCCTGGCTGATCCATGAACAAGAGAATCCACCTCTCAGCTCTGGACATTTTCTCTGGCCTTCCTCCATGCCTGGAATGCTTTCTCTCCTTGGCTCTGACTACTGACCCTCCCTGGCTTTCTTTAAGTCCCAACTAAAATTTTGCCTTAACTCAGGTGCTTCCCTCCATTTTTCCTAGAACTATATTTCTAGCCCTAATCTTCCACCTGAATTACAGTCTTGCATCATCACCACCTGCCTCTTATATATAGAAGAAATCTCACAGATTGTCTCATACAACTTATATCTAAACAGATATCCCCTCAGCAGCATCCCTGAAAGGACTTATTCAGCCTCTGCCAGAAGCCAACAGTGAGGGAGAACTCTCTACTTCCTAGGGCAATCCATTCCTCTTTGAGATAGTGCTAATTATTAGGAAGTTTGGGACTTTGTTTGGAAGAGATCTGTTATTTCCTTACAATGAGTCCAAATCTTCCTCTTTACCACATCCACCCAATGCTCCCAGTTCTGCCCACCCAGGCCAAGTCAAACAAATGTAATCTCTCTGCCACAAGAATACAAATACTTGAAGATAGTTATCACGTTTCCCACCAGTCTTCTCTCCTAAAGACTAAAGATCCCCAGTTCCTCCAAGTGATTCTAAAGAGTTAATTATATAAGTAATCCTTTCTTTAGAATCCAAGATGGCTTTTATGGTCTACACTAATGTACAAAAGCTGAGGCTGCAGTGACAACAGAATCGATTCAGAGGATGGGAAGAGGTGGAAGAAGACAATTTTGACCCTCTAATGACTTTTAGTCTTACTGTTCAGGCTCTACCTGAAGAAATTTGAAATGAACATTTAGACTCTTTATGAGCAAGGCAGTTCCCAGGACATACCTGTCTTTCTGCTCTTTGTAACCTCAGGCTCCCTTCTTCCACACGCGTCCGCTGCCTACTCACTCACTCTCCATAAAACCTTCCCTATTTGATAGGATCCTCGCTCATACTTCACGTAACACTTGGCTTGCACCTCTCTAATACATGTATCATATATAATGATGACAACAACAACAACAATAAAAATTATATTAGGGAACCAGGTGACTCAGTATATAAAGTGTTGGCCTCAGAGTCAGGAAGCCCTCAGTTAGAATCCGGCCTCAGATATTTACTAGCTGTGGGAATGCTAGGTAATTCTCTTATTTTTGTTTTGTTTTGTTGGAGGTAATTGGGGTTAAATGACTTGCCCATGGTCACACAGCTATTAAGTGTCTGAGGCCAAATCTGAACTCAGGTCCTGCTGACTCCAGGGCCTATGCTCTAACCACTGTACCAACTAGCTGACCTTGAGCAATTCTCTAAACCTCACCCAGCCTCAGTTGCCTTGTTTTACAGTAAGGACAATAATAGCACCTACCTTGTTGGGTTGTTGTAAGCATCAAACAAGATGCCTTACATTAATCACTTTGCAAAGCACTCTATAAATGTGAACAATTATTATTATCAAAGATGGTGATAATGATGATGATGATGATGATGATGATGATGAAAGAGTGCTTTAAGGATGTCAAAGTGCTTTGCATGCCTTCTCTCTTTCTACTATACTATGATACCTTCCCTCATTTAGTCACTTATAGAATCTCAGAGTCAAAAGGGAAATCAGTGGTTATCTAATCCAGTACCAAACTGAGTAGTAATTTCTTCAACAACATCCCTGACAACTGGTTGTTCAGTTTCTGCTAGATCTCCAGTGACAGAGAGCTCACTACCTCATCTAAAAAGTCCATTTCACTTTCAGAAAGTTCTAATTCCTAGAAAGTTTTTCCTTACCTTAAGCTGAAATTTGAAAAACCCAAAGACCCCAAATACTAAGGTAAGAATTCACCATTAGGCAAAAAATGCTGGGAAAACTGTGAAGCAATATGATAGAAACTACATATACACCAACTTCTCATACCTCATTCCAAGATGGGCTCCAAAGGGTATATGACTGAAACAAAAAAGGTGACTTTATAAACAAATAAAAAGAGCAAGGAAACATTACCTTTCATAACTGCAGAAAAATAAGCATTGTTGAGCTGTGAATTGGACCAACCATTCTGGAAAGCAATTTGGAACTATGCCCCCAAAGTTACTAAATTGTACACACTCTTTCACCTACTGATACTACTAGTAAGCCTACACCCCCAAAGAGACCAAGGAAAAATAAAAAGTATCCATTTGTGCTCAAATAGTGGTTTCTTTTGTGTTGGCACATAACTGTAAACCAAGAGAGTGTCCATCAATCGGGAAATGCCTGAACAAGTATATATGAATGCAATGGAACCCTGCTGTGCTTTAAGAAATGATGACAGGCATGGTTTTGGGGAACCTGGGAGGATTTTATGAACTGATGCAGAGAAAAGTGGACAGAACCAGAACAATCTGTGCGATGCTAAAAACAACACTGTTAAGACAAACAACTTGGAAAAACTTAAGAACTTTGACCCATGCAATGACAAACCATGATTCCAGAGGACTAATGATGCATGCTAATCATTTCCTGAAAAAGAGGTGATAGATTCAAGATGCAGAATGAAATGTACATTTCTGGATGGGACCAATGTGGGAATTTGTTTTGCTTAACTATACATATCATTACAAAGTTTATGCCCTTAATTAGAGAGGGGGAAAGGAGAGAAAATAAATACTTGTTAATTTTCTTAATTGTAATTCAACAAATTAACATATATGAATGTAATGGAAAACTATTGTGCTATAAGAAATTATGAAAGAGCCAGACAGTCTCAGAAAAGTCTAGGAAGACTTAAATGAACTGATGCAGAACCAGAACAATCCATATAGCAATATCATTATAAAGACAAACAACTTTGAAAAACTTGAGAACCCTGATCAGTACAATGACCAATGCTGAGTCCAGAGAATAGATGATGAAGCATGCTACCCACCTTCTGAAAACAGTGAGGTGCAGAATGAGAAATATTATTTGGATATAGCCAAAATAGGAATTACTCTTGCTTGACTATGCATATTTGTTCTGAGGATTTTGTTTTCCTTTTTTTCTTCAAGGGGAAGAGATAAAATGGATTTTTATTCATTAAAAATAATTTAATTAAAAAAAGAAAGATAGTAAGTTTTGTTTTGGATATGTTAAGTTTGAGATGCCAATAGGCATCTCAATTCAAGTTGTTCAAAATGTAGTTGGTGATGTATGACTAGAGCTCAGGAAAGAGATTAGCGCTGGATCTATAGCTCTAGTAATCATCTGCATAGGTATAATGATTGAATTCTTGGGAGCTGATGAGATCACTAAGTGAGGTAATATAAGGAAAAAAAGAAAAAGAGATCCCAGGACAGACTCTTGGGAGAGACACATGGTCAGTGGGCATGAGTTGGCTAAAGATCCAGAAAGGAGTCTGTGAAGAAGCAGTCAGACAACTAAAAGAAGAACCAGGAGAGTAAAATGACAAAAACTTAGAGTAGAGAAAGTACCCAGAAGGAGATGGAGACTGACAGTGTCAGAGGCTACAGAGAGGTAAAGAAGGGTGAGGACTGAGAAAAGGCCCTTGAGTCTAGCAATTGAGAGATTTTTGCAATTATTTTATTTTATTTTTAGGCAATTGGGGTTAAATGACTTGCCCATGGTCACACTTTGACCATGATTTTGAACTCAGATCCTCCTGACTTTAGAGCCAGTGCTCTATCCACTGTGCCACCTAGCTGGTCCTGATCACTGCAAACTTTGAAGAGAACAGTTTCAGTTGAATGCTAAGGTCAGAAGTCAGATCACAAAGGATTTAGAATCAAGTGAAAGGACAGGAAGTGAATGCACTTAATGCAGATCGATTTCTCAATTTTAGCTGAAATTTTATCTCTCCTCAGAGACATAAGGTGATAGCTAGCAGGAACTATCAGATCAAATGTGAGTTTCTTAAGGATGGGGAGGCATGGGCATTATTGTAGTTAGCAGCGAAGAAGGAAGTAGATAGGAAGAAGTTGGAGATAAAAGATAGAGTGGGGATGATAGTAGGGGCAATCTGTTGGAGAAGATAGTGAGAGAAAATGTGTAGGTAGAAAAATTCTAATCTGTTTTCCTCTCGAAAATCCCTCCGATACATGTAGATAACTTCAAATTCAAAACTCCAAGCCTTTTCCTCTTGTAGGTAAACATCTGTAGTTCCTCCAACCAATCTTCAAATCTTAAAGTCTTTCATCATCTTGATGACCTCTACTAGACAGAAGTTAACTGAATTAAGCTCAGCTTATCAAAATATCCCAATAATCACTTCAAATGTTCTTTTTATGAACATCTGTAGCATCCTGGTTACCCCCCACTCAACATTGTTCATCATATCAATATCCTCCCTAAATTTGACTTAACAAAGGCAGAATACAGGGGAGATGTCACCTCTTTTCTTCAGGACATTGTATGTCTCTAAATGTAGCTTTGACAGCATTAGCTTTGGTAGCTACCATATGAATTCAATTCATTTTGAGCTTACAATCCACTAAACTTACCAGATCTTTTTCATACAAACTCTTATCTAGCCATCTCCTCCATCTTGTACTTGAAGCTAATGTTTTGAGTCCCAGCATAAAACTTTACTATTTTTGCTATTAAGTTGAATCTTCTTATATTTGACCCATTGGGTTTTTTCTTTCCTGTTGAGATTTTTTCAGATCTTGGTATTATTTTTTAGTGATTTAGTTATCCCTTTCAGTTTCATGTCATTTTCAAGAATTTACTGAGCCCCTCAGGAAATTTACAGTATGCTGTGAGGTTACTCCTTCTTCTTAGGCAGCTACTTCTACTGCTAGATATAATCAGAGCCTTAATTATAGCTCACCTTTCTATATTGCTGGACAGTTCAATTTTCTCACAATTCTTTGCATATTGACACTGCAATTATTATTATTATCTCACTCTGCAAGTAAGGAAACTGAGTTTAAATGACTTAACTAGGGTTACACAGTAAATGTCAGAGTCAGTTTGCAAAGTCAGGTGTTTTGTCTCTAAGATCAATGCTTTTTCCACTACATCCCTTAGAGGCACACTTTCAGAAATGATATTGCTCAAATTATTCCAAGCCAGCTCATATCAACAACCACTGATAATTATTCCTACCTTCCCCCAGACACACATAAGCCAACTGGCTCCCACTAAGAACCCATATTCTCCTAACTCACAAAGAATGAATCATTGGACCAGTTTCCTGGACTGGAAAAAAAACACACACACTCAAAGAACAAAGGGAAAGTGGGCAAACCAATGCATACTTCAAGGATAGAATTCCTCAGAACAGATTATAGTTATTAACATTACTATTATTATTAATAGCTAGCATTTATTTGGAACCTACTATATTCCAGGCACTGTGCTAAGCTCTTCACAAATATTATCTGTTTTGATTCTCACAAAAACCCTGGGAGGTAGGTGCTACTGTTATCCCAATTTTAAAGTTGAGGAAACAAAGACAAACAGAAGTTAAGTGACTTGTCCAAGCTTATGTAGCTAGTATCTGAGGCTGGATTTGAGCTCAGGTGTTCCTGACTCCCTTCTCAGTGCTCTATCCACTGTACCACCTAGCTGCCAGATTAAGCTCATTGATGCTTTCTTACTCTACATTAAGAGAGACAAGCACTGGCCCTAGAGTCAGGAGGACCTGAGTTCAAATGTGATCTCAGACACTTGACACTTACTAGCTGTGTGACCCAGGGCAAGTCACTTAACCCTGATTGCCTGAGAGAGAGGGAGAGAGAGAGAGATTGCTAGATTGCTTCCAGGAATGAATTCCTTTGTACTTTCCTCAGGTCAAACTACATCTAAGGTATTATATTTAATTCTGGACACCACATTTTAGGAAGGCCATTGATAAGGTGGAGAACCTTTAGAAAAGGGCAACTAGGAAATGGATTGGCTTTGAGTCCATATCATAAAAAAATTAGATGAAAAAACTAAGTGTGTTTATCCTAGAGAAAAGAAAATGCCAGGGGAACTGGAGAGCTGTCTTTCTGTCCTTGAAAGGCAATCTTATGAAAGAAGGATTATGTTCAGTTTTGTCCCAGAGGTCAGAACTAGAAGTAAATGCCTCAAAGTTAACAGAAGGTAAGTTTAGGTTCAATCTCAGGACAATTTCCTAAAAATTAGAAATAGGTTGACTTGAAAAATATCGATTTTTTTTCCCCTTCCCCTCCTGGATATCTTCAGACAAAAACTGGATGATCACTCACCTCTTTAATTCAATTCTAATAAATAATATCTTTTAAGGATCTACTCTGTGCCAACCCCTGTGTTTAGTGCTAAAGATACAAAGATGGAAAACTATTTAATCTTTGACCTTGAAGGAGTGTACAATTAAACAGGAGGGACAAAGCCATATACACAAATGGATATGATAAAAGATAGAATGTAATAGTGGCAAAAGGAGAGATCCAGACAAAGTGCTGGAGGTTTTAATGGACTATAAGCTGAACATGACTCAGCAGGGTGCTTTGACTGCCAAAAAAGTGAATGCTATGCTAGGCTGCAGAATGCGGGGGAGGGAGCAGTAATCATCCTTTGTTGTACCCTCTTTAGACCACATCTGGAATACTGTATTCAGTGTCTGGTGCCACATTTTTTGGAAAAACATTGACAAATTGTAAGACATACAGAAGAGGACAACCAGGATGTCAAAGGCACTAGAAATCACAGATCAATTGAAGAAACTAAAGATGCTTAGAGTACAGAAGATTTAAGGGGGACATAATAGTTGTCTACAAGTATTAGAAGGGCTATTATATGGAAGAAGTATTTAGATTTGCTCTCTTTGGCTCCATATGGAAGACCTAGTAATGATGGGTAGCCCGTGCAGTCACAGGTTTTGACTCAAAATAAGTAAAAAATGCTAACAATTACCAAAGTAATTACCCCAAAGTAGAGCAAACTACCCTCAGTGTAGTAAGCTCCTCTTTACTTTGGTTCTTCATGCAGAGCTCGGGTGACTTCTCATCAGAGATTTTGTTGTTGTTCAGTTGTTTTAGTCATACCCAACTCTTTGTGAGCCCATTTGGGGTTTTCTTGGCAGAAGCACTGGAGTGGTTTGCCATTTCCTTCTCCAGCTCATTTTACAGATGAGGAAACTGAGGCAAACAGCATTAAGTGGCTTGCCCAGGGTAACACAGCTAGCAAGCGTCTGTGGCTGGATTTGAACTCGGGTCTTCCTAACTCCAGGCCTGGCATTCCATCCACTGTGCCACATAGCTGCCCCTTGTCTGAGATAGTGCAAAGAGAATCACTTTCTCTTTCCTAGTCTTAATTTCTTATTTGACTCATCTTGTGTCTGACTTCAAAAGATATTTCACTTTTCTCCTCCCATCTTCTCTTTAGTCCTCCAGATGACAGTCCAGTATGTTTCTTTTCCTTTTTTTTTTTTTAAGAATTCTTCCTTCAAAATTTTTAGACTTTGTTTTTTAATAACCCCTTTACTGGGTATAATTTGAAAGCTTCAATGGATTTATTATTTCCTTATATCATCTTAACATTGAATCATCCTTTACATTTTATTTACTTTTTAATTCTCGATTACTTTGTTTCCTATCTGCATCACCTTGGGCAAGACATTTAACCTCACTGGGTCTCAGTTTCCTTATCTATAAAATGAGGGGGATGGACTACACTGCCCAGACAATAGCTCGGTCTTGATGAATGCCTTTTTGTTTGTTTGGGCAAGGCAAAGGAGTTAAGTGACTTGCCCAGAATCACACAGCTAGTGTCAAGTGGTCACATTTGAACTCGGGTCCTCCTGACTCCAAGGCCAGAGAGCTACCTACTGTGCCACCTAGCTGTCCCAATAAATGCTTTTTGACCTATTAGATTGCCTCTGAAGTTCCTTCCAGCTCTATATCTATGATCCTATGTTCTTTTCCTAGTTCTAGAGTTTTCATGAGGAAAAAAAAATTAAAGTTTCAGATTTTATTGAATAATCAGCTTTCATCCTGATAAAATATGCTCAGTTTTGTTAGTTAATTTATAGTGGGATGCAGGCAAATTTCCCTTACTTTTTAACATATGGCATTCCAGCCCTTTCTTTTATTTCTTGTCTTCCTTGAGAAGTGTTTGGGCCATTTGAATCAATGTTAGTGTGTATAAAAATTGCTTCCTTCTGGATGCTTATAAAACTCATTGACCATGAAGTTCTAGAAATTGGTGATTATAGTTCTGGATGAGATTCAGATTCCTCTCTCTCAGAATCCCATAGATCCAATCAATTTTCACTCTTCCCTCTGTTTCCAATATTTCTAAACAGTTTTCTTTTATTATTGCCTAGAATACTGTATTCAGTATGTTTCTTTATAATTTTCTAGAATACTAATAATTCTTTTTATAAATTCTCTTAATAATATTTTATTTTTTCTAATTATATGTAAAAATACTTTTTAGCATTCACTTAAGAATTTTTGAGTTCCAAATTCTCTTCTGCCCTCTCTCCCCTGCCCCTCAGACAATGAGCAATTTGATGTGCAATCATGCAAAACATATTTCTATATGAGTCATGCAAGAAAACAGATACAAACAAAAACATAAAGAAAGTGAAAAATAATATGTTTTGATCTGCATTCAGACTCTATCAGTTCTTTCTCTGGATTCATCATGAGTTCTTTGGAATTGTCTTGGATCATTGTTTTGCTAAGAATAGCTAAGTCATTCACAGTTGATCATTGTACAATATTGCTGTTACTGTGTAAAATATTTTCCTGGTTCTGCTCACTTCACTCTGGATCAGTTCATGTAAGCCTTTCTCGGTCTTTCTGAAAGCATCCTGCCCACCATTTCTTAGAGCACAATAGTATCCATCACAATCATGCACCACAACTTATTCAGCTGTTTCCCAATTGGTGGGCATCCCTTCAGTTCCCAATTCTTTGCCACCACCAAAAAAAAAGTTGTTTAAACATTTTTATATAAATAGGATTCCAATTATTCTTAAATCAGCTCCTAGGGCTTTGTCCTACCCTACTACTTCCCCACTTTGCATCTGCTGCGCTGCCTGGCTTCAACTTCACAGAACAAGATGCCCCCATACCAGGTACCCCCTGAGTCTCCCCCACCCTATTTTCCTGCCTCCTTTTGTGTGTGGTGTCCTTCACCATTAGATTGTAAGCTCCTTCAGGGCAGGGACTGTCTTTCTCTTTATTAATTACATCCTTAGTACTTAGCACAGTACCTGGCACATAGTAGGTGCTTAATAAATATTTACTGGATTGGATTGGAGCGTCCTCTAGCGATGCTGCTTTGGTTCATACCAATCTGAGCTCTCCTTTATAGATTTTGCTTCATTATTTGTTCACTTCTGTATTTTTTCATTCTGCTTGACCAGGCTATTCCTGAGTGCTTCCCTGTTTCACTGTGATCTTTCCACTGTGTTTTCTACTTTGCCAATTAGCATGTTCATCTTCTTGAATTTTCCCTCTACCAATATTACTTCTTCTCTTATAAATACTAGATCTTTATATCTCTTATTGTGATTCTAAACCACTCCAGAGATCCTTGAAATCTGTACATTATCTTTTCTAGAAATGTAGTTGTTGCTGTGGCAGTCCTGTTCTCTCCTTCTGAGTATTTCTCCTTGGGGTAGCTAGGTGGCACAATGGATAGAGCCACGCCTGAAGTTAGGAAGACCTAAGTTCAAATCTGGCTTTAGACACTTACTAGTTCTGTGACCTTGGACAAGTTTCTTAAACTGATTTGCCTCAGTTTCCTCATTTGTAAAAAAGGGATAATAATAAGCACCTACCTTGAAGAATTGTTGTGAGAATCGAATGAGATAATAATTATAAAGCTTTCAGCACAATGCCTGGCACATAGTAAGCACTATATAAATGTTAGCTATTACTATTATTTTCTTTTGCTCCATACTATTTATTGACTCCTGGAGTCAATTACTTTTTTCCTATTAATTTTTATGTAATATTTTTCTCTAAATTAATTTTTTCCTATTAATTTTCATGTAATATTTTTCTCTTGAGAATTACTTTCCTTTTTCCTCTTTCCTTTGTGGATATTATTTTACTCTTTAAGGCATTTGTTTAAGGCAGTCCTTAGAGTATTTTAGAAATGGGAATGCTTATCATAAAAGCCATTACCCTAAACTCTCTGAGGGTAGAGCCAATGCCATCTTCTTTGTATCCTCCACAGTGCTTCCTGCACTGCCTTGCACAGGGTAGGTGCTCAATAAAGGACAGCTGAATGAAGGAAAGCTGGCATTAATTAGATGCAGGGGAAACATGTTGAGTATAGCTTTCAAGCAGTCTCATCTCTAATTTTTAATGAATGCTGGAGGAGGCATGGGAAATTATTACATAGGCTATACAGACTAGATCCAAATCCTAAAAAACAACAACAAAAATCTCTATACAATCGAGGACATTGGGCAGTGAGGGCTTTAAAGCATGTTCACTAGGCTTTGCTTGGTACCAACCCACAGGGTGGCTTGGTAAGCCTGCTTTCAGACAGAGGTGATGCTGGGGCCCTCTCCCTCCCCGCTTCAGACACTGCGCAAGCATTCTGTTTCTTGTTGGTTCACTAAATGCTGTCTGAGCAGAGAGGGAGGAGTGTTCAAGCCTTTCATAAGCCCACTCAATTCTAGCTCAGCAGCCAGTTAGAAGGCTTTTCTTCCAGGTAGTTAATATACCCAAAGGAAACATGATGTCAGAGGAGATCTGCACATGCTCTGAGTTGGGGAGAAAGGGCCCTTCCATCACCCATTTCCAGAAGCAGATTCACCAACATTTCACATAGATTCCTATTAGGCAGCATATCACACATATAATAAGAATGAGATTCTCATTAGCCAATGCCTTGCATTGAATATAAAAATGATTCCATATTTTTGTAACAGAGCCATAATTAGCCACAACTGCAGCAAAGTCAAGGATGGAGGCACCCAGGGCAGTCGCATTGCAGTGCAATCATGCTGGAAAATTACTACCTTCAACCCCAAAGGAATTATGGAGGAAGACGGGCCTGGGAGAAGGGCACTAATGATTGGTGGTCAAAGAACAAATATACTTTACACTTCTAAATCAGAGGTAACAAAATGCAAGGGTGGTGGTTACTGCACTTAGGAAGTATGTTGTCCAGACTTCTCATTACTATAGTGGTGAGTAACCCAGTCTGTCACAGGGGAGACTAGGGTTTGATTCCTTGATGGGGAGATGTCAGTTACTTTAGATAGAGCACTGGACCTGAGTTTGAATTTGGCCCTATACACTTGGACATTTAATCTCTATTTGCCTCAGTTTCCTCAACCATAAAATATAGATAATAATAGAAGCTATCTTTCAGGGTTATTGTGAGGATCAAATGATGTAGTATTTATAAAGCACTTAGCACAGTGCCTGGCACAGAGTAGGGGAAATATAAATATTTATTCCCTGGTTCCCCTGCTTTTGTCCCCAGGAGTATACACAGACCACAAAGACACATAGATGTTAACTCACGGGGTCAGATCCCTATTTTCTGAGTGCTAGGCCTGAGAGCTCATGTGGCTCTAGGTGAAAATAGAACCTTTTTTTTTTATCTATCAATCAATAATTAATTAATAATCAATAAAATGTGTCCATTTCTTCTTTGGGCCTTGCAGCTCTCCTCTGTAAAACAGAAGAGTTGGACCTCTGAGGTCCCTTCTACCCTACGTTTTTGTGATTTCTGCACTCTCTTCCTGGCTCCTGTTAACCATGAAGACTGCTGGCAGAAAACTATTACTGGACTAGCTGGTACTTCACAACAGAACCCTGAACTCAACACATAGAATGAATGAATGAGCATTTATTAAGTTCTTACTATATGCCAAGCACTGCACTAAATGCTGGGGATACACTAGAAAAGAATAAACCAGTGTCTGCTTTCACGGAGCTCACACTCAAACTGAGGGAGACAACGCATAAAAAAAAAGTTCAGGATGGATAGAAGAGCCCAGCTGTACTAAGGGTTCAGCACTGGGGCAAATGACAAGCCCAAGAGTCCTTCAGTTACCTCTGTGGGTCAGATGACAGTTCCAAGGACCAAAGGGCATAAACACAGGGCAGATGGTAAGGCCTGGAGGACCTCGGGAGGCAGCATGGCAGGGCAGATGGTCAGATCTGGTGATCTACTGTCTCACCGAAGGAACAGAGCTGCCATGTCAGCTTCTAAGCAGTTTGGTTGAGTTCTGGGCAGCCCCAGCCGGGGAAGGGAGAAGACAAAAGGAGAGACTCCTCAGTGTGGAAGCCAGTCTTCCCACTAACCAGCCATCTCAAATGGAATCATGCACAGTACTTTGTCAAAACCCTCAAACATATTAATTACTCCCATTTTCTTAGGGCTTTAAGGTTTACAAAGATCTTTTACTCACAATAACCCAGTATGGAAGATTAGTACAAGCACAATTAGCACCATTTTACAGACGAAGAAACTGAGTTTCTGAGAGATAAAGTGATTTGCCCATGATCACACAGCTAGCAAGTGACAGAAGCAGAAATCAAACACAGGTTTCCTTAATGCTAAGTCTTGCATAGTCTCTGGTACACAACAAAGCAACAGGAACATAATGAGGGCGACATCCTATAATGGAAAGATTCTTGTATTTGAAGTCAGGAGACCTGGGCTTGAATACTGACTCAGTAATTTACTAGCAAGACTCTTCCCTGCCACAAATCTCAGATTCCTCCTGTATAAAAGGAAGATAATAAGGTTTGCATGACCTACCTCCCTGGGTCATTTTGAGAAAAGATTTTCAAAAACTTTCAAGCACTGGAAAATGAGAACTATTTATGAAGGTTTTTAGCAGCCTGCAGCTTCAATAGAAATGCCAGCCCACCTCCTTAAAATGATGTCATATTCTAGAGTATGTTATCCAAAGGGACTTAGAGGAATCTAGAATCTGAATTTTCCATTTGCAGTGTTCCTTGAGATCAATCCATCAAGCTGAAAGCATGGCCCATATTAACCTTCTTTCCAAATACTGCTAAGAAGGACTATCCCTTCCCAAAGGTTATTGTCTAAGATATTTATTTAGCACAAAACATTATTTTTTTTTCCTCTTTCGCTTTTTTAACAGCAAGTTTCTTGAAATCAGGGAGCACATTTTTGTGACCCTTACAGTACAGTGTTGTGTACCTAACTGACATTCAATAAACATTTATGGAGTTGAATAAATGGAAATGCTATATGTCAAGGGCATCCATGTTTTTCAATTTTAGATTGTATGATCAGAAATCCCTTCAATGTTTTAAAAAATTATTAAATTATTGCTCTGTACAGAGCTCTATGCTAAGTTGAAGGAAAAACAAAATTTTAATTAAGACATGGTCCCTATCTTGTAGAGTTCATAGCCTAGGAAAGCTATAACTAAGACAAGGTGACTGGGGCTTTATTGCAGGGTACTAACATCTACAAAATTACACCAGGAAGCCAGTGGAAAATTACATAGTAAGAAGGGCCACTGCAGGGAAGAATGTACAATATTATAATGCCAATGCATTAAAGAGGTGCAAAAAAATAAAATGTCTGGGAAGTACAAGGGAGAAAGGTCATCACTGACACATATGATCAGAGAAAAAAATATATTTGGACTGCATGAATTTAATTACATAATTACCTACATTCAGCTTTGATTATAATTCTTTATTCTCCTACAGGTCGTGCCTCTAACTCTACAGACTTCTCTTGAAACATTCCTCCACCATGACAAGGCCTTCTCCCATTGGTGAGTTCCTTGGGGCAGGAGAAGAGTCCATTTTGGGGATGGATCCAGGCTAGTCCTGCTTCATTCCTCTTCCTACTGTAATTCTGACTCTATTGACTTGGCCTTTATGCACCCACGTGAGTATCTTCACCCACCTCCCAGCTTTTCGGCTCTCTTATAGGTATTGTCTTCCACCTTAGAATGTAAGCTCCATGAGGGCAGGGGCTATCTTTCTTCTTGCTGGTTGTGTCCTTAGCACTTAGCACAATGCCTAGCACTGTCTGCCCCATTGCTAGTTGATCTACGCCTTCTAAAACGATTCCTGGTAGCAATCCATGACATAATGGTAGCTTCAAGAAAGTGGTTATGATGGGGCGCTTGGGTGCTTGTGTTCGGGTGCTTGTGCTTGGACTTGGACCCCAATTTCTCCCTAGTCTCAGAAACACTGTCTCTGATAATTTCTTCCCAGCCCAAGGACACTGTGCCTAACAATTACTCATGAGTGGGCCCCAGCAAGACCCTTATCTCTCTCCCTGGTGCAGCTACACAAAGCTGGGTGAGAGAGTGCTGAGCCGCTCAGGCCCCAGCCCTAAGATCAAGTCTCTGGAAGCCTCCTAATTCCTTAGTAAGCTCCTGTCTTGTGAGAAAACTTTCCATTGTCGCAGAGCAATCAGGACAGAGAGAGAGGTGTGTCTTGTCTGGCCCAAGGAGTCCTGTCCCTGGCTGGCCCAAGGACTCTTCCTCCTGCCGGATTCCCAAGATCCATGCCTCTGACGTCTCCCTCCCCGTCTGGTATACTCCCTACACTTTCCCATCCATAGCTCCCAAAGACACCTAGACCTTTGGATTGCCTAATCAGTATCCCTGGCATTCCTTTCCCATGCCCTTTTCCCTATAAACCCTAGCTCCATCCTCAGTATCTCACAGGTTCCTGCTGAAAAGCATAATAATAAACTTTTTGCCAACTTGACTTAAAAAAGCTTGAGTCTGTGAACCCATTCCAGATGACCCCGTCCTATACTTTGGTCTTTGAGGGGCCTCAACCTCTCAGACTGCAACAGTTAGACCTCCATTTAATATAGTGCTTTGAGGACAGCTAGATGAGTCAGAGGATAGAACACTGGGCTTAGAATCAGGAAGACTCATCTTCCTGAGTTCAAATCTGGCCTCAGATACTTTCCTAGCTGTATGACCCTAGGCAAGTCACTTTACCTTGTTTGCCTCAGTTTCCTCATTTGTAAAATGAACTGGAGAAGGAAATGGCAAACTATTTCAGTATCTCTACCAAGAAAAACCCAAGATGGGGTCACAAACAGTCGGACACAACTGAAAAGACACAACAATTCAGTGCTTTATGTGTGCTAGCTTATTAAGTTAAAAACAAATTCGCAAATATTGAAGCCATGGGCACACACTGAGGTCAAGGAGAGATATTAGGACCCCAGGGTTCACAGATGCCCATCCTCTAAATTAATCCCTTTGAGTTTAGTCTTGAATGGTCACTTGAGTGTATATTTCTGAATTTAGGTCATCCTACATCCAAATCATCAGTCAGTCAGTAAACATTTAGTAAGCACCTACTGCGTGCCAGGCACCGTGCTAATCACTGTGGATACAAAGAAAGGCAAAAGATGGTCTGTGGGCACAGTGGGGTGAAGGGGTGATGTGTTGTATTTATGTAAAATCTCAACCACCCCACATTTCACTCCAACAGAGCCGAAAGGCTGTGGATTTAGAGGCAGAAGCCCTGGGTACAAATACCAGCTTTTCTCCTCACTGTGTCCTTGGGCAAGCAAGCCTCAGTTTCCTCATAGGCAAAATGAGGTGGTTGGACCATACGGCCTGCAAAGACCGTCGCAGCTCTAAACCTATGATCTCCCCGTAAAGGTCGGGGTTGCGTGAGTAGAAAAGGGGATGGGAAGCACCACCGAGAAGACTGCGATGACTTGCGTCTGCAGCTGCAGCCCAGGGACTGCGCAGGAGTCACGAGGAGGCCCAGGCGCAGGTGCAGCGGAGCCCTTCTCTGACGGGGCTGAACCGAGGTGGGGGATGGGGGTAAGAAGGAAAAGAAGGGAGGGGGCTGGTCAATGCGGGAAATTCAAAACAGCCCATCCCCCCCCTGCGCCCGCTAAGAACGTTTCTGCGCATGCGTCCAGGCTGTCTCCTGGGCGCTGTCTGTGTTCCTGGGAGCTGCTGATAAAGTTGATTGAAAGAGCGGGAGCGGGCCACAATGGCGGCGTCCGGGGCCGCTGTCAGAGGCGGCGGCCGGGCTTTCTTGTCGCTGGCGCTCGGGGTGTCTCTGCTCAAATGCCTCCTCATACCCGCCTAGTAAGGGGCTCGGAGGGAGAGCGGGCCGGGTCCTGAGGGCGGGAAGGCTTGGGGCTAGGGGGCCGCGGCCCGGCCCCACCCTCACCCCTGGCTCCTGGGCAGGGGAGGGAGGGGGAGGGACATCCGGGTGAGGGGATGGAGACCCTCGATCCTCGGGGGCCGCAGCGTCTGCCCCCCAGTGTTCCCCGGCCTCCCCTGCCGCTTGCCGAGGAGGTCTTGGGTTCAGATCAAAAGCTATCAAGTTCCGAGTCCTAGGTTTACAAGCGGGAAAACTGAGGCAGGAAGGTGAAGTAACCCATTAAGCCCAGGGTCACACAGCTAGTAAGTGCCTGGGGGTCGCGTTTTAATCCGGGTCTTCTTGAGTCTAAGCCCGGCCACACTAAATTGCCTCAATTTTTTGCAATCCTGCAAGCATTTTATTAAGCCTTTGCTGTATGCCAGTGCCCTAATAAGCCCCGGGTACAGACGAAACCAACTCTGACCTTCCTCCATCCAAGCTCCCTCCCAGCGCTCACATTCCACGTTGTAAACTCCCTTTTAACTCTAGTGCTCCACCTTCTAAGGCCCCTCCCAGCTCTGACACTATTCAGAGGGCCCTTCCAGCACTATCCAATCTGTCAGTAAGCATCTATTAAACACCTTTGTTTAATAGGATTGTAGAGTGCAAATTAGCCTGAAGAGATAGGTTAGAGCCAGACCATCAAGGGCTTTATTTTTCTTTTTTACATTTATTTTGCTTTTTTAGGTAATTGGAGTTAAGTGACTTGCCCAGGGTCACACAGCTAGTAAGTCATCAGTGGCTTTAAATGCTAACTTGAAGAATTCATATTTGACCCTGGAGTCGATCCGTGTATATAGTTAACCTCATTAGGCCACAATTTCTTCTGTAATATGACTATGTTGACTTGGATGGTTTTTTGCAACCTTATCGTGGTCCATGACTTTTCTCTCTTTCCATCAGCCCCCACCTCTAATGAGTTGTCAAATCTTTTCAACCTACATAAATATCTCTTGCATCCGCCTACCTCACTTACACAGCCACCACCATCCTAGCTCATCTCTTCCTCACCTCTAGCCTGTACCATTCCAGTAACATCCTAATTAGATTACATGCTATCTGTCACACTGACATTTCTAAAACCATATCTGACCATGTCACATTTCTCTTGCCCACCAGGGTAAAATACAAGTGTCTCATTGTGGCATATTTAAAGCCTTCCACAATCCATCACCCCCTGAATTTATAATCTTATTTCATATTACTCGTCATGCATCTGTTTCAGCCAAACTGGCCTGCTAGCTAATGTTCCTGTACCACATTCTGTCCTCTACCTTCATACCTCTGAACAAACAGTTCTGCATATGTAGAATTAATTCCTTTCCAACATCTTCCTCTTAAAATCCCTAACTTCCTTAAAAGGGCCTTCTTCCTACTTTAAGCTTTATATAATTTTATTTAACTTATGTCTTTAGAGGTTTTTGAAGTGTGTAGGCCTGCTTGCTCCAATGTGAAAATAACCCCAGACCGCTGTGCTTTTAGTCCTTATATCTAATTTTGTAGGCTGTTTTCCTATGCTTTTACTGTCACCTGACACTTCTCTGTACAGCAAGATTTTTTTATTCCTAGCTTACTGTATACTAAGAAACTAATAACTAAGCTTGTCAGAATTGTGCGTAAAATAGTATGACTAGCCTTTGAGTGAAAGCCCTTCACTTGGAATGAAATGTCTGGGATTTATGGTGGTTGTTTTGCCTGGTTAAAGGCAAAAACCCTTTATTCATGGGTTTATGATTAGGTTTTAGGATGTTGAGGTTGCCCCAAGTCTGACCTTTAGATAAGTGAATTGTTATAGTGTTATATTGCAAAACTAGTTATAAAGCTAGATATATATATGTATATGCATATGTATATACATGTATATATATTTAATGTCTTTTTTATAGGAGAATAAATTTTGTATTAGGAAATATTATAGCCCCTTAATGGGAATATGAAACCAAAGTACAGTATAAGATTCTTTATCATAGGTCTAATTTCTTTATGAAATGGCTTTGTTTTGTTGTTGGTTTTTTGTTTGTTTGTTTTGTAGTTATTCTACAGATTTTGAAGTACACAGGAACTGGCTTGCCATCACTCACAGTTTACCAGTATCACGATGGTACTATGAGGTAAAATTTGTTTTGTTTTTAAATGTTAAGCATATGTTACCTTTCTTCCAGTGGGGGATTTGATACAACCTAAATATGCATAAATAAGGAGAAAATAGTCTCCAGGAATACCTAATTCAGTTACAGAACCTCACAATTTCTGAGTTGGAAGGAATCCGTAGTTGATACCTGAGCGAGAATACCCACAAATGGCCAACTAGCCTCTACTTGAAAACTTCCAGTGAGGGTAAACCTGTTTACTCCAAAGATAGCCCGTTCCACTTTTGACAAATTTTTAGAAATTTCTTTGAAACATCGAGCCTAAATTTGCCTCCATGTAACTTTTACGTGTAGCTCCTACTTCTGCACTTTGGGGCCAAACAGAGCAACTCTAATTCCTTCATGCCAGCCCTTCAAATATCTGAAAACAAATACCATAAGATCATAAATCTAGGAAGTGGAAGAGACCTGAGTCTAGTCCAGTTGCTTCATTTTACAGATGAGGAACGTGAGGCCCAAAGAGGTTATATGACTTGCCCAAGGTCACACAAGTTAAGCCTCAGAGGCAGGATTGGAAATAGGTCTTTTGAGTTTGGAGTCAGTCAGCTTTCCCTTTATTGTGCTGCTGTTTAGCATGCTTTTATATCCTCTCAAGTCTTCTCTTCTCCAGACCAGGCAGATTCCGTGCCTTAAACGAATTCTTTTTTGAACATGGATTCAACCTCCTTCATTATTCTAGTTATCCAATTTCTCTTCCATTAAATAACAAAATAAAAGTTTAATTTGGTTCTTTTCAGGATTCTGCTTCTGAGTAAATCACTTCAAAATTTCTTAATAATTAAAATTGAAAAAGTAGGGGCAGCTAGGTGGTGCAGTGAATAGAGCACCACGAGGACCTGAGTTCAAATTCCGCCTCAGACACATAACACTCAATAGCCATGTGACTCTGGGCAAGTCACTTAACCCCAATTGTCTCACCAAAAAAAAAAAAAGTGGAAGAGTAGTAACATTTTGCATTCTGTCTTCATTCTTGGATAAGGGGGACTGTCCTTGAACTTTATTGTTGAAGCGTCATAGTTTGCAGTAGAAAAAGCAATGGTATACACATGAGGAGGCCTGGGTTTTAGTCCTGATACTGCTAATAACTAACTGCATGACTGTGAGTGAGCTACTTTACTCTTCTGGGCTTCAGTTTGCCTTCTGTCTCCAGCCTTCACCAAGAGCTCTTCTTCCTCATTGCCCTTCTGTGTATTCCTGTGTTTGGCATCTTTATTTTAAAGAAGCCTAGGGCTTTCCCAAGAAACTAGCTCCTCTTCTCAGAGGTGGCCCAGGGGACTTCACCTCCCGCTGTAGGGCTCTTTTTACCCTATAAAATCAGGCAATTGGATTAGATATCCCCTAAAGCAACTTTGCATCTGACAGTCTCTGACTTTCCAATCTGTGTGGTCATTTGTAGTATTTTTAAAAAAATTTAATTAACAAATATGTATTTTCTCTCTTTTGTATCCCCCTTCCTGCATTGAAAAAGAGAGAAACCAAACCCCTTTAACAAATATGCAGAATCAAGTAAACCAGATTCTTTTATTAGCCTTGTCCAAAAAATATATGTCTCAATCTGTACCCTAAGTCCATTACCTATCTTTCAGGAGGTAGGCACTATGTTTTGTCATAGATCCTTTGGAATTATGATTGGTCATTACGCTTATCAGATTTTTTAAGTCTTTTGAAGTTGTTTGCCTTTAAAATGTTGTTATTATATAAATTGTTCTCCTAATTCTGCTCACTTCAATCTGCATCAGTTCCTATCACTTCACAATTATTCCAAAGTTTTTCTGAAACTATTCCCTGCATTTCTTATAGCACAATAATATTCCATTGAATTCCTTTATCATCAGCATCATCATAGCTAGCATTTATGTAGGTTTCAAAGTGCTTTACAAAGGTTATCTCATTTTATCCTCACAAAAACCCTGGGAAGTAGGTGCTATTATTATCTTCATTTTGCAAATGAAGAAATTGAGACTGAGAGATTAAGTGACCAATTTCTTCAACCATTTCCCAATTGATGGACACCTCCTTAGTTTCCAGTTTTTGGTTACCTTGAGAAAGAGCTGCTTTAAACATTTTTGTCCGTATAAGTTCTTTTCCTCTTTCTTTTATTTCTTTGGGGTATAAACCAAGTTGAGGTATAGCTGGGTCAAAGGGCACATACACTTTGGTGGTAACTTTTGGAGCATAGTTCCAAATTGCTTTCCAGAATGACTGGAGCCATCACAACTTCAATGGTATCTTAGTATGCCTTTTTTCCTGCAGCTCCTACAACTTTTGTCGATTTTCTCTTTTTCAAGAACACACAGGGAGGCCAGGTTGGGGTACAAACAGCAAATTATGTCAGCTTTGGGAGAGAGAGGGCTGTCATCCTTGACACATCCAGAGCCTCTTGCATACTCTGGGTCCTGTGTTTCTGGGAAATATGGCAACTCAGAAGGACCAGTTCAGGGGACCCCTTAATATTCATTAACATTCCCACCTGTTGGTCAAAGGTGACCCCTGGATACACCAATGACCATCAAAAGAGCACTTGGTAAAACATTACCATGGGTACTACCTGGGATAGTCCTGATTACAAAGTGAGGTCAGAACCATTAATTGAGCACAGTACAAGCCATAGTAAGAATGTCCAAAATCTCTTTTCTCTCTTTCTCTTTCTCTCTCTTCCTCTCTCTCTCACTCTCTCTCTGTTTTTCTCTTTCTCTCTCTCTCTCACACACACACACACACACACACACACACACACACAGCTAGAGTTAACATAAACTATATATCTATAAGTAACATGTATACAATTCAGGTTCTACTTATTTTGTTTTACATGCATTAAACGTTTTAAGGTCCTAATATACCTCTTTGTTCCCTAAAAGAGATAATCATTTAGATACTATTGTCTTTTTTAATATATTGCCTTTGCCGCTCCATGAGCAATTAGCATTTCCGTAGTTATTTAGGTGTGTCTTTAATTCTGTAAACAGTATTTTGTGGTTGTATTCATATAGATCTTAAACCTATGACATCCTATACCTGTGGTTCTGTGACCATTCTTCACAGTTTGGAAGTATGTACACCTTTTTTTTTTTTTTTTTTGAACTGTAAATTTAAACAGATTAAGTTTGTCAACAAAAAGAAACATACAAAATATCTTCTATAAAACCCTCAGCATTTAACAAGATAGAACTAAATTAATGAACATAAAACAAGCAGTTTGTTGGTATCAATATAGTTCAACACAACTCTGAAACTTACATTGTCTTTTTTAAAAATTCAGTTTTATTTTACTTTCAGTTCTAAATTCTCTTTTCCTTTCCCTTTCCCAACCTATTGAGAGGGCAAGAAAAACAAAATCTATTACAGTATGTATAGAAATACAGAACAAATTCCTGTATTAGCCATGTCCAAAAAAAGAAAGAAAGAAAGAACAGAAAATACATTTCAGTCTTTACTGAGTCCACTAACTCTCTATCTGGAGATAGATAGCATGTTTCATTAGGAGTCCTTTGAAGTTGTTATTGGTCATTGTGTTGATCAAAGATCCCAAGTCTTTCAAAATTGATTATCTTTTTGCATAAGTTCAGACAAGTCGTTCTAGGTTTCTCTGAAACTATCCTTTCATCATTTCTTACAGCACCATAGAATTCTATCACATTCCTATGCCATGACCTATTCAGCTGTTCCCCAATCGATTGGCATCTCCTCAGTTTCCAATTCTTTTGTACCACAAAAAGAGCTGTAATAAATATTTTTATACATATGGGTCTTTCTCTCATCTCTTTGGGGCATATAATAGCATTGTCATGGGATTTAAGGGTATGCACAATTTAATAGCTTTTTCAGCATAGCTCCAAATTGTTCTTTGGAATGATTGGACCGGTTCACAACTCCACCAACAGTGCATTAGTGACATACATTTTTGGATATGGACAGTGTGGAAATTTGTTTTTCTTGACTATGCTTATTTGTTAAAAGGTGGTATGTTTGTTTTTTTTAATTTTTCAAAGAGAGGGAAGGTGGGTGGCAGAAAAATTCTTGATAATTTTTTAAAATTCGATTTTACATAAAAATGGGAAAAGGACCCACGTATACAAAAATATTTATAGCAGCTCTTTTTGTGGTAGCCAAGAATTGGAAATTGAGGGGATGCCCATCAATTGGGGTGTGGCTGAAGAGGTTATAGTATATGAATGTAATGGAATACTATTGTTCCATAAGAAATGATGGGGCAGGTGAACTTCAGAAAAACGTGTAAAGACTTACATGAACTGATGCTGAGTGAAGTGAACACAACCAGAATATTGTACACAGTAACAGTAATATTGTGTGGTGACCAACTTTGATAGACAGCTCTTCTCAGCAATGCAGGGATCAAAGACAATTCCAAAAGACTCATGATGGAAAATGCTGTCCACATCCAGAGAAAGAACTATGGAGTCTGAATGCAGATAGAAGCATACTATTTGATCTCTCTCTTTTTTTGGGGGGAGGGGGATGTTCTTTCTCATAGTTTTTCCCTTTGGTTCTAATTCTTCTTTAACCAACATGACTAATGTGGAAATATGTTTAATATGAGAGTACCTTTATAGCCTATATCAGATTGCTTGCCATCTTGAGGAAAGGGGAGGAGAAAATTTAGAACTCAAAATCTTATAGAAGTGAATGTTGAAAACTAAAAATAAATTTTTTAAAAATTCAATTTTAAAAAATGTCATAGGGTCCTAGAATGTTAGAGATGTTACTGGGTGCCATACAGAGTTTGGATAAGATATAGTCTCTGCCTTCATAGAGTTTAAAGTCTAGTTGTGGGGTAAGGCACAGGTCAACATAAGACATATAAAAAAGTGTAGTATAGTGGAAAGTGCTGGACTTAGAGTCAGCAGAACTAAGTTCAAACCCTGCTTCAAGTCCTTACCAGCTCTGTGACAGTGGTCAGGTCACAGTGGTCACAAAGTTCTTTCACCGATAAAATGAAGAAAATAATGTTTATACTACTTACCTCGCAGAGTTATAATGAAAATACTCTTGACAAATCTTAGAATGCCCTGTATTGCAGATGTAAGATTATTGTTACAACAACACAGTTTTACTTAAGGCGTGCATTGGTCCTAAACAAGTACTCTGTGACATCTGAAAGGGAAAGTATCACTAAATGAGATCAGGGAAGGCTTCCTGGAGGACATGGCATTTGCATTTAACTCTATGAGGGGCTTGCATTGTATTGGTTTATATCCTACTTAAAGGTAGTTTGATTTAATTTTACTTTCTAAAAAGTGATGTATTTTTAAAAGATTTCCACTTTGCTTTTATTTTTTTCATGTCTGATTTTGAGTGTCTGTTTGTGTGTGTGTGTGTTCTCTCTCCCTTTGACTATAGGCAACTTCAGAGTGGACTTTGGATTACCCTCCATTTTTTGCATGGTTTGAATATACACTGTCACACATTGCCAAAGTTTTTGACCCAGAGATGCTGAATATACAGAACTTGAATTATGCCAGTCCTAGAACAGTCCTTTTCCAGAGATTTTCTGTCATCTTTACAGATGTCCTCTTTATATATTCAGTCTACGAGTAAGTCTAAGTATTATATTCTTGTGTGGTGGAGGGAAAAATAGTGTTTCACAGTTTAATTTGTTCTGATGTCATATGTTTTAACAACAAAGTTCCTGTGGCAGCAAGGGCTCCAGAAATTCTAAACTATGTGGTATATTATGTAGAACGTGTAGTTGAAGTAAAAAAAAAAAATTTGTAAATTTGTATTTGGTGTAGGTCCCTGCTCTAGACATTTAGCTGGATAAATTAGACATAAATGAAAATAACAAGCTGTTGAAGGATGTGACACAAATTCAGGTAATGATATTCAAAGTAGAAAATCACAAGGACTTAAAAGAAGTAGGGCGGGGGCAGCTAGGTGGCGCAGTGGATAGAGCACCGGCCCTGAAGTCAGGAGGACCTGAGTTCAAATCTGGCCTCAGACCAAACTCTTGACACTTACTAGCTGTGTGACCCTGGGCAAGTCACTTAATACCAATTGCCTAAAAAAATAAATAAATAAAAGAAGTAGGGGGAGAAGTGCTGTATAAAGTCTAAGAAAATTATTAGTGTTTGATCTCAGCTTCGAGTGTAAAATGTCAGAGCTGGAAGGGACCTTAGAAAACATCTAGTATACTCCCACCACCCACATTTTGCAGGGAAGAAAACAGAGGCCCAGAAAAGGGAAATTACCCATGGTCCAGCCCATGGACACATAGTAAGTAACAGAGACAGAATTTGAGCCTAGGTTAGGATAATAAACCTCTTACCCTTTCCAAGCATGCCATACAGCCTCTTCCTGGAAAAGGCTTTTTTTTTTTTTTTTACTGGAGGACTATAGTGAAAACGACAAAGGAAAACAAAGGAAAAGAAAATGTCAAGTATGGTCAACTTTGGCTAGTGACATCATTTGCTTTTTAGAGGGAAATTTTCCTTTCAACTTATGAAATTACCATTCCATATACAGTGTCTCAGTAGCTGGAAGGAATGGGGTCTGAACTTTCTTCTTCAGTCAAGTGAAATTAAGGCAGCTAGGTGGTATAGTGGATACAGCCATAGGCCTGAAGCCAGGGAAGAATTGAGTTCAAATCCAGCCTCAGACACTTACTAGCTATGTGACCCTGGGCAAGCCACTTAATCTCCCATTACTTCTTTTCTTCATCTGTAAATGGGGATAATAATAACTTCTACCACCCAGGGTTATTTTGGGGATCAAATGAAATTTATAGAAAGAGCTTAGCACAGTGCCTAGCATATAGTAGATGCTATATAAATGCTAGCTATCATCATCATTATTATTACTATTATTATTACAAAGTATGTATGTATGTTACAAACCTTTAAAACACTATATAAATATAAGCTATTATTTCTTTTAAACCAAAGATCTTGATTTACCTCCCTGGGAAATTATACATCAGACAGCAAATACTCATTCATTTTTATTCAACAGATATTTTTAAAGACCTACTATGTGTAAGGTCCTATACTAGACACTGGTGAAGAAAACAAGATAAATAAAATATGGTCTGTGCCCTCAAGGAGCTTACAGTCTAGAAGAAAGCTAAGACAGGTCCACAGCTAACTATAATGCAAAATAGAATATGAGTGAGTATACTAGGGAATTATAAAAAAGGGGAAATCAAAAGTCATATGCTACTACTAGCTAGAGGGATCTAGGGAATGCTTTCATGAAGAAGGCAGTAATTGTACTGACCTTCAACTACGTTGAATAACTTTAAATGTTTTTCTACCCAACAGTTAGGATAAATTAAGCAAAGGAGAAAATAGAAATAATTAAATTAATGTGTAGTGCCTCCAAAATTTAAAATTATTTTGTTTGAAACGTGTAAGTTTCTAGAATATATAGCTACAAAAATCCATTCTACATTCAAGTATAAGTGATTTGGATATTATTCAGATAATCCAGAGTTGACAATATGTCCTGTTCTTAATTTTGTCAGTATAACTGTAAAGTAGTCCGTGATAACCTGTTTTTCCACATTTTCACTTTTAAGAAGATACGAAACATACTGTGCCTTCCAAATTCTCAGAATTTTATGGTTAGTTTAAAAATAAAAAGGTCTATGTTGAAAATATTCATTAGAGGCAACATGGCTTAGAAAAAGTAGAGTAGAATTGTTTCTGAGGTCTTTTTCGGTCTTCATTACTGACTAATTGGACATGTTAGGTCATCTTTTCAAATCATCCTTGAGCCTCCATGTGACCAATCAATAGAAAAAAGGAATGGAGGAGCTATTTTTAAGGAAGTAGTTCACTTAGATCATAGGATTTATTGCTGTTAGAGACCTTAGAAATCATCTAGTTCATTTTCCAGATCAGGAAATTGAAGCCTAATAAAAAGAATGATTTGCCACAGATCATGCAAGTAGAAAGTAACAGACCTGACATTTGAACCCAGGTCCCAGGATTCAGCTATCCATATATCTTCTTGAAATCTCCCCCAATTATCACTAAAGAGCGGAGCTGTTCTTAAATTTGTGACTTACCTTGAGGATAATTTTACTCTTCAAAAGGTAGAGGAATCAATAAGGCTTACTCTTCATTAACAAGGAGAAACTGGTTGTTTAAGAAGGAATTGTTGAATATAGGAATTTTGGAGGCAAGTGACCACTCTATCATAGATTTCATGATAGAGAAGGAGTGAAAAGCTATGCGTAGTCTTATGTGCGTCCTAGATTTGGATAAAACAGATTTCCAAAGGTTCAAAATAAAGATAAGGAAGACTTGATGCCTAATATAATTGTGTCAAACCCAGATATATTCAGGGACCACTAAACCATACATTTGGATCTCTGCAGGCTGCCTCTTAACTTGGAAAACCATATATTAATATTATTTGTGTTTTCTTGTATTATTTATTTATTCTCCCTGCCCCCATTACCTTTTAGTCTGGCATGGGTCACACTTGGCAGTGTAGTAGATTGCATTGCATATGGGCCACTTTTTGACACCTCTGGCCTAATATTTTGCACAAGAGGTTGATTCAGGTGGAATAATAAGTTTTCTCGAGATTGAATTCTGAATTCACATGCAGAAAGTATTCCATTGAGAAGAGAAAAGGATAAACTCTCTAAAGAAACCAATGTGGATGTACAGGAGATCCATCAACAAACTCAGATTTTAAAAATATATGTAGAGAAAATGGATGTAAAAAAGAATGAATACAAGCAGTAATACAGTGTTATGAGAATTGTGTTATTAGTGCTAAACCACAGGAAAGGCAGAAGCTGGTGACAAGTCTACCAATAAGGAGTTTTTTTGTTGTTGTTGTTTTTTTAGTTTTATTAAAGGTAAGAGAAAGATCAAAGAGAGGACAGGATCACTGCTTTAGGTGGACAGTAAATTATAGAAAATGGTGAGAAAGGAAACTCTTCAACTCTTATTATTTTGTTTCTGTTTTCTCTTACAAGGAAATTGGTCCTTAGTTGAAAAAGAACAGAACAAAAATGGTTAGCATGTATTGAAAACCCACCAGAATACTGCCTTCTATGCATTGGCCCAGACAAACTACATGCTAGAGTACTGAAAAAAAACAGTTAGATGGGATTGCTGAGCTAGTTGGTAATTGCTAAAAGGTTTTGAGAATGGCACATATGCTACAGAATTTAAGAAGGGCAAATGTCTCATTTCTCAAAAGAGGAATACAAAGTGAACTCTACAAATTATAGACCTGTGAGTTTGACTTTTAAAAATTTTTATTGATATCATTTGTATTTCCAAATCTATCATTCATGTTTTCCCTTCCCCGGACAGCCATACCCTCTGACAAAGAATAAAAAAGAAAACAGTTTGACAAAACTAACCAATGCATTGTTAGAGCATCATATCTTAGATTAAGAGCTAGAAGAGACAATCTGATAGTACATTGTGTTTCACGCTCATATTCCCCACAAATTGAGCAAAGAAGAGATGGTGGCACCTTTTCTTTTTTCTTCTTTGGTGTCAGAGCTTGTCTTTTTCCTAGTAGAATTCCAGAATACAGTATTTCAGTGATTTGTAAGCACTTAGAAACTGAGGAATCTCTGGTTACTAAAAGTCAGTATAGCTTTATCAAGAACCAGTCAAGCCAAACTAATCTTATTTCCTTTTTGGGATAGGTAACCAAACTGGTAGGTCAATAGAATACCTCAGATATAGAATAGAATGCTTAAATCTTAGCAAGACATTTTATAGTCTTTTTATGCATATGGATTAAATGGAGATATATGGAGTAGAATATAGTGTAAAAAAAACATTTTTTTTTAACTACTGGGCAAAGAAAGAGGTCAAAGAAAGGATTTGAAAACGACTCAACTAAGAAGGGATTTGACAAGTACCCCTATTCAGAGGAGTGGGCCTTAACAGTTGGTGGAGAAAAGAAGTAACTCTTCAAGTCTTATTTTGCCTCTCTTTTCTCTACCTGAATGTGAACTGAACCCCAGAGTACTAAAAGAACTGATAGTTGTGATTACTGAACTTCTGTCAAGTGATCTTTCAAAGGTCATGGTGTAGCTCACTGCTGAAAAATCATGAAGAATGGGAGACGTGCTATAGGACTGAAAAGATCCTGGGAACAGAGTTGAGTCTATAAATTTTAAACAAATAAGCTTGATTTCAGTTCCTGGAATTGGCTGGAAGAACTGGAGATACTTAACTTGAAGACTCAGAGGGGACATCATAATAGCTGTCTTAGGTGTTTAAAAGAGTAATAGATGGACTTGCAAAGAGGAAAGTTTGGGTTTAATATAAGGAAAAACTTTCTAAAAATTAAACCCATGCAGAATTGAAATGGACCACCTCAGAAGTCAGTGAGTTCCCCCTCATTGGAAGTCTTCAGGCAAAGACTGGATATTTTCTTACTGGTCATGTACAAGTTGGACTAGGTGACCTCTAAAATCCCTTATTGCTTTTCGATTTTCTGATTATTTGACTCCAATTCCAGTGACTTTTCCATTATGCCCGGCTACTTCTTAAGCATTTATGTTTCCATAGAAGCATTTAAATGTAAATTAATTAAAAGCTAGTTGACTCCTTGTTCAGAATTCATGATTTGGATAGAAGTGGGACTGGAAAATCTCTGAGATTTAGTGAGGTATAATGGAAACAGTCCTAGACTTAAAAGTCAGGAGACCTGAATTCCACTCTGAATTTGGACATTTCCATGCTCTATTGCTTTGGGCAAATCACTCAATTTCCTCATCTGCAAAATAGGGATGATAATATTTGTACTATCCCCACAGGATTGTTGAAAAGAAGTAAACCTCAAAAGCTCTTCAGAAATATGAGTTGCCATAAGTTTTTCCTTCTAATTCTAAAATCCTGTCATCCTGTAAATTCTAAAATAATAGCCTGTTTTTATAATAATGAAGTCATTGATATTTCTGCCTTATTCCTTCCAAATATTTTCCTGTAGGTGCTGTAAATGCATAGAGGGGAAAAAAGCTGGGAAAGAACTTACAGAGAAGCCAACATTTATTCTTTCAGTCTTACTTCTATGGAATTTTGGATTGCTAATTGTGGACCGTATCCTTTTAATTTTGTATATGTTTCCTTCACTTATCTTATGTACACATTGGGTATAAGATTAATACTTTCTATTGATGATCATAGTGAAATTTGAGATTTTTCTATTGGATTATTGAGGGTTAGTAGGGTTGGGTAAGTTTCAGTTTTCTCTCATCACCAAAAATGTAGTAATTATTCATTATGTTTATGTCAAAAATTTTATTACCGGATCTAATGCAAATCAAGCAGATGTATTTTCCTCCTACCATCAAATGGGCTGAGGAGGTTGAGGTCAAAATTTCTGGTCTAGTGGGGCATAGTGAATAGAGTGCTGGACTTGGAGGTGTGTGACTTTGGGCAAGCTGCTTAAAACCACTGTGAACCTGTTTTGTCATCTGTAAAATGGAGATAAATAGCACCTACCTCCCAGGATTGTCATGAAGATCAAATGAGGTAACATGTAAAATGCTTTGCAAACTTTAAGTAGTATATCAATGTAGCTTAACACGTTGTTGTTACTATGGTTAGCTATCAGCAGGAAGAGCACTGCATTTGATTTCAGTCAATCTGAGTTGAACTCCCACTTAGTAGCTATGTGACCATGGGCAAATTGCCTTAGATTTGTCCCCTGCGCAAAGATAATGAATACTTGTATTACTCACTTCTCAAGGCTGTCATGAGGAAAGTGTAACTATGAAGTGCTCTCTCAATGTAAGCTATTAATATTCCTCTCAAATTCCGAGGCCTGCCGATGTTCCCGCTGTTCTTGGTTGAATGGTGACAGGGTAAAAGTGGAGTCATCCTGTTGTACTTCCCTGCTATCTTGTTGGAGCAGAGCTATGCACAAACTTCCCTTCTCGGCTAGTCTTTAAATTTTAAGAACAAAGAGTGGTTGGACTATGAGGAAGAATACACTACAAATCTTTTGGTTCTTTCGATGAGAGGTATACAAGGTACCATCAGGAGTGCTGTGTCCCTGCTGCACTGGTTCCTTATGTGAGGTTTAAGGCGAGGAGGCCTGGGATCCAAGGCCAGCTGTGACACTCAATGGCTAGTTGGCCGTTGGCAACTCAGCCCAAAATGGGGCAATAATATCTGAGCTCTCTACCTAAATTATGAAGAAAGCTATTAATGTAAGCATTAAAGTGAAGTGGAAATGTGAGCTAAAGAATGGGTGGTGAGGCCAGAGTCTAATTCTATAGCAAGTAAAATGTCAGCATCTAAATGCAGACCTCCTGCTGTATGATTTCCCATGTGGACCAAAATTTTGCAATGAATGGAGCTATTTTTTCTGCATTTGACTGTGATTAAAAATAATGTGTTTTCTACATTGGTTATTAGTATCAGTTGTTAAGTTTGTCTGACCTTTGAAATAGGATCCATAGAGTTATGGATCTAGAGCTGGAAGGGAGCTTAGAGATCATAGAACCCAGAGCCCTCATTATACCAGAAAGGGAATTAGGGCTTAGAGAGATCCATTCATCGTAGGGAGGTCCGTGCAGTTGTGTGCCTACAGTTTGACTAGCAGCCTCGAGAGAGAGAATGCCAGCCCTCTGATTCCAAATCCTGGGTATTTCCACTGTGCCGTACTGTTAATAATAGACAGCATTTCTGTAGCACTCTTCAAGTTGGCAACAACCCTGTGAGGTAGATAGTTTAAGTATTATTATTCTCGTTCAGCAGCTGAGGAAATTGAGGCACAGATGGATTAAGTGACTTACCCACAGTTACACAGCTATTAAGTGTTAGAGGCAGGATTCAAACCATGTCTCTTCTGTCTCTACATCCAGCTCTCTTTCTACAACACCATAGGGTTTGTTAGTGTCAGTGGCATTTTAGCCTTCCTGTGAAGGCAGTCATTTTGCTCTGAATCTTGCTTACTCTTTGTGTTGGCAGAATCAGTCTATATGTTTCTCTTATGTCACAGTTTAGTACTTAAAGGTTCCCTGATTTAATCAGTTTTGAGCTTTCCTTCCATTAATGCAGTTTGCCATTCTCTCCACTCCTTAGCAGTGGGCAGCTAGGTGGCATAGTGGATAGAGTGTTGGGCATGAAGTCAGAAAGATTCATCTTCCTAAGTTGAAATCTGACCTCAAACACTAACTAGCTGTATGACCCTGGGCAAATCACTTCACCCTATTTGCCTCTGTTTCCTCATCTATAAAATGAACTGGAGAAGAAAATGGCAAAACCACTGTAGTATCTTTGCCAAGAAAACCCAAACGGGATCACAAAGAGTCAGACACTGCAGAAAAACGACTGGGCCCTTCCTTAGCAGAAGAGGGTCTTCATAAATTGCTGTGACTAACCCTTCTTTGGTTAGGAGCTTATCCGTGTTTACATAGATTACTCCTCAGACACCAGATTAAAGCCATTCTGTTGCTGGTTCCATTTTCAAGGTTTTCCACACTGAGGAGGACCTGCTAGAGCTTGTGCTCTACTTGGCTTAGCCTTCCGGGGCAACTTCCACACCATGATCATTCATTGGAGGAGGACTTAATGGAGGCATAATTGTTAATACCATTGGCAGAAAGTGGGAAATTTTGTTCAGTGTGTCCCTTGTGACTCCTGTGTATTTCCCAGGAGAGCAATTGCTTTGACTTCCTGGTCCCCATGCATTATCATTATTAGATCAGCCCAGATGAAACGGAAGAGCTAAGTGATTTACCCTAGGGAGTGATCGGTCTAAGAAAAGGTTAATTGCCATTTACCAGCTGTATTACCTGGGGCAGAGGGTATCTTAAACTCACGTCTTCCCACTTCAAGTCCAGTTCTTCCACTACACTGTAAGGCTTTGATGGTGGACCAGCCTGTGATCTCAAAACTGAATGAAGTAGAATGATTATTCAAATCAAATCAGTCAAAATATGGAAGGTAGAAGGAAACAGTAAGTTTGAGGACAGTAGGGGAGGCAGAGATGATGATATAAATTTATTAAATAGAGATGATGATATAAATTTATTAAATTATGTATCTAAAGAGGCCATATATAAAGAGTCAAAATGAGACTGTGCCCAAACTTGTATATTAAAGGTTTATTATTAATCAAAAAACACTTTTTGATTTTGACAAGTCAAAATCTATTGATGCTGAATTTAAGAAAGTCAGAATTGAGACTCTTTGTTTTTTCTTCTCTGAACTGAAATCTAAGGAATTTATCAGATAATTGACCAGAATTCAAAATATTTTGCAAGGAAATTCAGAAAGTGGAGTTAATCTTTACTCACATTTATATAGTATTTACAGTTGACAGAGCATCATCCTTATTACAAATCTGTGATATAGGTTATTTATTATCCTCATGTTAAAAAAAAAAAGGAAGTGGGGTTCAGAGAGATCATAGGAATTAGAGATGTGAGGACCTTAGAAATCATCGTCTAGTCTAGGCTGTGACCTTCCCAAGGTCTCACTGTTTTGGGGAGTTTTCTGAACTTTGGTCCAAATCCAGTACTTTTTCTCTGCCATCCCTGTCATAAGATACAAACTAGTCATCCAGGACTTCAAGTCAGGTGTTCTTGGCCTTAGTCCAATACTAAGTAATAGTTTTGTGTTTAAGATGATCTTTAAAAGCCTATGTTATTGCTGTTCATATTCCTCTCCATTATTTTGGGCATTATGGCACAGTTCATTTTGAATTCAGGATCTCTCATACTCTTTCCTTAATCCAAAATCCAGATATTCACTTTCAGTACAATGGTTTCTTATTTGGATTAATGCTGCTTTCAGTTGCCCGATTATTTCAGGTAACTATAAAATGGATATGGAAATGTATTTTTCTTTTCTTTTTCAAATACAGCTAAGTCTTTTTTAACTCTTAGAGGTTCCAGTGAGGAGGAAGCTCAATAAATTTAGTCAGTGGATTCAAGAAAACTTGCAAAGCTCTTAATGGCTATCCTTCCCAGTGTTCAGATCGGCACCAACTCCTCATTTTTGCGAAGAGGGACTTGAACTACAAAGGGTTTTCATGCCAGGGCAGGTCCTGAGCGTTGATACTGTAGTATTCAGATTTAGGATCCTGTGCTGCTTTTGCATTCGACATCTTCAGGGGATGTTGAACAATGGAAGAAACCAAGACCCTGGTGGTTTGCTATCCCAGTCCCCTACAAAGTATTCTTATAAGCTGTCTTTTTTAAAGTTATTTTAAATAAATATGACGGTTTGGCTCTAAAACTCGGTTATAAGTCTAAATCATAAAATTAGTGAAGAGACAATTGGAAACTTCCCAGTTTCTTCTCTATTGTACTTCTCCATCTTATTTTGGTCAGATTGACAGGAGAGTGAGAATAAATGAGAAGTCTCATTGTCACATGTTACAATTCTGTTGAGTTCCAAGACTATTAACTTCCTCTCTTTTAGAAACCATCAGCTTTGTTAAAAAGAATGGAAAAAAAGAGTACCTTCAGTTCACTCCCAACATAGTGAGGTACCAGTCTAGTCCTTGGGCTTCAGATGGTTATGGAGATTGTCTAGTAATGTTCTCTGCCTCTGAATCAGTGGCCTGTGCCAGACAAACATCAAGTGTCATCTTTGCCCTGAAAGAATTCAGAGAGGAGATGTGTCCTCAGAGAGGAGATGTGACCCCTACCCAGCTGTAATAGAAACACAGCCTGGGAAGGGCATGAGCAGGGTACAGAGTGCTGTGGGAGGAATGAGGAAAGGTGATTTCTGTCTGAGGAAATCTGGAAAGATTTCATAGAGGACAGGGCATTTCTGAAGGAGGAAGAGAATGGAAAATCCATTCAGGAGCACTCACAGCAGAGGGCAGGGTTGGCAAGCATGAGCATGGAGGGGCAGAGCTAGTGTCTGGTGTCAGGTCCCAACCAGGCGATATCTAGAATAAGAAGGATGAAAAGATAGAATGTAATGGGTCCTTAATAATACCATGTTGTGTGTGACCTCACCATGGGCCTCTCCACTCTCCTTGCAGCTGAGACCTCCTCTGTGGGCCAGGCCATTTGTATACCCCCAGCCATCAGGATGGTCTCACTTCTCTCATGTCCCCCAGACTTGATACCACAATGATATGCAGTACAGAGTAAGCTCTACTATGCATTTTACAAACATGGAAAGGGAGTGACAAGGATTGGATTCTCTGAGTTACTGGGAGGGTATTAATCATAATCTGCACCCACTAAATTCAGTGTACAACGCTAGCTAAAATCACACTGCACCAACCTCTACTGCACACTTTCAGGTGACTTCTCTCTTTTAAATCTCCCAGAAAAGGCATTTGGAAGGAGCATTTCTCTTTGCCATTCTCCTGCATTTTAAGCACATCTACCTTTATGTGGCCCCAGCTTATGGCATCTATTTGCTGAGATCTTACTGTTTCACTGCAGATAAACCAGGCAAGTTTCCGAGCCATCAGCATTGTTTTTTTGTGGGGTTTTTTGTTTTTTTGGTTTTTACTGACTTCTTCTGGCCTAGGAATTAGACTCTACCTGCAGGCAGGACTCTGCCCTTTTCATGCACTTTTTCTTCCTTCTGTTGCCTCCACATCATGGGAGCTGGAATGCAGTTATAGGGGAGAAAAATGGAATTTTGGAACCAGATGGCATATTAGAGATGATCTAGCCCATCTCCCTGATCCTATAGATGAGGAAACTAAGGTCCTAGGAGATGGAAGTGATTTGCCTAGGTTCACATGAATGGTAATTGTTCTGTAGGATTCATAAGTCTTGAGCTTGAACTGTTACTGTAAGTAGGCATATCAGACCCCTGAGTCTCAGTTTCTTCATCTGTAAAATGGAGAGAACAATACTGTACTTGCACATCCCCAGAGCTTAGAACAGTGCCTAGCAGGTAGCGAGCACTTAATAAATTTCAAACTGAATGTCATAGGCTTCTTAAATTTCAAATGTGCAAAACAGAACTCTTTACTTTTCCCCCAAACTTTCCCTCTTCCAAACTTCCCGATTACTCTCAAGGGCAGCACCATCCTCCCAGTCACATAAGCTCAAAACTCAGTTGTCATCCTTGACTCTTCACTATCTCTCACACCTACCTATCCATTTTGTTGCCAAGCCCTGTCAATTCCAGCTTTAGAACATCTCGTGTAGCTGCCCACTTCTGTCCTCCACCACTGCCAACCACCCTGGTGTGGGCCCTCATTACCTCACAGCTGTATTACCACAATAGACTTTGGTTGGTCTTTTGGTTTTGCCTCGAGTCTCTCCCTACTCCAGTCTGCCCTCCTTTCAGCTGTCAAATGGATTTTCCAAAAGCTCATGTCTGACTGCGGCACCCTTCTATTAAATAAACTCCAGTGGCTCCCTAAAGTCTTCAGGCTCAAATATAAAATCCTCTATTTAGCATTTAAAGCCCCACACAGG
This sequence comes from Vombatus ursinus, assembly GCF_900497805.2. NCBI lineage: Eukaryota > Metazoa > Chordata > Mammalia > Diprotodontia > Vombatidae > Vombatus > Vombatus ursinus. Next base: position 18,426,210 of record NW_020945437.1, read on the forward strand.
TTGGCCTTGATGATCTCCAGTTTATCCTGTATATATTTGTTTGTTCATAGTTGTTTGCGTGTTGTCTCCCCCATTAAACTGTCAACTTTTGAGGGCAGGGACTATTTTTGCCTTCCTTTGTATTCTCCACACTAGTAGGTACTTAAGTGCTTACTAACTGACTAAGAAACATCATTACCCAAATGAGATATCATGAAAAGCTTCATGAAGATGTTTATTAAGTGTTTGATATGACAAACATGAATAAGACATGGCCCTCACCTGCAAGAAGCTTCTAGGCTAGTAGGGCAAATGAGATGAGCACACAGATAATTTTAATACAAGTTTCAGCATTTTAGTATATGCTGTGATATGACATCTCTTCCTCTTTGTTAATGATAATGTTCCTTTTTGTAGATGGATCTGTCACATGGAGCAGTTTCAGCTTTCTCCGACTAATTGCCCTTGGTTTCATCGTTTGCTTTGTTTCTGCCCTTTCTTTGGGTCCTTTTATAGCCATGGTAAGTATCTTCCTTATCTTGTTTTTAAACTATACCTATATACATATAAAGCTATAAATAAAGATTTGTATATTACATATATTAGGGTAAAGTCTGCCAAAATACATCATTCTGTGAAACTTGTTTACTTAGGATCCTAGCATAGATAGCTTAGAGATCAGCTATGTGACTCAGTGCATAGAGTGCTGGACCTGGCGTCAGGAAGACCTGAGTTTAAATTTGACCTTTGACACATCATAGTTGTGTGGCCCTGAGTAAGTTGCTTCCCTTTGTTTGCCTTAGTTTCCTCAAAAGTAAAATGAGGATCCTAACAGCACCTACCTTTCAGGGTTATTGTGAGGATCAAATGAGACAATATTTATAAAGCACTTAGCAGAGTACCTGGCATGTGGTAGGCATTATATAAATGCTTATTACATTGGGAAGTATTAAACAAATTACATAAAAATGCAATGCATCCTAGATAGTGCTAATTTGTGGTTTTCTAACTATGGTTCTCACTATGTGACCCTGTTTCCATTTGAATTTGACACCACTGACCTAATCCAGTCTCTTAATTGTATAGATGAGGAGTCTCAGGCTCAGAGAAATCAAGGGCCCACAGGGGAGGTAGCAGAACTAGAATTAAAACCTAACTCTCTGACTCCGAATCCATTGATCTGACAGAACATCGGCGTATGTCCAAAAACAGACTCAAATGGGGCTCCTGCTCTGACCTCTCAACTCTCAAACTTGATGGCGAGGATCCAGAGTTGATGCCATTTCTGCCCATTGCGATAGTGACAGTAATGCCTCACATTTTCCTTACAACCACACTGGGCGAGTGCAAGGAAATATTTTGATTCCTATTTTATAAACAAGGAAAACGGAAGCTATAGAGGTGCAGTAACTTGCCAGAACTAAAATTTTGAACCTGGTCTCCTAACTCTTGAGTTCATGTTCATTCCTTCTGTAGCAACATGTTGAAAATAGATCTTTGGGTTGGTCACTTTCATAATTATATATTATATGTATACATAATTTTAAAAATAATAAAAATTTAATATAAATTTATAGTTCAGTAGTGAAATAAATACAACTAATTTAACTTTTTTTTAAAAGACCTTCCTTATACAGATTTCTATAAGCTATCACTTATTCCCTTCTGTGTCAACTTTCCTTGTCTTTGCCCATTTCTCCCCAAATTTGTACCTGTGTTGTTCTGTTTTATAGGTGCAATTCATGTTTCTGTTAATCTTGAGCTTCTGCTTTCCTAACATCATTTGTGAGTCTGCATGTCTGCCCTCTAATACACCATTGCTCCTAAGTTGGATAGTATTGTTAGGAGGAGTGAACAATGCTCGCATTTCTTTAGGATTTCTTGTTTTTCTTCCCAACAACCCTATGAGGTTGGGAGTTGAAATCTTGTTATTCATGTTTTAGAGTTCAGAAAACAGAGCCCCAGAGTGATAGTTGACTTACATAAAGTCACACAACTAGTAAATGAGGAAGCCAGGCCTTGAAGCTGGTTGTTCTGACTCCTGGACCAGGATTCTTTTTACTTCATGAGGCTGGCTCTTCTAAATCATGGCTATATTCCAAATAATGTGGAGGTCTGTGTCAAAAGATGTGATTTTTTTTTTAATAACTCTTGCAATGTGTTGGTAGGTAGTTGACCATTAAAAGGTTTTGCTTCTGGAGCTAGAACACGGAACCTTCTGTTTCCAGTATAGTGATCTATATCAGACTTTTTCTGAGTAATTCCTGAGGCAGAGAGGAAGTGAATGACCCTTGATCATGCTTAACCTATCTAGTAGTTCCCCTCTCTTTTACCACCCACAAACATGTGAAAAGCCATGGCTTGTTCCCAGTATTAATTTGGTAGTCATCGTTTGTTCAGGTATTCTAGAGAACCTTCTTGATGTTAATGTTGTGTTGTCCATTTTCTATTTGGGAAAATTTTGGGGTATGCTTTACGCTGTGGTAGATAGATGACACAAAATAAATGATCTTTAACAATAATAGGGAAGAACAAGGGAGGAATTTCAATTACCATACTCCATTTGCCTTCAAAAACTGACTCAAAACCTGCCTCCAGGAAGCCTTCCTATAGAGATGGGTTTAGCAGAAAAAGCACTGAACTACTATTTAGGACGTCTGGGATCTAGTCCTGGCTCTGACAATAGTTTTATAACCATGGTACATTATTTAACCTCTCAGTGTCTCTTACCTCATCAAATAGAGATGTGTTCCCCTGAGATTGTTACAAGTTATCCTGAAAGTCTCTGATGCCTCATTGTGGCATTGATCACAGGATCATAGATTTAGAGCTGGAAGAGATCTTACAGGCCATTGAGTCTAACCCCTTCATTTTAAAGATGTGGAAACTGAAGCACAGAGAGATAAGGTGACTTACCCAGGGCCACACAGCTATGAACGTCTGAGTAAGGATTTGAACTCAGATCTTCCTAAGTCCAGTGCCCTAACCACTGTGCCATTTAGGAAAGGTCCTACCAATCTGGAAAAGGCTTTGAGGACTAAGCCGGGAACAGGCTTGTGTGTGTCCTCTGAGGGCCAGTCACTCAAAAGGGCAGAGAGGCTCACCACCAGGGTTGAAGGTTTTTTGACCAAAGCATCTTATGAAGACAGCAATGAGACCAAAGAGGGGCTTTGATCTGCATTCATGGAGGAAGTACCACACCAATGAAATGTCCATGTTTCTTCACTTATTCCAGTATATGTGGGTCCAGTGCAGTAATGGATACAAGAACTCATAGAAGGGCTGTTGCATGGAAGAGGGGTTAGATTTGTCTCCAAAGGGCAGACTAGGAGCCGTGGGTAGAAGTTGCAAAGAGGCACATTCAGACTTCATGACGAGAACATGTTCCTAACAGAGAGAGCCACCTCATAGGGGACCAGATACCTGAAAAGCATTGAAGCTTCCCTTCCTCACAGGGCCTCGAGCAGAGCCGGGAAGACCACCTGGCAGGCAGGCTGTGCTAAGGATTCCAGCCTTGAGGATGGCTGGGGGACCGTCCAACCAGGCATTATCCTTGATGGTAGCCTTTGTTGTCGTTATTCATAACTTGAGCTTTTGTGTGCTCATTCCATCCTGGTAGACTGCAACATTGTGCACATTGCTCACTGACTATTCCTCCGCTGAGAGGCCAAGCATCTTGGGAGCACCGATGGTGATGGCATCTAGCCTCTTTTGCCCTTGTGGTCCCCTCCCTTGAGAGACGGTAGACATTGAGTCTTTCTCATCTTGACGACCCTGAAGTCCAGGGGAGAGAAATGAGCCTTTACCTTTTCATAGCACTCCTCCTTAGAGAGTTCCATGTGTTAACTCATTGAAGTGTCCATCTGACTCCATCTCTGTAGCACTAGAAAGAACTCCCTCTCAGTGGCCCAGTGAATGTCATTCCTGGTATACAGAGGAGACTAAAGCAGCAGCTCCCATAGTCACATGGTGCAGAAGTCATGACGTGAGCCTGGGTCTCCTAACCCCATGTCCAGCTCTCTTCCCTATACATCCTGCTTCTGTTCAACCCAAGGAATAGGCAAGGCAAGTACTGTTGTCACCATTCAAAGAGGAAACTGAGGCAAAAAGAGTTTGGATATGCCCAAAGTAAAGCCAAGACTAGAAACCAGATTTCCCAACTTCATGTCTTTTCACTTCATCAGTCTGTCAGCAGTCCCTACATTTTTTCCTCTATTTTTAATCAATTTCTTATTCCTTTTCATAGAACCAACTGCCTCAAGTAATTTCAAGGCTTTTCCCTTTCAAGAGGGGCCTCTGCCATGCCTACTGGGCTCCAAACTTCTGGGCTTTGTATAATGCTTTGGACAAGATGCTCTGCATTATCGGTATAGTTCACTTAAAAGTCTTGCTGCTTAGCACTCATGCCTGTCCTATGGGAGGAATGTTGTGGTCTGGGGGAGGGTGCCAAGCATTTGTTTCCTGGCACAGTGTAGGAGCATGAACCGAATTACAAGCGTCCAGACAAAGCAAGAGGATTATCGGGGGAAATGGCTCCTAGAACTGAGAAGGGGGTGCAGTAAGCAACACACTGAGAAAAATCCCTGCTCTAGTTCTTCGTAGAAATGATGTTATTGATCTCCTTGGGGGATAATGCAATTTGTAAGGTTCTTTGAAAAGCCAGTTTTTGGTTGAAGAAACAAATATTCAGACTCAGTGAACTCTGCTTCGAAGCCTTAATAAATGAAGAATCAAAAGAGAGAATGAATGGAATTCAAATAATTTAAGTTGTGGTTCTATGTAATTTTCCTAAACATGTAGAGTATTTAAGCTGTCCTAAAGCATGAGACGAGAAGAAATGGGAAAGTTGAATGATGTGTTTAAATTTGAATTTGTGAGGTAAAGGTAATTTATACTTGATAGGGATGTCATTGACTAGATATCTTCTAGTAGCTGTGTACCTGTGTACTCAGTCTTTATATAACTATTTCTAAATAAGTTCTCTAAATTTACTACCACCAGCCAACATAGTGAATAGGGACTGCTTGCTTGGGTCAAGAAGTATTGATCCTAAAAAAAAACTGAGAGACGAGAGAGGTAAGATAATACCGACTTTTCAAAATGATCTACCTTGATTCAGGAAGCTAGATTGTGTATTGCGTAGAGTACTGGGCCTGGAGTCAAGAAGACTTGAGTTCAAATCCAGCCTCAGACACTTGCTGCTATAGACACTTGACCTGTCTGCCTCAGTTTCCTCAACTGTAAATTGGGGATAATAATAGCACCTACCTCCCAGGATTGTTGTGAGTGTTAAATGAGATAATATTTGAGAAGCATATTTGAGAAGTGTGTGGCTAGTAGGAGGTACTTAATAAATTCTTGTTTCCTTCTTTCCTTCACTCACAGTGTGTACTCATTGATGGGGCTGCCCCCCTGCTTGTGATGAAGGAAAGGCAGCCCTGTCTTCGGTTAATTTCAATGGAATACCTCAGAACATCTCCATAGTGACAGTTGCTAATATTACGAAATCTAAGTTGGAAGGGACCCAAGAGGTCATCTAGTTCAACTCACGCCAGAACAAGAATCCCCTCTCCAACGTGCCACACCCAACAAGCAATCCTACAGCTTTTGCATATAGACCTCCTGTGAGGAAGGAGCCTACTACCTCCAAAGGCAGCTGGTTACACTTTTGGATAGTTCTGTTGGAAGGGAAAGAAGGAGGAAGGGAGAGAGGGAAGGAGGGGAGAGAAGAGGAAGGTGGGGAAAGAGGGAGGGAGGAAGAAGGAGGGAAGCAAGAAATGGAAGAAGGGGGGAGGGAAGGAAGGGAAAGAGAAAGGAAACAAAGAAAAGAAGGAAGCATTTATTAAGTCCTTACTGTATTCAAAGCACTGTGTTAAGCATTGAGGGAACAAATAGACAGTTCCTGCTCTTGAGGAGCTCACATTCTAGTGGTGAAACAGCACATATAGGAGTCAGAAGGAAAGATCCCATGGTCCTTGCAGTGCATTGGTAAAGCAGATGATAATGCATCTTTAATGTTATTTCTACTGATAAAGCCATATCCATTTCTGATGTTGAGCCATTGACATTGCTACTTCTTGGAAATCTTTGCAACTTTCTACCTGATGCTTCCTTCTGAGTTGACATTGGCCTGTTGATAATTACATTTGAATCTAGTCATTCAACAAGAGTCTAGTACACTTAACTGTACTATTAGTTACCCCATAGCAGTCTCCCTTGTCCAGGAAGAGAACATGAGAGATTTTATCAGATGCTTTACTGTACACTAGGTGTACTATGTATATAACATTCCCCTTTTCTGAGTCTAGTTACCTAGTCAAAAAAGGAAATGAGGTTAGTCTGGCATGACCTGATCATTGTTGGCTGGCTTACCAACCCCAGTGATCAAAGCAAGTCCTGGGTTTTACCCTAGATCCTGAGCTTTGATATATGTTCTTATTATTATTCAGTCAAGCATGATTTTGGATAACACTGTCTTCTGCCAAATTCAGTAACTCCTGCACAGCTACACATTAAAATGCTCCCCCTCATGTATTTAATCATGCATCTGTGCCAACTCCCACACTCCCCTGTAGTTTAGATTGGTCTGTTGTGATGCAGTGAATTTATACTCAGGATTCTAGGTTTCATACATTAAAATTCTGCAGTGATGATCTTAAATGTTAGGAGATTTATTCATGATTACTGTTATGACCCCTACACTTGTAGGGGATCCTAGTTTTTCAGACCTATTGTATACTGCATCTTCAAGAACTTAGTGAGATGTTGCTGTAAAGGAGGTCAGAGAGCCCCAGAGTATTCATGTGACAGTTCAGGGAAAGAACACAGTGTTGAGGAGACTGAGGCCAGGGGAAAGAGCACTAAAATTAGAGGCAAGTTCAAGTCCTAGCTTTGTGATCCTGGGGCAAGTCATTCATCTCTCTGGACTTTAGTTTCCTCATTTATAAAACATAGATACTGTGCTATGTACTTCACAGAGCTGTGGCACTGTATAAAATGTCAAGTACTATGGAAATCATGCTACTATTCTTCTTTGATTACTTGTCTAGCTTCTGATTCATTATTGATTTTCAGTTCCACAGGCAGGGGAGCAGAACAGTTCTACAAACTCTCCCAGATTCTCCTGCCTTTCCCCTTATGTTGTTAGTTTGTCTGGAATGAGGCAGAAAGAAGTTCTGAATTATCGTGGGCTTTGGTTTTAGATGGTGGGTGTTGGAGAAGGATTGGGCAAGTAGTGGCTAAGGTAGATTGCCATTCATTCAGCCAGCTCCCTGGAGTCTACCATGGATACCCAGGCAGCGAGGGCTTTCCATTGCTCTATTCCACATGTATTCAACGCAGTGATGATGCAATTAACTAGGCAATATAGCTTCAAATTCAGTTATCTATGAAATTTTGGCTGTAGAACATCATTAAGAAACAAAATTGTTTCTTCAGGAAATGGATTGTTTTCTTAGATGCTGTGATGCCTGTTTTCAGAGAAATGCTTTATATCCTTCGTAGGCTTGAAATATAATCTTCTTGATCCCAAGAAGATTGCCAAGGCTTCAATGACAAGTGGTTTGGTTCAACAATTCCAACACGTAGTCCTGCCCTCTGTGACTCCATTAGCAACCCTCATTTGCACTGTGATAGCCATGTTGGTAAGCATTGAATAGATAATACTAATTTCTTGGATTTTCTCTGTGCATTTTACTTATTTCATTAAACTTCAACTTTAAGATACTTGTTTCTGCTCTCTGAAACAAGATATTTGTATGGATCTGTCTTGCTATCTATCTGAGGCAGATACCCAATATACTCTTGTTTGTAGAGGAAAATATCTCTAAGGATAGCACAGCTTTGCTGTATTACATTTCACTCATGTAATACCTGCAGAAAAAATTCCCATGAATGTAGCATATGGTGCCTGGCAATTAGTAGCATTTCATAAATATTTATTAATTGATAGTAGAAAAGTTCTACTCCAACATCTTAGTGTGGAGGAGAGGTGACCCTGAGATCTTCAAGATCTATGCCTATGGAGTACAAGCTATTACATAATCTGCCAAGCTAGAAAGGCTGTGGGCATGGTCCTAGTAACAGACTGTGTCTGCTGCATGAGGACCAGCTTATCTGTGTACAGAGAGGTTCATCTCCAATAGACTAGCCACTAGGTGATGAATTCTTTGGCCATGACACCCTTGAAACAAAGAAAAAAATAAAATAGTCCTCAGTCCTATGGAGCATCCTTCCATTTCTACAATAACAATAGCAGCAGGGGGCAGAGGGTTCTTAGAAATACAGTTTTTAGACTGTCTTTAAACATTAACTTAATTACTAATAGTCAAGTTGTGTGATACTTGTCTAAGGACCAGTTTGTTGACATATTACATAGAGAACTGAATCATCAATGTTGTCATTCTCATTATAAATGAAACAGAAGATAAAAGGAGGTCTCCTTAGAGAGACAAATAAAATATTTGAAAGAATTGCTTTTGTTTTGTACCTAAACGCAGCACAGAACATAATTTCATTAGACACTCGGTCATTTAGACTCACAGTGCTCAAGATGAACATAACCAGCAGACCACCATGAAGGCAGTTATGCCTTCTGTGCCAAAATCTAACACAGGAAAAGAAGCAGTAGAGGAATTCACAAAGAATTCAGTAAAACCCTTCAAACCATCACAGATGGACATATGGGAAGAGAGTGAAAAATGTCAAAAAGTGTATTTCAAGATTAAGAAATCAGAGTCCAGAGTTTTATATATTATACAAAAGCTTAGCTTGAATATTTTTTTTTCCCCAGAAGAAAGTCAGACGGCACTGAAACTACCCACAGAAAATTACAGGAGTCATTTCTAAAGAAGCTCTTTATGTTCCGTGAGACCATTGACCTCAAAAAAGGAAGAATACACCACTTCCCAAGGTAGCCCGTTCCACCGTTAGACAGCTCTAGAAAGTTTTTTCATATAACAAGCCTAAGGACTCCTTGCAACTTCCACCCTTTGTTCCTGGATTGGCCCTTTGGCATCAGAGAGAATTGGTCTAATCCCAGTTCTACATGACGCCCCTTTAATTACTTGAAAGCAATTATCATATCCCCCCCTGAGTCTTCTCCAGATCCATCATCTCATGAAATGGACTCAAGGCCTTTCACCTTCCTGGTTACTCTCTTCTGGACCCTTTCTAATTTATCAATATTATTCTTAAACTAGCATGCCCAGAAAACAACACACTACTTCAGATGTTGTCTGACTAGGGTAAGGTGCAGAGGGACTAACACCTCCTTATTCCTGGAAGCTGTGCCTCTCAGTGAAGCTCAAAATCACAGCTTTTTTGGCTTTCATATTGACCCATTAACTCTGCAGCCCACTAAAAAACTCGCATCATTTTGAGACAAACTTGAATTTAATCATGCCTCTGCCATCCTGTACTTGTGAAGCTGATTTTTTTAATGTAAGAGTAAGATCTTACATTTAACACTGGTGACTTTTGTCTTATTAGATTTAGCCTAATTTCTAGCCTTTCATGATCTTTTTGAATTCTGTCATCCAGTTTGTTTACTATTCCTCCGAGATTTGTGTCATCAGCAAATTTGATGAACTTGTTATTTATGCCTTTATGCGTGCCACTGATTATGTTAAATAGCACAGGTCTAAGCACAGGTCCCTGGGCACTCCACTAGAGATTTTCTGCCAAATTAACATTGAACCATTAACGTCTGCTCTTTGAGGCCAAGCATTATCATGATTTCTAATGGAAATTTAACTAAATATAAAGCAGTAGCTATGGAAAGACCAAAAGAGGCCAGAAGCTTCCTTTGCCAGCAAACTCTTGATATCTTTGCCAGGCAGGGAGACGTGGCAGCCAAGTTCAGCCACTATTTAGAACATAAAGGCATTTTAAAACTTTATAAAGGAATTTTGTGGAAGTATTACCCCATAAAACAATGAAAAGCCACAGAGAGGAAAGAAGAGTTTTCAGAAAGCTTAGTATTAGGACCAAGACGAGATCATCCCAAGAGCTTTTCAAGATATATGGGAAAGAAAACAGTAGATGAAAAATGTAATAGATCTATTAGCGTTATCTGTAACAAACTTAATATCTTTATTGATGACAACTGAAACTCTGTATTTGAACTATAACCTCTCAATTACTAATGGAAGTGGAGATATGAGAAAGTAGAAATGCCCTTAAAAACAAACATAGAAGGGGCAGATAGGTGGCACAGTAGATAGAGCACTAACCCTGAAGTCAGGAGGACCCAAGTTCAATTCCGGCCTCAGACCAAACACTTGACCCTTACTAGTTGTGTGACCCAGGGCAAGTCACTTAACCCCAATTGCCTTTAAAAAAAAAAAAGAAGAAGAAGAAGATAGGAGGAGTAACGAGACAAGACTAGCTATATGCAAAGGCAGTCTGTGGTGAAGGTAGCAATATTTTGAAGTTATTAATGGATCAATTCTTAGTAATAATTAAGAAGATAGTACCCACTAACCCATATTTATCTCTATAAAATTTGAAAATGAAGTTATTGAAGTTAACCTTGATGAAAATATGAGGAAAGAATAGTATGACTTTTAAAAAATTTTCCTGAGCAGACCATACCTTTACAGTTACACAGTTCAATCAATCAGCAATCATTTATCAAGCTCCTACTATATGCCAGGCACCCTAACAAGCACCAGGCATACAAGTACAAAGAATGAAACAAGCCCTACCCTGAAGGAGCTCCCATTCTAATGAAGGAGACAACAAGGACATAAGTAGAGATATAAATATAAAGAGAATATGTACAAAGTAGTTAAATATAAGGTAGTTTGGGAGGGATGACACTAGCAGTTACGGTAATGAGGAAAAATTTCATGCAAAAGATGATACTTGTGCTGCATCTTAAAGGAAAAGAAGGACCCTCCGAGACAAAGGTGAGGAGGAACTGTGCACTAGCCATGGAGGTGGCAAGTGTGAAAGTATGGAGACAGGATATGGGGTGTCATGTCAAGAACAGAGAAAAGGCCAGTCTGATTGGTCAAGGATCAAGGGGAGGGGAGGAGAGTAACCCCTAGTGATGATGAAAGATAGATTGAGGTCAGTTTGTATAGGGCTTCAAGAACTAAACAAAGGAGTTTTTATTTGATCCTAGAGGTAATAGGAAGCCTGAAGTTGATTGTATAGAGGAATCATATGGTCAGATCTGAATCACTTTGGCAGCAGTGTATTGAGTGGACTCAAGTAGAGAGAGAATTAGAGGACCAGTTAGAAGGCTATTGCGATAACCTAGGCCAGAGGTGATAGGGGCCAGAACTAAGGTAGTATCTGTATGAATAATGTGAAAGTGGTATTTGAGAGATACTTTAGAGGTATAAATGGCAATATTTGACAACTCATTGGTCATATGAGATATGGGAGAGTAAATAGTCAAAGATAATACCTGGGTTATTAATCTGGGAGACTGGCAGGATGATGGTACTTTTGACAGAAATAGTTAACTTTAGAGGAGAGGAATATTTTGGGGAAAAGATAATTCAGTTTTGGACATGCTGAGTTTAAGATGTCTTCAGGATTTTCAGTTTGAGATGTCAAGTAAGCATTTGGTGATACAAGACCAAAAGCCAAGGGAGAGACTGGGGTTCAATATTTAGATCTGGGTGGTATCTGCAAACAGATGATAATTAAACTCATGGAGGCTGATGAAGTACAGGGAGAGCATAGACAGAGAAAAGAAGAGGTCTAGCCTTTGAGGACCTTAGTGAACACCCACGGTTTAAGGAGTGTGAAATGGATAATGAGCCAGCAAAGGGAACTGTTAAGGAGCAAACAGTTGAGTAAGAGAACCAGGAGAGAATAGTGTCACAAAAACTAGGAAAGAGTATACATGAGAAAGCAGGTGGTCAGCAGTGTCAAATGCAGCAGATAGGTAAAGAAGAATGAAAACAGAAAACAGATCAGATTTGTTACTTAAGAGATCTCTAGTAACTTGGAAGATACCACATCATCAGTTGAATGATTAGGTCAGAAACCAGATTGCAGAGTTGAGGAATGAGAGAGGAGAGCAAGTGGAGATAGCAAATGTAGACAGCTTTTTCATGGAGACTGCCTGGGAAAGGGAAATGGAGGAGATATATAGGGGTTGGCAGGATCTAATGAAGGAGGTTTTTTTTAAGGAGAGGAGAGATTTTGGCAATAGGAAATATTCAAGAGAGGCAGAAAGGGATGATTGAAGATACACTCTGGTGAAGAAGATGGAGAGGATAAGATCAAGGGTAACAGCAGAAGGGCCATTTCTTTGTCAAAAACTGGGGTGGGGAGGGGAGGAAGGAGTGAAGGAGATGTCAAAAGATTTTTGAGGATTAAATGAGATAATATATGAAAAGCACTTTGCAAATTTTAAAGTGTTACATAAATGCTATCATTATTATAAGATGAAGAGACTGAGAGAAGAGGGAACTTATATCAAATTTTTCTCAGTAAATAAGAGGAAAAGTGTTCAGCCTAAGAGAAAAGGGGGTGTGGGAGACTTGAGAGAAGGTTTACAAATAGCTTCTGTGGGTAGTGAGTTAGTGAATCACTTAGCTGAAAGGTACAACAAATACAAGATCCCACTGGTCTATTATTTATTGATTTTTCTAGTATTCTACAAGTATGTGACCAATTCCACAGTAAAATGCAACCTTAATAGTAATAACTGACATTTACATAGTATCGTTTGACTATCACAGTAACCTCATGAGGTAGTTTTTACAAGTATTAACTCCATTTTACAGATGAGAAAACAGATTTAGAGAAGCTGTGGTTTGTCCATAGTCATATAGTTAGTAAGTCAGAGGTAGAATTCAAACCCAGGTCTGCACTGACTTCAACTTCAGTGTTCTTTTTGCTATACCACGTTGTCTCTACAAATTGTTACCTATACATATGTTAAGATCATTTAAGATTCTTTGATAGATTAAATAACAAATAACTTTAATCAGTGATCCTCTGATTATCAGTATCAGACAGTACATAAAAAATGGAGATATGCATGTCCAGGCAAAGCTGTTTGACACGGTGATGGAGGATGTTCAGCATAGAATCCAAGTAGAAGATGAGTGGGGATGTCTTCCAGTTGATTTTGTTTGTGGACGATATTGTACTGATTGCATCAAGCCCCAGAATACAAACAGTATTAAGAACATCTTTATCTGACCTCTATAACCATTTTTAGGGAGTCAGTACTAACAATCCACACGAAAGAAATCAAAAGAAGGCAGAGGGCCCCTAATCTGAACTAGGAGGTACAGGTGAATGTGCATTCCCTTGAGCTGATCCATAAGAATATGTGTCTTAGCCACATGCTGCAAACAGAAAATGAACTGGGCCCCGATCGAGTTGGGGGAAAGGAGCAGGCTGGATCACACTTCGGAAATTGTAGAGCATTTTCAGTGGGCCCAAGCTGTTTCTTGAAACAAAAACCCATATTTTTAACTAACGTTTTTTAGGTGATGCAATGTGACTGTGAATTGGGGAATACCATAATCTAAAGATGGTGGAGTAAGCAATAAATTACTGTAACTCTCCCATACTCGCCTCCAAACAACCATAAAATAGAGCCCCAAAACAAATCCTGAAACAGCAGAACCAGCAAAAAAGATAGGGTGAAACAGTCTTTCAGTCCAGAAAACTTGGAGGATCAGCAAGAAAGGTCCATCTCACTCAGCAAAAGGGGAGCATAGTCCAGGATGGGAAGTGTCCCAGCAAGCCCCACTCAGCAAACTCATGGGAGAGCCTGAGCCCCAGTTTGGTGGAGCAGGCAAACACTAACACCAAGACCCCTCACGTGCCTTAGGATAGCCAGGGGAACTGCCAGACTCCAGCTCAGAGAACCACCATGTGCTTCAGCATAGCCCCGGTCAAACAAGTAGATGCCAACCCTAGGGGTGCCTAAGCAAACAGTCAGCCACCAACCAGCACCTCCCCCACCATGCTTCAGCCTAGTCACAGGTCAACAGGCAGCCTACAGAGGCCAGACATCCATGTGCTTCAGTGTAGCTACAGGGAAACACAGAAACACCCCACCGGGCCTCAGCTCATGCCAGATACCACCACTAGGACCCCAGATTGGCACCATGTAAACTTTCAGATCCCTTCAGACTCTGGCAGCACCAGCCGACCCCCACCCCACCCCCTCAGTGCAGTACCAAACATAAGGGACCCTGGTGGGCCTTGAGACAACAGCACCACAGTACCAGGTAAACAGCTTGGGCCTACAGCCACTAGCACAGGAAACCTGAGACAGTGCCCCTTCCACCCCAAGTGCAGAGCTCAAATTTAAAAGAAGAGAAAAAGGCCTCCCAAAAAAAGATGAGCAAAAAAACAACAAAAAAAGAATCTGCCCATAGAAAGTTATGGTGACAAGGAAGACCAAGAACAAACTCAGAAGAGGACAGCAGTGTCAAAACACCTATGGGCAAAACCCCAGAGAAAAACAGGAAGTGGTGTCATGCCCAGAAAGAACTCGTGGAAGAGCTCAGAAAGAAGCTTAAAAATCATATAAGAGAGGTAGAAGAAAAAATGGGAAAAGAAATGAGAATGATGCAAGAAAATTATGAGAAAAGCCAACAGCTTGGAAAACTGCTTAAAAAGCAGAATTGGCCAAATGGAAAAGGAGATACAAACATTATAATTGACTTTTGACAAGTATGTTGGTTTTATAAAATAAAACCTTTTTCCCTTGCATGGTGTTTTGTTTTGTTTTTTTTTTGGTAATAACGTGTTGGAATTGTGATCAGTTTTCCTAATGGATGACGATTGTCTCTGAATTATGCAGTATTTCATTGATTATGCAAACATTTAACCAGCTTGAAAAATGTATCTTAAAAGCCTATGATACTGAAGTCTCATTTTTGCCTGTTGTTTCTAGCCCTCTATTTTCTGTCTTTGGTTTAAACCCCAAGGGCCCAGAGGCTTTCTTCGGTGTCTAATTGTTTGTGCGCTAAGCTCCTTCATGTTTGGATGGCATGTTCATGAAAAAGCAATACTCCTAGCAATTCTTCCAATGAGGTAAGCAAACTTCACATCTCTTCCACCACCCATCCCTTTATTCATATTATTGTTGCCACAAGTCATAATGTAACTATTATCCTTGGTTTCATTTGCCTATTCCAAATATATATCTTAGAATATATAAAGACAAACTTCTCCCAATAGTTAATCCACAATTCATTCAACAAATATTTATTGAGTCTTTACTCTGTCCTAGACATTTCTGGGGGACACATGGAGATGAATAAAACATTATCCCTGCCCTCACGTAGCTAACAGCCTAATACAATGGATAAGATAAGAATACAACTATAAATCATAAGAGAAGTTTACACAGTGTTGCAAGGGGTTGAAAGACAAAAAGTCTTTGAGTTGGAGGAATAAGACCATTTCTGTCAAGTAGTTAGACAGCCACTGGTTGAAGACCTTCAGTGATAAATCATCCTACTACTTCCTGGGGACAACTCACTATACTTTTTGACTATGATTATTGCTTCTTTAAGCTAAACATTACTAGTTTCTTAGTTACCCTCCTTTAGGCAGATCCCAATTTTCGTATCATTCCTAAAATCTGATCACCAGAACTAAAAACCATATTCCAGATGTAACTTACCAAGGGCATTGTACAGTGGAATTACCAGCTCCCTTTTTCTGAACGTTATACCTGTCTTGATGCATTTTAAGATCACGTTGATGTTTTTGACTGTGAGGTCCCACTGTTGACCCATATGAAGCATTCAGAAGGGTAAAACCATCAGATCTTTTTCACATGAATTCTTGTCTTGCCATATTTACATCAATTAATATTGGGTGGGGGGGAAGCAGGGGGGAGGTAGGAGGGGAGAAACCAAGTTGTAGACTAATCTACCAATATGGAAACCCTGACAAAAAAAGGAAATTTGGTTAATCTGGTATGAAATGTTCTTGAAGTCATGCTGTTTCTTCATCTGTTTCCCATTTTGTCAGAAATCAAGCTCACTAACCTATAGTCTGAAGATTTTACCTTCTTCTAAACTTTTTTGAAAATCAGGATATTTCCCCTTTTCGGATGCTGTAGTCTCTCTTATTCTCCATGATTGTTCAGAGGTCACTGGTGAAAGCCCAGGAATCATGTCTACCAGTTTTTTCAGTACCTTAAAATGTTTTTCACTTACTTCTGGTGACTTGAGCTCATTCAGAGAAGTTTATCTTAGTTTTCATCTCCCTCTTCATCTCAGACTCCTAGCCTCCCTGTCTTCCTTCAAGTCTCAGCAGAAGTCTCACCTTCTTCAAGGAACCTTTCTTGATCCTCCTTCATTTTAGTACCATCCCTCTGAAATGATCTCCAACTTATCTTGTCTAGATCTTGTTTGTACATGGTTGCTTGTAGACTGTCTCCATTAGACATTCTCAAGGAGAATGAGGACTGTCTTTCGCTTTCTTTTATATCTCCAGCACTTAACAATATGTGTGACATAGAGTAGGTGTTTAATCAATGCTTGTTGACTTGACAGTTAACCGTTTTGTCTTAACCTTCAAAGTTTATTTTATCCAATCTAAAGATCATTCGTCTTGTTAGATTAAAACAGAAGTATTGTTGATCTTTTATATGCATTTGAAGCCATGGCTTTTATTTCTAGATATCTTCTTAGATATTAACTCCTATGGATTTCTGATCATCCCTGTGGATATTCTTCCTGCATTGTGCCTGGTATTTTGTGTTACCTTCATCAACAGAAATGTATAGGCCATTTTCTACTTCCTCTTCCATTTTCAGTTTATTTCTAATCCATCCTCTGCTCCTTCAAATGGGCGTGAAGATTAGATTGCCTTTAGTTCTAGCTCTGCCATCAACTTTCTAAGATAAATCACTTAACCTTTCACTAGCTCTAAAATTCAGGAACCAAATGAGATAACGGATATAAAAGTACTTTGAATACTGCAAAATGTTATACTAGGGTGAGGCATTTTCTGTGAGTGCATGTGGATGACATAACTAAGGTAAAATTAAGCACATGTTCAAAATACTGTGAGGCATATAAGGAAACATTGGCAACTTTCTATTATAGAAGCTTTGAGTACAACATTCAGACACAGTAAAGAGGATCTGTAGTGATGCATACTTTATAGGTAAATAATATCCGTGAGAATTAAACAATCACTTGAGTTATTGATTCTCAGTATCCTGAAGAGGATTTGTCCTATTTGTCTGTTAGTCTGTCATCCATCTCCTCCTTATTCCCTAGTACAGGCCTTTTGTTGCCTTCTTTCCTAGACCATGCAATAACTTCCTGACTTGTCTTCCCACCTCCAGAGTCTCCCCTTCAATCTTTCAGAGGAGGGGAAGGTCACATCTGTCTTGTACATGCTGAGCTGGCTGAAAACAGATCATCTCAAAAGATTGAAGGGCTAGGTACTTTAGTGCACCTTCCATTCTGTTCCAGTAGGGTTTAAATTACCTACTGTGACTTTATCAATTTCAAGTTTCCCCTAGGAGCAGTAGCACCGAGCTGCTACTGGACTTGAAATGAGTTCAAATCCCACCTCTGTCACTTACTGCCTGTGTGACCTTTGTAATGTTGCTTAACTTTTGGAGGCCCAGTTTCCTCATCCTTAAAATGAGATTAGAGTAGATGTCCTGTAAGGCCCCCTGTAGCTCTGGAGCTATGATACTATGATAATAGGGGGTGGAGAAGGGAAGGGAAACTTTCTCTTTGTTTTATACATTATAGACAGTGGTCATGAAATCAGTTATCCTTCTGTTAGCCTGTCATCTTGCCCATCCCCAGTCCTGGGTAGCCCTACCCAGAAATGTCAACAACAGCAAGCATTTTCTGAATTCTTATAGCACTTTGTAACTCTCTTATGAATCTATTACACTCCGCCTTATATTATGTTTGTATGTGTGGCTTATTTCCCTTGCTAGATGGTAAGTTCATTTTTGCATCATCCTCAATTATCCTCACCGCCACCACACCCAACACCTGACACAAGTTCTTACAGTACAACCCAACAAGTATTTACTGAGTGCCTACTGTGTACAGAGCCCTATGTTAGGCATGATTGGGGGTGATGGAAAGCACAAAGCTTCAATAAAATGGCATCCCTGCTTTCTAGTAGAGGGATTGGACACAGAGGCTGTAATAGACAATATTATATGATAAGCGCATTAGAGAGTTTAAAAAAACAAAGATGATTATTGGCCAGGGAGACCAGAAAAGGCTACATGGAGGAGAAAGAGCAGGAAGTGGTAAACAGTCAACAATCAGTAAATGTTGAATAAATGAAAAATTACTATCCTGAACTTGTCACTTACGTTGAAAAAATGTTATCTGTTTGCGTCAGTCAAGAGAAAGTAATAACAATTCACATTGATTAGAGCACTTTAAAGTTTATAAAGCACTTTCCTCACAGCAACTATGTGAGGCAAGCATTTTCATCCTCATTTTACAAATGAAGGAACTGCAGGTCTGAGAAGTTTAAGAAAATTTAAGAGTTAGCTCTAGTCAGTGTGGGGCCAGGACCCTAGACCAGGTGACCAGGCTCCGAGTAGAAGACTCTTTATCCACATTCTTTAAAAGTGATTTTGGGGGATTGTTTGTAGGACGGTTAATCAACATGAGAATCTTTATTCCAGCCTTTTGTCTGTGGGAAAGCCACAAGATGCTGCGATTTATCTGCTTCTGACCACAACCGGCCATTACTCCCTCTTCCCGTTGCTCTTCACAGCTCCCGGTAAGTGGGCTTCCTGCCTCTGGTCACTTTGCAGTGAGACTCATTTCTGGCTTCATGTTCTGTCTTCACTTAATGTAAATGGCTCGTCCCCAAAGAACTTCATTGTCTTCAGTGGTGAATCATTCATTCCCTGCCGTGCTAGCACACCCTCTAGTTTACCTCTTACCCTTAAAACCTTATACTCCCATAGAAATGCATAATTAAAATGATAGTCATTGTCCCCATCCAGCAATGTGAAATGTGTTTTATGAAAACACTCCTTTAAAGTCGTAGATCTAGTGCTGGGAGCGCTAGGCATCTCAGGGGCTGTTCAATCCAACCTTCTGAGACCCAAAGAAGTTAATAGATTTGCCTAAGGTCACACAAGTAGTGTCAGACAGAATTGGAGCTCACTTCCTCTTGACTCAGGAGATAGTCTCATATTTTAGATAAAACAACACTCTAGAGGGTAATTACACCAAAAGTTCCATTTCTGGGTGATCAAAATTTAAACTAAAAAAGTTAAACTAAGAGGAGAATGGAAAAATTAAGAGATTCTATCATGCTGGAAACTCCTTTTGCATCCTCTTCCTTACAAGGGTGGAGAGAGGTAAAATGTCTATACAGCATCCATTTCCTAATTGGACAGAATCCCCACTCTCTTCCACTCATCAAGTAGAGGGTTTCATGGTAACAGCTAAAGGAGCCAGCTACAATCCAGAGCAGTGTCCTAGAGCAGTATCACAAAATCATGGTGAATTTTACTTAGACTATCTCTGATTATACTTATAATGTATACTAACAATGTATACTAACACAATATCTTATGAAATTATGTTCATAGAGATGGTGTTATTGAAAGTATAACTAGTAGTATTATCTATCTACAGTGTATCACTGTATATCTAGAGCAATATTCCCATCATTGTGTTGTCTTATTGATTATAACAAATATCTAACCACCTAAACTAGTCTTTCCTACACTCAGAAATCTTCACTGGCTTTCTGTTGTCTCCAGAATGAAGTTCAAATTCCCTTAGCACTCAGATGGGGGTAGCTAGGTGGCGCAGTGGATAGAGCTCCAGGCCCAGAGTCAAGAAGACTTGAGTTCAGATGTGACTTCATACATTTATTATTTTTGTGACTCTGGGCAAGTCGCTTACTCTGATTGCCTGACAAAATGGATCCACTGGAGAAGGAAATAGCAAACCACTCCAGTATCTTTGCCAAGAAAACCCCAAATGGGGTCATGAAGAGTCAAACATAACTGAAGCAACTGAACAGCAACAACAAAAGCATTTAGAACTCCCACAATTTGATAGTAGTTTGACTTTCCAGCCTTATCTTATCCCTCTTCTCCAGACCCCTACAGCCCAGCCACAGGGATCTGCTCTACCTGCCAAACATACCCTGTGTTGTCCTGTTTCTAGCCTTGGCTCAGAACCTATACCTGGAATGCCCGTTTTGAATTCCTGCCTGTTCTTTAAAGTCCAATTTAAATGCTATCTCCTCTAGGAAGCCTATCCTGATTCACTCTCCCTACAGTTACTACCAGTTTTTCCCTTCAGACCTCACATAACATTTTGTTACCTTTCTAATGCTCTTAGAATAGTGTATTGTGTATTATGCTTAAGTTTTTGTGTTTTATCTCTCCACTAGATTATAAATTCTTTAAGTGTAGAGAGCTCGCTTTTCCAAACTTTTTCTCCAAAAGTAGCAATATGTTATATACAGTAGGCATTTAATAAATATTTATTGATGAATGAATGAATGTAATCTGTACTTTTGTTTTTTAGAATTCCCGATTAAAGTGTTACTCATGCTACTATTCACTGTTTATAGTTTTTCATCACTGAAAACTTTGTTCAGGTAATCTGAAAAAAAATTATTTAAAATAGCATTTACTTTTATAAAATATGCTGCTTCTTAGGTGATTAAATTTATCCTCTCCCAAAATCAATACATTATGAATTATAGCAGTTTTTAAGCAGAGAGTTTGGAGGGACATGCTCCTTTAGTGAATCATAAACTCATATGTGTTTATGTGTGACCCATATATATCAAAATTCATATTTCACTAAGTAGGTAAGTGATTGTGAAATGAGTTGGTTATGTCTGATCTAGTATCTCTGATGGTCATTAGATTCTTCCATCTCCATAGCTCACAGCCAACCCCCTTATTAGCATCTCAGCAGAATTGTAGTAAACCAGGGTTGGGAGATATGGGGATTAAATTGAGAGTGCTGAGGAGTATTTATGATTTACTATTGACAATATTATTCTTTCATCTATTTTTCCATATATGAAACCAGAGTCAACTTGGTGTTTTGTAGAGAACATTAGACTTGAAGTGAGGAAAGCCAGATTAGAGTCTCAGCACTAATACTCGTGTGGTGCTGGGCAACTAAGCCTCAGTGTTCTTATCTGTAAAATGAGGACAATAATGCTTATTTTTATCTACCTCATAGAGCTGTTGTGAGGAAGTACTTTTGAAAGCATTAATGTGTTATATAAATGTATATTGTTATTTTCACAGACCTGAAAGGGAATCTTAGAGATTTAATCTAACATTTTTATTTTATAAAAGAGGAAACGGAAGCAGAAAGAGGGGAATAATTGACTGATGTTGGTATAGGACAGAAGTGCCTAGAATAGAAGCCCTGGCTCCTACCCTAGTCATCCTTGCGTCACACCACATAATTTCTCCTGTTTTATTTCTCCATACAATGGAGTTTGAAAATTTGAACTGGAAAAATATTCACTCTAAGTATTCACAGCCCTAAACCAGCCTTTTCTTTTTTTTTCTGTAGAAAAGAAAAACTTCTTAATTGGATGGAAACCATCTACCTCGTTGGCTTGGGGCCCCTGGAAATCTGCTGTGAACTTGTATTTCCTTTCACCCCCTGGAAGCTAAAGTACCCCTTCATTCCTTTGTTCCTGACTTCAGTATATTGTGCAGCAGGCATCACATACGCTTGGTTCAGACTGTCTGTTTCAATGTTGCCTGGCCCTGCTGTCAGCAAGGCAAAGCTACAATGAATAAAGGGACTGCTTGGATGACTTCCAGGCAATTACCTCATGGAAAATTAACCAGTGTTCAAAAAAGGCTGCTGGTGGCAGAAGCCATTCATTTCGGTGGGTCCTGTTTTGAACATGTCTGCACTATTCTTCCAGACTACCCACTGATGTTTTTCATTCAGATAGGCTTTTTTTTCCTTTCTTTTTTTTAAATTAGAAAATACTGGTGTTGCCCACCACAACAGCCTGATTGTCACCATGGTGAGAAGTCACTTGCCCTTCTGAAGCTATGAAACAGAAACCCTGCCGCCCTTAAAATTGTCTGTTGGAGAGATGCAGATTGCTAAGCTGAAGATAAATCTCGCCCAAGATAAATAATAGGTTCAAATCCAAACAGCTTAGTTATTTATAGCCCTCCAAATAATCGCTTGTCAGGGTAGAAAACATAATTACAACCACACGCTGGGGGAAGATGTAAATAAAATACTGCTTTATATTTCTGCATTAAAGTTTTTGGCTCATTGACAGCTAGGTTTCCCATTGGGATACATCTAAGCAGATGGTGGCCTGGTCACACTGGGTACCCCTTGTTCTAGGAGTCCTTTTAAATGAAATAATAGCATGATACAAATGAAGGGTGTGCGTATAGGGCGGGGGTTATGTGGTGGGGGAAGGGGGCTTTCTTAAATAAACTGTTCAGCCAGGAGAAGAGTGACAGGAAATAAATCGGATCCAGTTTGGCTTTCTGCTTATGTAAAATCAAGAATGTAGGTTGCTATTTGGTAATTCTGCCAGCAGAGGGAGCACACTGTAGAAGCAGTAGTGTTCTCAAACATTTACACAGTCCGTTAAAGATGATCTTTGAATCATAGAATGGTAGAGCTAAAAAGGACTTGAGAACATAGAATGTTATGGCTGGAAGGAATCTATTTAAGTCCTTCATTTTATAGATGAGAGATTTGGGGACAGTCTGTAGAAGTTAAGTGACTTATCCAAGGTCACACAGCTGTTCATTGGCAAAGGAGAGACTAAAATAGTCTGAATCAACTGTGAAACAACTAAAGTTATTCATAACATAGGAAATGGGGGGCTGAAGTGGCACTTCATTGTTGCCTTTAAGTATTTGAAGGACTTCAGTATGGAAGAGGGGTTCAATGTGTTCTCCTTGTCCCCAGAGGGCAAAGGTAGGAACGGTGGTTGGAAAGTACATAAAGGTAGATTCAGGTGTGACATGGGAACACTAACAGTTACCCCAAAATGATTGCCTTCAGAGGTAGGTACCCACTATGAAACTTGGAAGACTGCTTGCTAGGAATGTAGTATGTATTGTTGGCCTAGATGGTCCCTTCCTGAAGTTCTGTAATTTTGTCTTGCCTACTCTCTTTTATACCTTCATATTCCTTCCTCCTGAAGCTTTTGAATATCTTTGGATTTTTCCTTTCAATCTGGATCTGTGATTTCATTCATGTGGGACTCTTCTGATGTAAAAACAATACACACACCCAAAACTCCCCTATAAGTCGTTGTCTTAGAGAATTGCCTGAGACCCTGAAAAGTTAACTCCTTGCCCTTGGTCACATAGCTAATACTTCAAAGGCAGTGCTTGAACCCAGGTCTGCTTGATTTCCAAGACTGGCATTCCATCCACCACACTTCTTACCATAAACCTCTGGAAGAGTATGGCCAAACTTTACCTCATCTAGTGTGTACATGAAGAGGTCACAGGTTTCCAAGGACACAAACCTATTAAAATATCCCGAAGGACTTTCTTGCCTGCCAGCCACTGATGGCATAAAGAAGGGTATTTTGCCAGTTGGAGAAGTTTGAACTTCGATTTGAAGAGAACTACCCAGAACACATGGCTGCCCCTTAAATGTCAACCAGTGTGAACATTGCCAGTCAAGAGACCTATGCCTATTTTAGTTGGTCACATTTTTGCCAGTGAATGTCCAGATGCCAAAACCCAACTGAAAAAGATGATTGTGTCAAAAACTGCATCTGGATTCATTTTTCTGACAAAGCCAAATTATAATTATGTTTTATAACTTATGTTGGAGAGAAGTAACACGATATTGATGAATGTCTCATCCTGTCATTACTGAAAAGAACAGATGGTTTTCAGCCTTCCCTTCCTCCTCCTCCTCTTCCTCCTCCCTCCCAGAAAAAAAAATTAGTGAAAATGGTTAAATTAGGATACTCATCTCCAATTTATATTTTGAGCTTTACAGGACTGAGCAAAATCTAGAACAAGAAATCATCCATACCCAGTGAAACTGGACCCTTACATTTGAGAGTATTTTTTTTTTAAAGAACAGAAGAAGGGGGCAGCTAGGTGGCACAGTGGATAGGGCACCAGCCCTGGAGTCAGGAGGACCTGAGTTCAAATATGGTCTCAGACACGATACTAGCTGTGGGACCCTAGGCAAGTCACTTAACCCTGATTGCCTCACAAATAAATAAATAAAAAGAAAGAACAGAAGATGAAGGTTTACTTGCCGCAACACCGGAAGGTTGACATGAAGCACATCAAATAACGGCTTTCGTTGCTGATTGAGCTGAAAGGGACCTCTAACATGTTCTAGCTTAAAGCCTTCATTTTACAGAGGATATAACTGAAGCCTGTTATGCAGACTTGGGACTAGAACCCAGTTTTTGCCTGGGTTACATTAGTTTAATGCTCTTTCTATTATACTAAATTGTTCTTTCAGTTGACTGTTTGCTCCCCATTCAACTAGATTTAGGTTTCCTTGATATCTTGTCCTGTCTTCAATATGACCTCTGCTTTTGGACCTCATGAATCTATCAGTTATAGTCCTTGACTGATATCATGTCAACCTTCTGTTGACATGATGCTAGTAGTTCTGCGCTGTTCCCCATTCATAGCCCTACCACCTCTATTACTTAGTTTTCACATGTTACTTCTAACCCTAAGCAACACAGAGATGACCCTAGTGTCTCCAGAAACCATGGCAGTTATGACTCATTTCTGCCCAACAGCAGACTAGACATGGTGATGGTATTGAGTTATTTGAGTGGTGTGCAAATCTTTGTGATCCCATTTGGTATTGATGAGGAACTGAGGCAAACAAGGTTAGGTGACTTGCCCAGGGTCACACAGCTAGTAGGTGTCAAGTGTCTGAGGCCAGATTTGAACTCAGGTCCTTCTGATTCTAGGGCCAGTGATCTGTCTACTGCACCACCTAGCTGCCCCTCTGACACCTCTTGTTTCTACTTGTTCTATATGTATGAAAGTACCAAATAATGTTAAATGAAATTCTATGGTTGAGACAGCACCATTAATATAGTATAATGATTCCAAACTTGCAAATGATTAATTTAATTAATTTAACCCTCTACCCCAACACACATTCCAGCCATTGTTGTTCTCATGATTGCTTTGTGAAACAGCAAATACTCTGTCACTAAAAGTGTTTGTACAAAGAATGAACAATAACCTCTAAAATGTACAACCAGGTCTAAAATTTTCTGATTATGATTGATTTGTGGATGATTTAGCTAGAGATGCTTAATTCCTGTGGACAAGCTAATATAAAAGATGACAACCTCTTTGTAGCTTCAGTACACTATGGAACCTTCTTTGTATTTATGCTGGCATCTTTAATGCAATTTTCTCTGACGCTCATTCCTCGATGATGTAGATATTTCCCATTGTTTTTCAATCCTGAATTTAAATATACCCTAGAAGCTAAAATTTCTCTGGTTCTCACATACAAACATGATTCTTTTATACCTAACTTTTTTTTTTTGGCCTGTCTATGGAAATTCCCATCACTTTCACAGTGGTGCATGTTCCTGCTTATTTATAGTCATATTCTTTTCGTTTCTGGTTGGATGTATTAGATTTAATTAGATTTGGAGAATTTTTTCATATGGCTATCGATAGCTTGGATTTCTTCCTATGAAAACTACCTGTGCATATCCTTTGATCATTTATCAGTTGGCAAATTGCTATTCTTGTATATTTGAATCTGTTCCTTCTCATTCTTGTTGTTGTGTTTCAGTTGTGTCTGAGTCTTTGTGACCCCATGTAAGGTTTTCTTGGCAAAGATACTGAAATAGTTTGCCATTTCCTTCTCCAGATCACTTTATAGATGAGGCAAATAGGGTTAAGTGACTTGCCCTGGGTCAGACATCTAGTAAGTGCCTGAGGCCACATTTGAACTCAGGAAGATGAGCCTTCCTGATTCAGGCCTGGTGTTCTATCCACTGTTCCATCTAGCTGCCTTGAATCTGTCTTTTACGCATATTTAAATGGAACTTTCATCAGAGAAACTTGATGCAAAGATTTGTCCCAGTTACTTGTTCCATTTCTAATTTTAACTGTATTGGTTTTGTTTGTGCAAAAATTTAAACTTTGTTATTAAAATCATCTATTTTATGATCATCAGGGTTGTTATAAGGATCAAATAGATACTTGTAAAGTGCTTAGAACAATGCCTACCACATAGAAGAAGCATAAATGCTTCTTCCCTTCCTCCCCCTCCCTGTCATCTATAATCTCTACCCTTTGTTTGCTCATGAATTCATTACTTCTTCATAGATCTAAGAGGTGATTTCTTTGCTCCTCTAATATATTTCTGATGTGACCTCTTACAGCTAGGTCATGTATCCATTTGGAACTTATCTTGGTAAATGGTGTGAGGTGTTGGTCTGCCAAACTTCTTTCCAGCTGTCCTACCAATCTTAACACTGGTTTAGAAGAGACAGAATATTATAGTGGAAATGTACTAGATGTATGGCTTTGGGCAAGTCACTTCTCTCTGGGTCTCAGGTTCCTCCTCAAAAAAATTAGGTTGGACGACCCTGGTGATCCTTATAATTTTGTAGCTTGTTTTGGCCCATTAACTTATTTAGATTTTTTAATTTAAAGATAATAAATAGACCTGCTTTCAAATCCCAGAAGTATTTATTATGGACCCCAAAATATAGACATACATACATATATATATGTATATATATTTAAAGTAAAACTAGTATGCTATCCATGGGTATTGAGATGTTACCAATACTACACAGATAAGCTACACTAAGACAAGAAGTCTAGTGCCCATGTGATATTGAAAGGATGCTACTTCCATTGCATTGTCTGGGCCAATGATGTCTCTATGTCACACGGTCCCTACCTGTGAATTCCTGCATAGGCACTATGAACTTTAGCTAGTCAACTTCAAATCAGTTAACGTTCAAGGTCAGAGAATGGGCCCTGGAGCTCTTTTATGGTGCTTCTGGAGTCAACATTAACACCAACCTACCCCTTTCAAATAGTGCCCAGTGGTTCTGGGTGTCACGGATTAATAAGGACATTCATGAACTAGAGCTTATACAGAAGAGGGCTTGGTGAAGGGGCTTGAGTCCAGGTCTTATGAGGATTAATTGAAGGAATTGAGGATGTTAAGCTTGGAGAAGAGAAGACACAGGAGACATAGGCACTGTTTTCAAGTATACGAAGGACCATTAGGTAGAGGAGGCACTAACCTTGTTCTGTTTGGCCCCAGAGGGCACAACAATACAATGGGTAAAAGAGGCAAATTGAGGCACAGGAAAGATTTCCTAGCAATTGTTGTTCTTGTTGTTTAGTCATATTCAGTCATGTTCAACTCTTTGTGACACCATTTGAGGTTTTCTTGGCAAAGATACTGGAGTGGTTTGCCATTTCCTTCTCCAGCTTATTTACAGATGAAGAACTGAGGCAACCAGGGTGAAGTGACTTGCCCAGGGTCACACAGCAAGCAAGTATCTGAGGCCAGATTTGAACTCAGGAAGATGAGTCCTCCTTATTCCAGGGCTGGCACTGAGAGGTTTCCCCTTCTTGGAGCTCTTCAAGGCTTGATGACTACTTGTTGGGTATTTCCTTTGTGTCTGAGTTGGCCTAAATGGCCACTGAGATCTCTTCCAACTTAAAATCTGTGATTCATTGGTTGACATTGTTGGAATTTGTCCAGTGTGCCCTTATGGAATATCTTTATCAGGGTAAAAGTGTTCTGTCAGCTGACCAAAATCCTGTTAGTAGGGTTTATCCAATCAAGTTGATAGACAGAATGATAAATGCATGGGTGAAATTTCCCTCATTGGATCAATTTCAAATGTTACAAGCAGTACTACAACAGAGTATATGTGAAGGGTGTTGTGTATATCACAGACTTAATTACTTTATCTACCCAATATAATGCTTTAATCCCAATTTCTTGTGCAATGGATTTCCACCTTGAAATTAGTCTCTATGAATGATACTTCAGCACCAGATGTAACTGTGCCACTGTCATCTCCAAAACTTGTCTCCTGTCAATTAAAGAAAAAATCATACCCACCAGGATGTGGCCACTATAACATCTCCAGAGCAGCTGAAAGAACACATGTTTCCATTGTGGTTGGTGGTGACTGGAAAAGTATTGATCCATTCTGCTCCTGAAAGAGTGCACTGGTCACAACTTTTTTTCATTAATAGCAGCAGCTAACTTTTAATGCTTTCTGGTTGCAAAGTGCTTTAGATATTTTGTAATTTAGTCTTCTTGATAATTCAGGGAGGCAGCCTGCCATGATTAGGGTGGTAGCCTCAGAGTCAGGAAGACTTGTAAGTCTCACCTCTGACATATTCTGACTATGCAAATCACCTAACCTTTCAGTACCACTGGCAATCATGTAAGACTGAAAGTTGCAGAACAGTTGTCAGTCTGCCTTATAGAGGGAATTTTCTCGCTGGGAGTTCTCCACATCAGTGAAATTATGTCTGAAAGAAAAACTAACAACTTAGGTGGCGCAAGGAAGCTAGGTAGTGTTAGTGGAGTCAGGAAGACTCATCTTCCTGAGTTCAGATTTGGCCTCAGATACTTACCAGTTGTGTGACCCTGGGCAAGTCACTTAACCCTGTTTGCCTCAGTTTCTCATCTGTAAAATGAGCTGGAGAAGGAAATATTATCTTTGCCTAGTATCTTTGCCAAGAAAACCTCAAAATTCATGACTGAAAATGTCAGACATGACTGAAATGACTAAACAACAACAAATATCCCTTTTTTATAGAGGAGGAAACAGGCTCAAATGTAGTACAATGAAAAGAACACTGGACTACGAGTCAGGAGAAATGGGTTCTTGTTCTGGCCCTGTTTGGTAACTCAAACTGTGACCTTGAACAAGTTATTTCTCTCTAGGTTTCAGTTTTCTTGTCTGCATTGGGTGCCTCTATTGTGGACTCCCATAATCACTCTCTGAAATGGTTTACTCTCCCCAACCTGCACTCACTGGCAGGTCTAGGTTCCCAGAAGAAGCCCATCACCACTCAGCTCTCAACTGCACTCAAACCCTCTCAGGGTCCTAGGGGTTGCCCTATTGTAAAGAAATACACTCGCCCTAGTCACTATCATAGCTCTCCAGTCCCCATTTATAAAAACTAAACCCATCACAGCAATGATACATAACCATTTACTTAACAATAAGGAATAAGGTAAAAGCAATAATAATCACATCACAGGTACTCATATAAGGCATATGTATAGGAATATTAAATACATTACAGTTCACACATAAACCTGGATCATACTCTCCTATCAATGCCCTCAGTATCTGTGGGGAAAAGTAGGCACACACAGAAACCTGGCAGGGAAAGAAGTGAGTGAGGAAAACCCATCTCCTTGGATAACTCAACTCTGGAATTGTAAATTTCAGTATCCTCTTTCTGTTTAAGGAACTGTCCCTAACAGTCCATTGATGACTGTACCTTCTATGTTGAACAGATGCTTCCGCTGAGATAAGCTGATTCATACTGTTCTTTACTAACACCTCACTGGGTATGTCTCACCAAAGCATTCGAACTCTGCTTCAGAGAGCACATCTCCAATGGGCTGGCCACATTGCTCCAATGCAAAATGTAGGCTTGCCAAAAAGACTATTTTATGGAGCACTCACACAGGGCAAGCATTCACATAGTGGTCAGAAGAAGCAATACAAGGACACTCTCAAGGTCTCTCTTAAGAACTGAATTGATTGTGTGACATGGGAGACACTGGCACAGGACTACTCAAAATGGCATGCCCACATCAGGGAAGGTGCTGTGCTCCATGAGCAAAGCAGAATTGAAACAGCTCAAAGGAAATGCAGGATACGAAAATTTAGAGAATCCACCCCAAATGTTCACGAGGACAATTTGTGCCCGACTTGTGGTAGAGCATTCCGAGCTCGTGTTGCTCTGATCAGCCACAGCTGGACACACTGACACTTGATTCTTTGAGAACGAAGGACAACAACCACCCACCCGACCAGGATCCAGTGGGTCCGGCTTCACACTTAGCTCATTATCTTCAGTTGACATTTTGTTATGCTCTTTTGGGGAAAGGTGACAGCCTTTGTCCTAGAGCCGGCAAACGCCTCTCCAACTCTGCTACTTTTTAAGATTCTTCTTCTCCTTTACCTCTCAGCAGGAAAAGATGACAATGCAGAGAAGTATCTTGTTCTTCTCAGCAGAAAATCATACTAGAGAGAAGGGTATAGTCTCTCTACTTAGGGAGTAGACTAGTCTCTTACTGGGCGAGCAATCTGCTTGACAAGTGACTAGGACAGAGAGAGGGTTACCTCTTTTTTGGTTTCCTAAAACTTGAGCACCATCATGTTGCTCCGCCCATGCCCATCCAGGCTCAGTTCCAGTGGCTCCCTGTTGCCTCCAGGAGCAAATACAAAGCACTCTGGCACTCAAAGCCCTTCATTCCCTAGCCCCTTTCTACTTCACTCTTCTTACAATTTATTCCCTGACATGTACTCTGATCCAGTGACACAAGCCGCCTGTAGACATTCCACAAATAAGACACTTCATTTCTTGGCTCAAGACATTCTCTCTGGCTGTGCCCCATGCCTAGAATACTCTCCCTCTTCTGCTCCAACTATTCACTTCCCTCCCTGGTTTCCTTTAAGTCTCAACTAAAATCTTACCTTCTACAGGAAACCTTCCTCATCCCCTCTTAATTCTAGTGCCTTCCCTCTGTTAATTATTTCATATTTATCCTGCACATAGCTTGCTTTGTATATATCTGTTTGCATGTTGTGTCTCTCATTAGATTGTAAGCTCCTTGAGGACAGGTACTATCTTTTGCTCTTTTTTGTATCTTCTGCACTTATAGTGCCAGACACATAGTAGGTGCTTAATAAATGTGTATTGATTGATTCAGACTCTGAGTTCTCTGCAAATAGCTCTTTTTTTTGTGAGGCAATTGGGGTTAAGTGACTTGCCCAAGGTCACACAGCTAGTACATGTCAAGTGTTTGGTCTGAGACTGGATTTGAACTCAGGTCCTCCTGACTTTAGGGCCAGTACTCTATCCACTGCGCCACCTAGCTGCCCCTAAACAGCTCTGTCTTATGGTTGGTAACTGAATTCATTTTCTATTCATGATCAGGTAAATTACATTTCTTCTATATCACAGAACAGTTCTGATGTTTACATTTCCCTAGTTATTAACCTAAAAGCTCTCTAATTCTTCATATGCAAATCACTGAAGGATAATGCACTCATTCACTCCAATGTTCTATAGTTTGTCATATTCAGTTGGGCAATTGTTGCTTTAGAACTCCGAATAAAGCAACTTCAGGACCAACTTTTCTTAGAACTCTGAGCAGATCTATATCCCAGACAAATAAACTGTCAAGGCAGACAGCTCAGCAACTGCTTTTCTCAAGGCCAACTTCTGTTCCAAACAAGTGAATTGTCAAGGGTCATTCCCTTACATGTAAAATGGGAGGGGGCAAGGTTGAACTAAATTTCTAAAATGCCCTCTGTAACATTCTATGGTATTTCAATGAGTAATTTTCCATAGGCATACTGGTCTTCTAGTCCAACACTCTTCCTTCCAACAAAGATCTTAAGCAAAGAAAACCATATATTCTGAGAGGCTCGTTATTACTGGCATCTTCAGAATGGCTGACTAATGCAAAGGCTAAGTATCTAAGAAACCCTAACTTGCCATATCCAATTCAACATACATTTGTTAAGCACCCACTTTTCATGCACTAGAGATACAAAAATCGAAAACAATATAGTCCCTATCCTCAAAGAGCTTATGATTTATTAAGAGAAATAAGACATATACAAAAGCAATACAAGGTAAAATGTGGTATAGTAAAAGCTGGGATATTTGCCCCATCTCCTGCCATCACCACTTTCCCATTTGAGTAGGTAGAAAACATAAATATATCTGCCACAAGAGATATACACGGTGATAGCTGAGGCTGGTAACCTAGAAAACCTGAACAAGGTCGGGGGGAGAGGGAGAGAAGAGGTGCAAGAGGCTTGCAAAAAAGAGTGATGGTAACCTAAAGAGAATTTTTGAAGACATTTTTTCCCACGTCTTGCACTGAGAGATGGCATGAAAGGATTAGAGAATTCTATATGAAGACTAATAGCACTGGCCTAAGATGAGCGCGATAGCTGGTCATTCTATAGTGCCACAAGGGATATGGAGAAAAAAAAAAAAGAAGAGTGAAACTTTTCTTAATTTCCCTCCTCTCTGAGCAAAAGAGAACAAAAAGGAAGGAATGGGCTAATACAGGACTTGTGAAGAAGTGACTCTGTCAAAGAAATCTATACTCAGTACTGGAGATAACTGAGGCTTTACATACATTGTTAGAACTAATGGTTGTTTATTCTAGGATTTCTATTTCTTCCCTTTTTTAATGAAACTCTCTTTGGCATTTTACATTGAACTCTGAACTCACTGTATTGATCGTTGCATTGATAACCTCTGGGTCACTGTATTGATCCCTCCTGACAGAGAAGCGATGGGCTCAAGATGTAGAGGGAGGCATACACTTTGACACATTCAGTGTGGGAGTTCATTTTGCTTGACCGTGCAGATTTCTTACAAGGGTTTTGTTTTTCTTTTTCCCCTGGAGGAGGGAAAAGTGGAAAGGAGAGAAAACAAATGTTTGTTTATTGAAAAAAAAATACCTAACAAAATCAGGAGGGATTCCTCTGCATTACTATGTACTTGAAAGGAGGGAGTTGTACTATGCACCTGGTTCTCCAGGTTTCCTGTGTGGAGATGATGAGCCAGTGCAATGAGAAAATGCTCCCAAATATTATTGAGCCCTTTATGTCATGTCTAGTCTGACACAAGAGTTTTCTGGGATTGCTCATTTGAACGTTTATCATTTGCATTTGTGGAAGCTGAATCTCAGTAGTACTCTTTGAAAATATTTGGACAAGTTATAGGCTTAGTGGGCAATGCATGGTGGGGAAACGATGAGCCTAAGAGATGTTTTATGGTACATTAGATCTGTGCATTGAGATGAATTCTGAGCTATACACCTCTTTCCTCTCTATTTAGAGGTAGAGGACCGTGGTTATGAAATGCTCTATATACTGCCAGAGTTGTTTTGACATTTGGCTTTGCTTTGCTATTTTTCTTTATTCCAAGATAAGACTTTAAGGGAGGGGAGGTATATTGGAAAATAATCGTGGGATAAAAAACAAAAGATGTGGATAAAACTTTTTTTAAGCCAGTCACCCATAGTTATAAATCTTTATCCAAGAACTGAAACATGTTATAAGTCACTCTGAGTGAATCCCAAGGAAGTTGCCATTATTGTCAGAATATGTTGCTGCACCCTAGAAAAAAATGAGAAATTTGGACCCTAGTTGATGTTATGTTGCTGAGATGCAACGGAAGTGACAAGTGTCTAGAGAGATTGCATTTCATATGTGACTCTTTGCCTCAAATGTATTTCTTGTTGAATTATGCTTTCTAATCCTTTTTGTTAACCACTTCCATTTTATGGGTGAATTCGTCATGTTCACATTCACATTTATGTGGTTAGTGTCTATCTCTCTACATCCTATTCTTTTATGCTTTTTCTTCTCTTTGTTCACCACCCACTTTGCAAAGGAAAAAAAAGAGTGGTAAGAGAGAAGTGTGCTCAGTACTAGTGCTCTATGCTTGATGCAATCTGCTTCTGCTCTGCTGCCCCTCCTCTCTTTCCCTTATGTAGACCTCAATCATAGGTTCTTACCCTTACTTTCTTTCCTTTTAAAACTTTCTTGACAATTCACTTGCCTGATGTTACAGTTTATTTTGCTTATATTTCAAAGTTTCTACTAAGTTCTAGTCTTTTTATCATAATAGCTTGGAAGTCTTCTATTCAGTAAAGGTTCATTTCACCGCTTAAAATTATATTCAGTTTTGCTGGGTAAATTATTCTTTATTATAAGCCTATATAGCTTGTCTTTTGGAAAATCATATTCCAAGCTCTGTGATTATGACTATGACTCCTTGGTACCTGAATTCTTTTTCTTTCTGGCTGTTTGCCATATTTTTTTCCTTTGGCCTGAAATCCTGGGTTTTGGCTATGAGGTTCATCTGGGCATTTTTCTTTCATGATTTCTTGAAATATGATGTCCAAGACCCTTGAAATATGATGTCCAAATATGATGGCTTTCAGATAGACTCATGATTCTTAAATTGTCTCCTCTTGATCTATTTCCATGTCAGTTATCTTTTATATAACATCTCATTGTTTCTTCTGTTTTTTCAATCTTCTTACTTCATTTTGTTGTTTCTTGTAGTCTCATGGAATCATTAGCTTCTAGATCATTCTAATTTTCAAGCAGTCTGTTGGTAGAGAAAGGTTTTGTATATCTTGTACTAAGCTGTTACTTATTTATTCAGTTCTTAATTCAAATAAGTCTTTTCAAGCTCTCACTTCTTTTCCAATTCTTTCCTTCAGAGTTCATTTCATTTGTGAAATTTTTTTTGACTCCTTCATTTCTTTCAAAAATTCTTGTTGGTCTTGTGGTCAAGCTTTTTTTCTCTTGTGGCTTTGTCTGTAGATGTTTTTCAGTTCATCTCTTCTGGGTTTATGTCTTAGGAGTTCCTGGCACCATAAAAGTTGTTTATTATGGAATTCTTTTTTTTTTTTTTTTTTGCTTAATCATTCTTCTAGTCTTACTTTCTTGAATTAGGGCTTTGTGTTGGAGTCTGGACTCTGTGTTCTTCTGAAAAGAATGTCAGGGCCTTATTTGATTCCATTTTGTATTATCAAGAGTCCTGTTAGTGCTTTCTCCAGGCGTTATGTTCAAGGATCTCAGGGACAACTCATGCTAGGAATCTGCAACTTTCAGTATGCCTTAAGTTGTCTGATCTAGGGCAAAATCTGGTTGCTGCTCTTAGTCCAAGCTTTGTGATTCCCTGATTCCAGTTTGAGTTTGGGTGATATAACTGTAAAGCTGAACCTGGTTGGAGTTCCAGTACACTGAGCCCCAGCCCCTGTCAGCCAGCTGGAAGGCTCTGCAGTTTCAGGGCAACAAAATTGCAAGCCCCTTTTTGGCCTGAACATCCTTTCTTGGTCACTTAGCTAGAGCCCTCAGGATGGGATGGAGAATGAAACGGAGACGGCACTTTAGGGTCAGTATCCCACAGTTGCACTCACTTCTGTTCCTGCTCTTTCCCTACGACATAACCTCAGACCAAATCTGAGCTGGATTCACTGGATATGTTACGGTGGCACCTTGCTGCAGGTCCCCTCTTAAATCCACACTAGGTCCACAACCCGGCATGGGATCAGACAGACCCAGCTACATGTTGGCTAAAATTCTCACTTCCTGGACAGTCATGCCCTGTCCCTATTGGGTTTGACGTTGCTCCCCACCTGGGAACATAGCCACAGGTCAGCTCCACACCTAACTGCAGATCCCCTTCCAAGACCAAATGCTGTTCCTCTTCCACGGGCTAGAAAAATGACTGTGTTTTCTCTTTGGATTTTCTGATGAATACTCCATCTGGTGCTCTTCCCAGTTACTCAAGTAAGAAAGGGAGAGGGAAGGAACAAATACCCTATCATTTTCAACAGTAATAAAGAAAAAGGAGAAGTCTAGGTCAGGTATTATAAGAAAATTGAGAGAGAGGTCACTTTCATCTGGGGAGATCGGGAAGGTTTCTTGGGAGGATGTTAACCTTGTGTTGGAGCTTGAAAGAAGAAATGAACTTCAAAAGGCAAAATAGTGGTGGGGTATGGGGAACTGGGAGCAGAGGTAGGGG
This sequence comes from Vombatus ursinus, assembly GCF_900497805.2. NCBI lineage: Eukaryota > Metazoa > Chordata > Mammalia > Diprotodontia > Vombatidae > Vombatus > Vombatus ursinus. The sequence goes on from NW_020945437.1 coordinate 18,461,938, forward strand.
GAGGGCTTGGCTAGTGCATGCAGCTAAGAGAGGGCAATACAAGGTAGGGGGAAGGCTAGTAGTTCTGCTAATTAGGTAGAATGTAGAGTAATATGAGATAAGGCTGGAAAGGTAAGTTGGAGCCAGATTATGGAGAACTGAATCAGATAATAGAGGTTATTACATTTTTCTATTATACATTGTCTAGGTCTGTCTTTTGTCTCCATCTCATTCCACTTTGCATTATATTTATGTAGCAGTGACTGGGGTTAGAAATTGCTTGGAGAATAGGGGCAGCTAGGTGGCACAGTGGATAGAGCATGGGCCCTGAAGTCAGGAGGACCTGAGTTCAAATCTGGCCTCAGATCAAACACTTGACATGTACTAGCTGTGTGACCCTGGGCAAGTCACTTAACCCCAATTGCCTCACCAAAAAAAAAAAAAGAAGAAGAAATTGTTTGGAGAAGAAAACTTGTGTATTTCCTCTCTAGTCCCCTTTCTCCTTTGAGTAGAACCCCTCTTTCTCAACTCTTCTCTTCAGATATGTTTCTCTCTCTCTCTCTCTCTCTCTTTCTCTCTCTTTCTCTCTCTCCCTCTCTTTTCCTATTTCCTTCACCCCAAAGGGAGAAGTGTTCCTTAAACCTGCAATGGAAAATTATTCTCATTTTTGTAAGTTAATACAAAATGTGTTTGAAATAAACAATTCTTCCAGGAATTAGGAAAGGCCTCTTGTAAGAAGTGGCATTTGGGATGAAGGTGAGGAGGAAGAGTATTTGAGTGATGGAGGAAGGGGAATAAGCATTTATATAGTACCTACTATGTGCCAGGCACTGCGCTAAGTGCTTTACAAATTTTATCTGTTTTGATGCTCATAAAAATCCTAGAAGGTAGGTGTTATTCTTATCCCCATTTTATAATTGAGGAAACTGAGGCAAACAGAGGTGAACTGACTTGCTCAGAGTCACACAGCTAGTTAGTATCAGAAGCTTAATTGGAACTCAGGTCTTCCTGACTCCCAATCCAGTGCTCTATTCATCGCACCACTAACCCTAACCCTAACCCAGGAGATGGGGAGATGTAAAGGCAACAAGCCATAGTCCGGTCTGGCTGGATCACAGACTGTGTGAGAAGGAGTGATGGGTAATCAGACTGGTTATTATAATAAGGATGAAAGAATTAGCATCACGTAGTGAAAAGAGCCCTCGTTGGTAAGTGAAGACACTAAAATTCTAGTCTCAACTCTAATTGAGTAGGAATACCTCCAGACTCATGGGCCAGCTTCTGTTTTCCCTCTCTGCCATCTTACCCAGTGATACAGCATCCGGAGGCTCAATGATCATCTCTCTGCAGATGATTCCCAAATCTTTATGTCCAGCCCTAGTCTCTCTCCTGAGCTCACATCACCCACACCTCCACCTGGATGTCCCATAGGCATCTCAAACTCCAAAATGGAGCTCATCATCGTCCCCCCTGCCCAATAACAGCCCTCTTCTGTATTTCCCTGTTTCTGTTGAGGACAATATTGTTCATCCAATTACTCAGGTTCTCTATTCTTCAGTCTGCCTCATCTCATGTGTCCAATCAAATGTCGAGTCTTATTGATCCTACCTCCATAACATCTCTCACATCCATCCCTTTCTCTTCATTGATGTGACCACCAGCCTACATCAAGCTCTCATTACCTCTTGCCTGGACTATAGTAAATCTCCTAATTGGTTGGCCTTCCTGCCTCGTGTATCTCCTCTCACCAGTCTACCCACCACGTACCATCCAAAATGACATTCCTAAAGCCTGGGCCTGACCATGTCACTCTTCTGCTCAATAAACTGCAGTGGTTCCCTATTTCCCATAAGATTGAATACAAACTACTTTGTTTACCACTTAAAAACCCAAATCCAATCTACCTTCTGGCCTTATTATATTCTATTCTCTTTCATACATACTGCATTTAGGTCCAATTAACCATCCTTCTGTTGCTCTCCCACAACCTTCTATCTCTAGTCTTTGTATCTTAGAACAGACTGTCCCCTCATGCCTTGAATGCAGTCCCTGCTCACCTCCCCTCTTAAAATTTCTAGTTTTCTTCAAAGCTCAGCTCAAATCCCATGAGCCCTTTCCTAATTCCCTCCACATCCCCACCCCACCAACTGCTAGTACCTTCCTTCATCAAATTACCTCATATTTATTTTCTACTTGCCTATCTCTGTCAGACAAACTTAGACCTGGGAAAGACTTTAGCTTAAAAGACCCTAGCTTAAAAAGGCCAAGGTCTCCCACTGCATCTAGGGCCATCGCCAGTCGTCCCTGATCTATGTCTTGTCACTGGGTTCCAATGACTCTGGAAGAAAGAGCGAGGTGGATGACTTTGCACAGCTCTACCTCATTGAAAACCAATATGCTTGCAAGTCAAGACATCACCCTTGTGAAGTTATTGGTACTCTTTGAGAATTAGAATGAAGGACAAACAATACCACCTATCTCTGAAGGCAACATGATAAAGTCCTGCCTCTGACCCAAACTGGCTGTGTGACTTGGGGTAAGTTACTTAACTTCTCAGTGCTCTAAGCAGCTCTCAAAGACTCTAAGGAAGACTGCAGAGAAGGGTGGTGACCTGCACTGGGAGAGGGAGTTTCCTCACACAGGAATGGCCTATAGCCATAAAGTCACAGATATAGTCCTTAAGCCTATTCTATCTCTGTAAACCTTCTTGTAAACCAGGCCACTCTGCAGCTGCTGCCCAGCCTAAACAAGATGCCCCTCCCGGGATAAACTCACCACCTCTAATCTCATCACCTCAAATGGAGGAGGAGTTAAACTGAATAATTCCGAATCATAGACTCATAAGACATTTGAGTTGGATGGGATCCAAGAGGCCATATAAGCAGACACCCCTCCCGTTTAAATGTTTTCACTAAGAACTTAATCATCAACAAATATTTGAAGAATATGAAGAAAAAAGCAGGATAGTGTACAAACCCATAAACATATTACATATAGTTTATTTTTTAAAGTGTATATATTAAATTTAACAAAATAATAACAAAGTTGTCCTCTTTTATCACCTTCTCAATGTCTTTGCTGTACTTTTAAACTTTAATTATCCCATTGATGCTCTTTTTTGGAGAGGAATCTGTGTCACTAGCCATTAACTCACACCCCCTCCATAGAAGTTCATTTGTAAGAAATGAGAATAAGCAAGCAAAACAAATCCTCAAGTCAAACAAAACTGGCCATGTCTGAATACACAGTGTCCCAAAAGTCTTAGTGCAGAATGGGCTCTACAAAGTGTCCCAAAAGTCTTGATGTACACAGAGTGTTCCAAAAGTTTTAGTGCAGAATGGATTACATACAAAAGTCTTAAGCTACCAAAGCTTAAAAACTGCACTAAGACTTTTGGGACACCCTGTGTATAATCCATTGTACACCTCTACTCCATCATTTCTCTCTCCAGAGACAATAGATTTGTGCTTTCTCATCAGTCTTCTAAAGTCACCACATTGACCAGAGTTCTGAAGTCTTTCAAGATAATTTTCTTTTATGCTGTTGTCTGTCCTCTCATTTTACAGATGAGGAAACAATCCCCAAAGAGTGATTCATTTGGGACTAAGACCAAATTTCCAGTCTCTCAGATCAGAGCTCTTCCCACTATACTTCAATTCTTTCTATATTTTCAGAAAGAAATTGATAAGCTGGACAGTACCCCGAGAGGACAACCAGAATAATAATAGCTAACATTTACTCTTACTATGTGCCAGGTATTGTGCTAAGCACTTTACAATGATCTCATTTGATCCTTACAACAACCCTGGAAGGAGGGTAGATGTTAGTACTACCCACATTTTATGACTGAAGAAACTGAGGAAGAGATTAAGTGACTTGCCCAGGGTTGCACAGCTAGTGTCTGAAGTTGGATTCGAGCTCAGGTCTTATTGACTCCAGGTTCACCTCTGTATCCATTACACTTCCAGCTGCTACATAGTCAAGCTTTAAGGTCTTGTCATAAGAGAAGTGGTTAAGAGAACAGAGAATGTTTTGCTTGGAAAAGAGGTCTCTGGGGTACATACTAGCTGTCTCCAAGTATTTGAAGTGCTGATGGAAAAGAGACTAGACCCACAGCCACGTTGTGTGACGACTAATATTGACAGACTTAGCCCTTCTCAGCAATGCAAGGATCTAAGACCTCTCCAAAGGCCTCATGATGGAAAATGCCATCCACATCCAAAGAAAGAACTATGGAGTTTGCATGCAGATCGAAGCATACTATTTGCTATTTTTTTCTTCTGTTTTGTTTTGTTTTCTCTTTCTTGTGGTTCCTTCTATTGGTTCTAATTCTTCGTTACAACATCACTAATGTGAAAATATGTTTAATAGGAATGTATATGTATAGACCATATCAGATTGTGAGCCGTCTTGGGGAGGGTGGTGGGGAGGGAGGGGAAGAAAAAATTTAAAACTCAAAAGTTTATGGAAATGATTGTTGAGAAATTAAAATAAATTAATAAAAAAAAAGATTGAGAGACTAGACCTGTTCTATTTGTCCCCAACAACAGAAGTGGAAGTTGCAGAGTGGCAGCTTTAGGCTGGATTTCATTGGGAGCTGTCCAAAAGTAGAGCTGGCTCCCTCGGGAGGTTGCGGGGTGCAAGGCTAGACACCTCCCCCCGCCCCATCTCGCGTTCTGCAGAGGGGATTCCTGCGCAGCCGCAGATGGGACCACGTGCCCTCCCGCTGAGGTCCGTTCCCATGGCGACTCTTCCTATGAACGAGTCCTGAAATGAGAGACGGGATAATCAGGGAATGGTGTGTAAAAGTGTTTGGGCAGAAGACAAGTTTTTTCTTTTACCGCTCTTCTCTGTATGCTGAAATGTTCATGTGTGTTAGTAATTATGTTCTTATTAAAATGGTTTTTTTTTAATTTCATAAATGTTTTCGGTTGAAATGTAAAGTCCACGTAGCCCCCTCTGACGTGCCCTTGAGGGGCTCACCAAAGGAGATGGGAAGTCTGTGTAAATAATTACTACACACAGCAGAGGTGATTTTAGTACTAACTTAGGAGTCAGAAAACTTGGCTTTATTCCAACTCTGCCCTCCGCGGGCTTCACGGTCCTGCTTTCTCGCAGAACCACTGCGGCCGCGTCCTTTTCCCTTCCGCCAGCAGAGGGAAAGGGGGCGGGCCTTTTCGAACGGCGGAACCTTGGTGCGGCGGCCCCGGACGTTGCGCAGCCGGGGGGACGCCTTTTCTCGGTGCACCGCGCGGTGCCCTTCACCTTGGCCAAAGGAGGAGGCGGCGGCGGCCGTGGGCTTGTCGAGATGAGTGTGAGGCCCAATTCCATCCCGCTGCAGTTCCTGCCCGATGAGGCCCGGAGCCTGCCACCGCCGAAGCTGACGGACCCGCGGATCCTCTACACGGGCTTCATGGGGTACTGCGCGGGGCTGTTGGATAACCTGCTCAATCGCCGGCCGGTGGTGACCGCTGGTGAGGACGCGGCTGGGGCGCGCGTGCACGAGACTGGGGGTGGGAGGGGGGTGGGAGGCGCGTGCACGAGTCGGGGGTCCGGGGCTCGGGCTCAAGTGCATCTGCTGACCGGGGATTGAGAGGCGCGCATGCACGGTTCTGGGCGCGTGGGGGCGGGGAAGTGCTTTGGAAGCCTGCGCCTCACTGGACCAGGGCCCTGGGTTCTAGTGTCCTCCTCTTCGTTTGGGTGTTTGGGTGGGTCACTTCCCTGAGAGGCAGCGTCTGCACGGTGAATGGGGAGGGGGTGTCAGAAGGGGAGCTGAGACTCCACAGTTAGTGGTTGTCACTAATGTGAGCTGTGACCCCGGGAAAGTTGTTTCCCCTCCCGGGGTTTCTCTGTCTTGGTCTTCTTGTTGCTGTTCAGTTGTGTGTGACTCTTTGTGACCCCACTGGGGGTTTTCTTGCCAAAGATACTGGAGTGGTTTGCCATTTCCTTCTCCATCTCATTTTACAGATGTGGAAACTGAGGCAAACAGGGTTAAGTGACGTGCCCAGGGTCACACAGCTAGTGTCTTGAGGCCAGATTTGAAATTAGGTCTTTCCTAAATCAGGGCCTGGTGCTGTATCCACTTCACTACCAGTTCACAACCTTAACCTGGTTGGCCCCCTCTTATCTTTCTAGTCTTCTTATACCTTACTTCCCTCCAGGAACTCTATGATCCAGCTGCATGAACAACTTGCAGTTACTCACATGTGACATTCCCTGCCTGACATTGTGCCTTTGCACTGGCTGTCTCCTATGCCTTGCTCCTTCCTTCTTCCTTTGGGTTTCCCAGGTTATGAAGAGCTTTAAATGCTTTATGTGCTTTATATTTGATCCTAGAGGTAGTAGTCAGCTAGCATTTATTGAGTTGCTATAGTGCCAGGTTCCTTGGTACGCAACGAGTTTATTGAGTGGGGGGTTATAACATGATCAGACCTAAGCTTTAAGAAAATTATTTTGTCAGCTGAGTGGAGGATGAATTGGAGTAAGGAAAGAGTTGAAGCAGGAAGGTGACTACAGTAGTCTAGAAACAAGGTGTCTCTGAGTGGAGAGAAGGGGCAAATGAGGAGTCTTGGTGCCTGGGAAGATGATAGAGCCCTAGAATACGAAAGCTGGAAAGAGGTGAAGGTTTAAGGGGGAAGATAGTGAGTTCTATTTTGGACATACTGTCTTTGAAATGCTTATGGAACATCCAGTTTGAGATGTTAGTAATGTAGGGCTAGGTCTCAGGAGAGTGACTAGGGCTGGATATATAGATGTGGACATCATCTGTGTAGAGATGATCCTTGATTCCATAGGAGCTTAAGAGATGACTAAGTGAGATAATGTAGAGGAAAAATAGAAGAGGCCCAGTGTAGAGCCTTGGGGGACCCCCATTGTCACATGACATAGATGAAGATCCAGTAAAGGAGACTGAAGAACAGTCAGACAGGTAGGAGGAAAATCAGGAGAGAACATTGTCACTAATGCCTAAAGAGGGGAGAATATCTAGGAGAAGAGGATCAAATATTGCAGAGAGGTCAAGGAGGATGAGGATTGAAAAAAGGACATTAGAATTGGCCAGAAAATATTTTGGAACTTTGGAAAAGGCATTTTCCATTGAATGATAAGGTTGGAAGCCAGGCTGCATAGGGCTTAGAAGGGAGTAGAGAAGAGGGAGTAGAGGTACCTACTTTCTCAAGGAGCTTAGCCAGAAAGGGAAAGAGACAAATGGGGCAATGGTTAGCAGGGATGGTCTGTTCAGGTAAGGGGTTTTAAGGGTGTGGGAGACATGTGTGTTTATAGGCATTGGGGAGGGACACAATAAATATCTCTTGAAGAGATTGAGAATGATACTGGAAGCAGTCTCCTGGAAAAGGTGAGAGGAGAAGAGATTGAGGGTGCCTGAAGGGGGGTTTTCCTTGGCAAGGAAAAGGGACTCTTCATCTGACATCTAAGTGAAGGACAATGAGGGAAAGCCATCTGAGTGATGCATGAGGAGGAGAATTGGAGCCTGGGAGCTCTCAAAGAATGGCCTCAGTTTTTTTGGTTAAGTGTGAGCACAGGGTGTGGGGGGAAGCTGTGGGAGGCCTGGAGAGAACAATCACTGTGGAGAGTGATCTTGTGCCATCCCATCTTCCCCAGCAGATTGCCCCTTCTATCATCCTCACTCTCTCACTTATCTTCAATCTCTCCCTTTCTCCTGACTGCTTTCCTGCTGCATACAAACATGTCCATGTCTCCCCTATCCTCAAAAAATAAACCCTCACTTGATCCTTCCATTCCCACTAACTATCCTCCCATAATTCTCCTGTATTTTGCAGCTAAACTCCTTGAGATGTCCGTCTAAAATAAGTGCCTCCATTTCCTCTCCTCTCACTCTTTTCATAACTCCCTATGATCGGGCTTCTCACCTCATCATTCAATCAAAACTGCTCTCTCCAACGTTACCAGTGATCTCTTAATTATTAAATCCAGTGTCTTTTTCTCAATCCTTGTATTTCTTGACCTCTCTGCAGTCTTTGATACTATTTTTCACCCTCCTCCACAATCATTTCTCTAGGTTTTCAGGATTCCCCCCATACTCACACTTCTCCTCTTACCTCTCAGACTGCTCCTTCTCAGTCTCTTTTGCTGGATCCTCATCCAGATCACACCCCCTAAACACAGGTGTTGCACAAGGTTCAATTCTGGACCCTCTTCTCTTAGTTTTTTTTACTATGTCACTTGGTAATTTTATCAGCTACCATGGATTCAAATTATCTTCATACTGATGAGTCACAAATCTTCTTATCCAGCCCTAATTTCTCTACTGACATCTCCAGTTGCCTATTAGACATCTTAAACAGGATGTCTCTAGGATATCTTAAACTTATTACACCTAAAACTGAACTAATTATCTTTCCCCAAAATCTTCCTATCTTCCAGACTTCCCTATTACTAACCCTAAATTCGTTTCTGACCCTAACCCTAAATGCGCACTGCCTTCCCAATCTCTCAGGTTTACAACCTATGTGTCATTCTCAACTCCTGGCTTCCTCTCTCACACACACACCTTTCTCTTCACCCCCAGCCTCCATCCAATTTGCTGCCACAGCTTTATGATTTCACCTTTGTAAAATCTCTCAAATATGCCTTCTTGTCTTTTCTGATAACTACCACCACCACAGTACAGACCCTCATCACCTCATGTCTAGACTACTGCAACAACCTGCTGGTGGGTCTGTAGAAATCTTACTTAACATGTCAAAAACTGAACTCATTATCTTTCCCCTCAAACCCTCCCCTCTTCTTAACTTTCCTATTACTGTCAAGGCCATCACCATCCTCCCAGTCACCCAGACTCATAACCGAGATGTCTTCCTCAACCTTCAACTCCTAACTCTCAATGCTTTTTCTCCCACCCCCCCACCCCCAATATCTAATGTGTCGCCAAGCTCTGTAAAGTCTGCCTTTGGAACATCTCTAGTGTATACCTTCTTTCCTCAGACACCACCACCAAGACAAGCCCTCATCACCTTAATCTTGGACTGTTACGGAAGCCTTCTGGTTGGCTTTTCTGCCTAGTCTCTCCCAACTCCAGTTCATCCCCCACTCATCTATTAAAGTGATCTTCCTAAAGAGCAAGTCATCTCCATTCAATAATCTCTAGTGCATAGATGTCAGACACATGACCCACCACACTCCTGAGTGCAACCCAAACCAGATTAAAATGTAATTGGGAAATAGTAAAATATTTGGGAGAAAAAAAAAGCTTAATAAAACATAAACATTATTTTTATTTCATTATAATTTTATTTATGGACCTTTAACGGAGGCAGTACTCTCTTCATATATCTTTTTTAAAATAATATTTTATTTTTTCCCCAATTACATGTAAAAACCATTTTTAACATTCATTTAAAAATTTTTTTGAGTTGCATAAACAAAGCCAATGCAACCAAGATTAGGAGGGAAGCAGAAAACTGGGAAAGAATTTTTACAACCCTTATCTCTGATAAGGGCCTCATTTCTAAAATATATAGAGAACTAAGTCAAATTTATAAGAATACAAGTCATTCCCCAATTGATAAAAGGTCAATGGATATGAACAGGCAATTTTCAGATGAAGAAAAAATGCTCTAAATCACTATTGCTTAGAGAAATGCAAATCAAAACAACTCTGAGGTACCACATCACACCTATCAGATTGGCCAACATGACAAAACAGGAAAATGATAACTGCTGGAGAAGATGTAGGAAAAGTGGAACACTAATGCATTGTTGGTGGAGTTGTGAAATGATCCAGCCATTTTGTTTGTTTGTTTGTTTTGTTTTTAGGCAATTGGGGTTAAGTGACTTGCCCAGGGTCACACAGCTAGTAAGTGTCAAGTGTTTGATGTGAGGTCGGATTTGAACTCAGATCCTCCTGACTTTAGGGCTGGTGCTCTATCACTGCGCCACCTAGCTGCCACAAAACAATAGTGCTTTTTTTTTTTTTTTTTTGGTGAGGCAATCAGGGTTAAGTGATTTGCCCAGGGTCACACAGCTAGTGTCAAGTGTCTGAGGCTGGATTTGAACTCACGTCCTCCTGACTCCAAGGTCAGAGCTCTAGTCACTACAACACCTGGCTGCCCTATGATCCAACCATTTTGGAGAGCAATTTGGAACTATGCCCAAAGGAATATAAAAATGTGCATACCCTTTGACCCAGCAATAGCACTTCTAGGGCTGTACCCAAAGAGATCATACAAATGGGAAAAGGACCCACATGTATAAAAATATTTACGGCAGCTCTATTTGTGGTGGCAAAGAATTGGAAATTGAGGGGATGCCTATCAGTTGGGGAATAGCTGAACAAGTTGTGGTATATGAATGTAATGGGATACTATTGTGCTATATGAAATGATGAGGGGGGAAGCTAGGTGGCGCAGTGGATAGAGCACCGGCCCTGGATTCAGGACGACCTGAATACAAATCTGGCCTCCAACACATAATACTTACTAGCTGTGTGACTCTGGGCAAGTCACTTAACCCCATTGCCTAACCAAAAAAAAAAAGAAATGAGGAGCAGGGGACTTCAGAAAAACTTGGAAAGACTTGTATGGACTGATGCTGAGTGAAGTGAGCAGAACCAGGAGAACTTTGTACACAGTAACAGTCACGTTGTGCTATGACTAACTTTGATAGACTTAGCCCTTCTCAGCAATGCAAGGATCTAAGACATCTCCAAAAGGCTCATGCTGGAAAATGCTGTCCACGTCCAGAGAAAGAACTATGGAATTTGAATGCAGATCAAAGCATACTATTTGCTCTTTTTTTTTCTTATGTTTTGTTTTGTTTCCTCTTTCTTATAGTTCCTCCCATTGGTTCTAATTCTTCCTTACAACATGACCAATGTGAAAATACATTTAATAGGAATGTATATGTAGAACCTATATTAGATTGCACACCATTGAAGGGGAGGGAGGGGGAGAAAAATTTAAAACTCAAAAGCATATGGAAGTGATTGTTAAAAACTAAAAATAAGTTAATAAAAATCTAAAGAAAAAAATTTTTTGAGTTCCAAATTCTCTCCCTTTCCTCCACCTTCCCTGAGAGGGTAAGCAATTTTATATAGGTTATACATGTGCAATCATGCAAAATATTTCCATATTAGTCATGTTGTGAAAGAAAATAGACCAAAGACAATCCATGAAAAAATAAAGTGAAAACTAGTATGCTTCAATCTACATTCAGACTTCCATCAGTTCTTTCCTGTAGATGCAGATGACATTTTTCATCATGCATTCTTTGGAATTGCCATGGATTATTGTATTGCTGAAAGTAGCTAAGTCATTCACAATTGATCATCATACAGTATTACTGTTACTGTAGACAAAAACATAGATAATATTTAGTTTTCTAAGTCAATATGCAGCTGAGATCTTTATGTACAGTTGAATAGCCCCCGTTTCTATTTGAATTTGACACCACAACCGTAGTTGGTTCCCTATGGCCTCCAGGATCAAAGCTGAACTCCTCTCTTTGACTTTTAAAGTCCTTCATAACCTGGCCTCTTCCTGCCTTTCCAGTCTTCTTACACCTTCTCTCCATGGACTCTTCAATCCAATGACCTTGACCTCCTTGTTTTTACGTGAAAAAGACATTTCCAAACTCAGTGCATTTTCACTGACTGTCTCCCATGCCTGAAATTCCTGCCCCCTCATCTCTGCCTCCTGGCTTCCCCCACTTCCTTTAAATTTCAGCTAAAATCTCACCCTCCACAAGGAGCCTTTCCTAGTCTTCTTAATGTTAGTGTCTTCTGTCTGAGATTATCTCCAATTTATCATAGACACATACACACACACACACACACACACACGTATCTTGATTGTACATAGTTGTTTATATGTTGTCTCTCCCCATTGGGTTGTGAGCTTCTTGAGGACAGAACTTGTTTTTGTCTTTCTTTGTATCCTCAGGCACGATGTCTGGCACATCGTAGGTGCTTAAGAAATTCTTGACTTGCATACAAATTTTGGTTCATTTCAAAGGAACTCTTGCATTTTGTGTTATGACAAGCAGATTCTTCTTGTTTCCCCAGAAAAAAATTTCAGGGAATCTGAGATATGAACAGATTTGACCTTATTCTTTTAGAGTTAAAAGTGACTTTAGAGATCATCTTAACCAGTCTTTCTCATTTGAAGATGAGGAAACAGAGGCCTCCGAATGAAAGATGATTTGCCCAAGCTAAATTATGCAGATAAATATTGGAGCAGGAGCTGAAACCGGGCCTCCACTTGTGTTCTTTTTTTCTATGCCAGTCATCTTTGTATCTCCTACCGTGCCTTGCACAGCAGATGCCCAGTAGCAGAATGAATGAATGGATTGGGAGATTTTTATTCAAATGCTTTGAGAGTAATAGGGAAAAAAAAGACTGCCATTTGCATGATTTTTAAATGCAATTTTTTCTTCATCACAAAACCTGATTTCCATTTATCTTTTGGTTTTGGTTTTTCATGAATTTCAGGTTTACATCGCCAGCTCCTGTATGTCACTTCATTCTTTTTTGTGGGATATTACCTTATTAAACGCCAAGATTTTAAGTATGCTGAAAGGGACCGTGATATGTTTCAGTATATGAAATTGCATCCAGAAGATTTTGAAGAAAAGGGTAGGTATTTTAATTTTCAGAAAATGCTGAAGTTAAGTATTATTTAACTATACATGAGACTATACATGACTATACATGAGACTATGTAATATGAAGTATGTGTCATAAAGTCATAGAAATAAAGTCCTTTAGTCTGTCCTGGTTGATATGAGCAAAAATTTTCAAAAGAATTACATAGTCTTAAAAAAAAAAAAGAATTACATAATCTAAATAGCCACGTGAAAGATGGTTCCATATCACTAGTAATAAGAAAAATGCATATTAAAACAATTCATAGGTTGCATTTCATACCCAATAAGTTGGCAAATATGACAAAAAAGCAAGAATAATTAATATTGGGGTCAAGCATTAGCCTTTTGGATTGACCAGTCAGGTCTTAGGGACGGCTTCCCTGCCTTTTAGGGAAAAACTAGCCTGCCTATGTGGCAGGGCGTTATATATTATATTGCTTCTACCAGAGCAGAAAGAGGGATGAGACTGGACTCCTTGGGAATGTTGGTTTTATTTGTATTCTATTGGTGTAGTATTAATTTTTGTCCCGAATAAATATTTTATTGTTCCAATGTCCTTTAAAGCCTGAGCTTGCCAGTATGCCTACAAAATGATTTAGGTCCCAGTTAACACCAGAAGTTCCCAGAATTATATTGATCTCTGTGAGCCCAGAGTCATTTTGGAGCTTGAGTTACATTTGATTTAATTATCACAACAGCCCTGTGAGATAGGCAGTGCAAGTAATAGTGTTCCCATTTTGTATATGAGGAGACTGAGGTTCAGGTTGTTTCTTGCCTGAAGTCACACAGCTGATAAGTGATGGAACAATAATTATAACCCAGATCTTCTGGATATACAGTCTAGTGTATTAAGTTTGTTTTCAAACAAATACTTAGTGGTTTTTATTTAGACAAAAAATGCTAGTCTTTTAAAAAAAAATTATTTCTGGGGCAGCTAGGTTGCGCAGTGGATAGAGCTCTGGCCTTGAAGTCAGAAGGACATGAGTTCAAATCCAGTCGCAGACACATGACACTTACTAGCTGTGTGACCCTGGGCAAGTCACTGAACCCCAATTGCCTCACCAAAAAGCAAAAAATATATATATAATTTCTGAGTCTAACATAGTAAACAAACCAATATAAAACAGTATTCAGTATACAATTCTTTTCATATTTGTGTGCCTTCATGTATATAAGGTTCTTCTGCTTTCACTTTCTTTTCATTATTTTCTATGTCCTTTCACATTCATCATTTTTCATGGTGCCATAGTTATCTGTTACATTGATGGTCCATAATTTGCTCCATTGTTCCCCTTTCTTGGACATTTAGGCGTCCAGTTTTTCACTCTCATACCACTATCAGCATCCTTATTTACAGGCAGTTAGACAATTTTAGAGCTCAAAGAGATTTCAATTATCATCTAGTTTGACCTTCTCGTTTTTTTTTTTACTGCTGCTTTTTGTTTCTATATCCCATTCATTTCCAGATCTATTCCTTTCTTCCGGTGAGCCTTTCCCTATAAAAAAAGATTTTAAAAGGAGGGGGTGGTGCAGGGAAAGCCCCACAAAACCACCCAAACATCACTGTCTGATAGTATATAGAATATTCTACACACAAAGTCCTCCCTAAACCACGTAAAGCTAGTGAATATGCTTTTTCTTAATTCTTTTCTGGAGCCAGAATTAGAATTACACGGCATTCAGTTTTGTTGTTCTTTCCATTTGCATTATTATTGCATTAGTGATTATAAATGTTATTTTCCTGATTCTGCTTCAATTCCTAAGTTACCCAATGTGTCACTAAATTCTTCATGTTTATCTAGTGTGCTGATGAAGTAACATTCCATCTCATTCATGTGCCACAATTTGTGCGACTGTTGGTTAGTCAGATGGAGCCCCTCACTTTTCAGATAAAGGGACTCAGGTCCCACAAAGCCAAAGTAACTTCCCCAAGATTCTGTCAGTACATGGTATTGTAGCCTGGCATGGGATCCAGATTTGAGGGTTTGTTTGTTTTTTTTTTTTCTTATAACATCTTTAGAAAAAATTTACAGGAATAGGAATGTGGGATTAGCGGACTTCATTAGTTTGGGAAAGCTAAAAGATTCAGTTTAAAATCTGGTGTAAATATTATGTCCTGCTGTAGTTCTGAACAACTGATGGCTGTGAGCCACTTATTTTGGAAACCAGAGCTCAAAGACATTTGAATGTGCCTGGCTGCTTGCCCTCTCCTAACTGATGGAGTCAGTGCTTCTCTTTCTCCTCCCCCCTATCTTCCACACAGCAGCACTGCAGTCAAACTAATAACCTTACCTCACCCCCTTCACCCCCAACCCAGTACTGTAAAGGCAAGCAACAGCAAAATCTTTCTAACCAATTGCTCTGGAAAATTTCTGAGTGACACTTTTAAATATGTGTATTCCTATTAAAGTAGTGACACCTTTAAATACATAGAGAAAATTTAAACTAGACTTCTAATGAAAATATTTAAAGTACTCATCTTATATTATCCTTTTCTTTTGTAGAAAAGAAAACTTATGCTGAAATTCTTGAAGACTTTTATCCAGTTCGCTGAAACTTCTCACCCTGTCTGCTCTTATTTCTTTCCCAAGAGCTTTTGTTCATGAACTCAATGGGATGGATTTCTAATATATCTCAAATTCATGTGTGATGAAAAAATTAAGATCTTCTAATTAAATGAGTGACATGAATACATAACTATTTCAGTCATCTACCCTCTTATGTGTGTTATGCCTTAGTACATATGAGCAAAGTATGGGAGTAAGATGGGGGTGTAACTATGTTTGGGTTACAAAAGGCACCTTGCCAGACTCCAGGCATCTCTCAGTTTCTGGAACCTGATCTTGAAGGACATCCTTAAGAGTTACTTAGAAGAAACTGCACCTATGTTGTGGAAAAGACATCTGCATTCTAATGAATGCACTGATATGAGGTGAGATTGACCATAGCTACCCCCAAGACACAGTTAGTCAGCTGTTATTAAGTGTTTACTATGTGCCAGGCACTTTGCTAAGCACTGGGGATAAAAAGAAGCAAAAACACAGCTCTTGCCCTCAGGGAGCTCACATTCTAATGGAGGAGTTTGTTGTTCAGTCGTTTCAGTGGTGTCCAACTGTTTGTGACCCCATTTGTGGTTTTCTTGGCAGAAATACTGGAGTGGTTTGTCATCTCCTTCTCCAGCTCATTTTACAGATGAGCAAACTGGGGCAAACGGGGTAAAGTGATTTGCCCAGGGTTATACAGCTAGTAAATGTCTGAGGCCGGATTTGAACTCAAGTCCTCCTCACTCCAGGGCTGGCACTCTATCTGCCAGCTGCCCCAGTGGAGGAGACGGTGTGCGAATAACTAGAAGGTAATCTTGGAGAGAATACACTAGGAGGGAGTGGTGTGGGACTGGGAATGACCTGAAGAAGGTAGAATTTGAGCTGAATCCTGAAGGAAACTAGGAAAGCCGGGAAGTGGAGAGGAGGAAGAAGGCATTCCAGGCATAACAGACAGTGAAAAGGCACACAGATGGGAATGGCGTGTCATGTGTGTGGAATAGTGAGTAAGCAGTGTAGCTGTTTAATTTACTGTGTGGATAAGGGAGTGGATTTTAAGAAGACAGCAAATGAGGAAGAGGCTAGTTTGTAAAAGTCTTTAAATGCCAAAGACAGCATTCACAGAGCATTTGATCATGGAGGTAATTGGGAGCCATTGGAGTTTATTGAGGGGGGTGGGGCAAGACTTATGCTTTCGGAAAATCACTTTGTTACCTGAGGGGAGAATGGATTGGAATGGGGAGACTTGGCAAGAAGGCCAATGGGCAAGAAGGCCAATAGAAAGGCTGTTGCAACAGGCTAGGTATAGATGGTGAGAGCCTTCACTGTGGTGGTTACTATGTGAGTGGAGAGAACTGTCTATACAAGGGGTTGGGAAGATAGAAATGACAAGACTTGACAACACATTGGATATTGGTGAGAGGGCAAGTGAGGAATCAGTTGTTTCAAGGTTGTAGGCCCTGGTGACTGGAAAGATGATGGTGGAAGGTTTGGAATAGCCACTGGAGTGAGTGAGATCACAAATCAGTTAGGGTGATATAAAAAGACTGGCTAACTGCATTGAGGACCTGTTTAAGGTTCTGTTAACAAATCTGTAATGGGCCAAGTCATCATGATTTCCTCCAGCTCCATTCAGTAGCATATGAATAGGAATGAAGGAGGTCCAGGATCCAGGTTGGGTTGGATCTAGGGTTGCGTCTTAGCAAGGTGTAAACAGTGGTTGGACAAGGGAGCAAAGAATTTGAATGTAAAGGATAGTATCAGACTGATTGATCAAGAGGTCAAGATAAGAAAGGCCGGATGGTCTAGCCAGTGCAAGATTATGGCTCATAAAAGAACTGAGGAATGGAGACACTGGAGATCACACTGAGGATGCAGAACAGGGTTAGGGTCATAAGGCATAGGGAGAGAGGGAATGACAAAAGATTATGATCAGATAAAAGAACTTTAAGTTCATAAACGTGGAGGTGGAATTCTTATGGGTGATGACAAGATCAAGGTCCATGCAGCTGAGGTGGAACAGAGGAGAGCTGTGAAGTTAGTGTATTTAAAGGAGCCTTGGTATGTATGTTGAAGTCCTCTAGTAGGAGGGCAGGAGTTATGGTGGAAATTCTGTAGACCAGGCATTGAACTCAAGGGAGAAGGAAGGAAAATATCCTGGAGACTGGAGAAATAACAGATTTAAGATCTAGCTTTACAAGATGCCATCTGAATCCTCATCGTGGATTCAGGGCTACTTAGTGAGAACAAACCTCCTAAGGATTTGGGGATATTGCCTTCGTTGGTCAGAGGACTTCACTGCTAGAGAGTACATAAAAGAGAACATTGTTATACCCCTATTGAGCTGTTGGAGAAAGTCACAGAGTGACCTTTAATAGGTATGTTGGAGCAGAGCCTCCTCAATTGATCCCAGGCAATGGTCAGGGATTTTTATGGAGCAATTGATTGATGCATCATTACTTCATATTACTCAAGGGCTTGTGATCTGAAAGGTAGGACACCTGTTCAAAGAAGAGATGAATAATGAGAAATATGTCAAGGGGATCCCATGACTGCCTTAGTGAGATTGTCGAGATTGCCTGACCTTCCCAGCAATCTACGTTCACATGGAATGGGTTTAATTATGGATGTGCTATACAATTCCCACTTGGCAGCTGCTGGCATTTTGTCTTTGCAGGATGAATTACTGATTTGTCTACATAAATACTTTTACCAAGATCATAAGCAATAAGTCAGACTTAGCCTAGGGATTCCACCTCATAAGAAAGTTCCAATTCTTCCAAGTAAGATGAGATTCAATTGTCTTTAAGTTAACAACTATACCAGCAGATACTGGGATTTGTTTGCAGCATTGTAGATGACAAAACATTAGCATTCAGTCCATAGGGTTCAGTTTCCCAGAAACAAATACCCAAATTTGCAATATAAGCAGCCATTAGTTTTGGTAACATTCCATATAGTCCTGCTACTTGTGAATTACATGTTCTTCAAACTATGCTTTTTATGTTCTTAAAATTGATTCTATATACTCATTATTGCAAAGGAAAAAAGATCTGAATTCATTACCAGATTCTAATAAACTTCTCTAGAGCTCCATCCTCCCATCTGATTGGAAAAGAGGAACAGAACTTAGATAACTTTTGATGATTTGTGCAGATATTCGTATCTAGTTGTATAAATTTTATATCCACGAAGCCTTCTTAACATAATCTGAAGTTTTAAAATACAAATCCAATTTTCTAATTACCGTGTCCAGAGGACTACTGATAGCATTTCTGGTTTCAGTTTATTTTTAGGCTTAACATTTATAAAGATGTTCCAGCCACCTGAATTTATTAGCTATAAATGCACTTGTCCTTCATTCTGTTGGAAGCCACTCATTTGGGATCATGATTAGTTAAGGTCTGCTTCACTCCTAATTGTACTTAAATTTTTTTCTATTTCTGACAGTTTTTTTCAGTATATGGACCATTTCTAGATAATTCTTATTGCCTTTTAACTTTGCAAAAAACAAAATAATTCTTGATGTATCAACATCTACACCGTTAAATATTTAATCATTTACCAGAGATCACCATGTCTCCCAGACAAATGTTTCATAGTAGAAGGCTTAGAATCATAAAGCTATTGTAGTCCTCAGACCGAAGAGGATTCTGACTCCCTTAATATGATAGAAGCATCACTAGGTATCATACCCAAATATTAACAACATAGCTTATAATACTTAATAAAAACCATAATACTTGAAACTTATAAGCAGCATCAATGTCAATGATCTGAACATTTGAAATATAAAACATGAAACAACTTAATTCCATCAAATACCAGTTAAATTGAATACATTTCCAAATTTCCTACATTATTAAAAAAAAAAAACATGCACTTGTTTTTGAGTTTTGACATTCTGTAGTGGTTGCATTGGAAAAAAAAACAAGGAGCAGCTAGGTGCCGCAGTGGATAGAGCACTGGCCCTAAAGTCAGAAGGACCTGAATTCAAATCTGGCCTCAGACCAAACACTTGACAATTACTAGCTATGTGACCCTGGGCAAGTCACTTAACCCCGGTTGCCTAAAAATTTAAAAACCAGCATAACATGTATAGCCTATATTGGATTGCTTGCTGTCCTGGGGAGAGGAAGGGGAAAGAAGGGAGGAAGGAAAATTTGGAACTCAAAATCTTTCAAAAAATGAATGTTAAAAATTGTCTTTACATGTAATTGGAAAAAAAAATACTATTATAAGAAAAATAAAGGGAAAAAAACCAGTATAAACTATCAGTAATGTCACCACTGCAAGAATATAATACTATTGTCCATCATTTACTATGAACAACTGTGCCGTGGTTGATAATTGTCCCCTACTAATCTATCAGGCCCAGCATAAATCTGAACTTTAATTGCTCAAGTCTAAGATTGCTCCATGATTCCAGCTTCTTTTTCCAAATCCACATAAAGATACCAGTTTTTGTGAATTTAGAATGGAAAATCATTAGGATCTTCCCCAGAGCCCTGGCAAGCAGTTGTTCCTCTTTTAAATGTCTTTAAATTATAAACTTAACAAATGTGAACTACTTAAAATACAAACAACAGAAAAAAGGATTGTATGTGAAATCATGAACGTCTCTTATGTAGGCTTTTAAGTATATATTAAATTTGACATGATAATAACAAAACTGCCCCCACTTACCTGTGTTCCCTTCTAAACTGAGAGAAATTGGCTCTTCCGAAAGCCTCCTGCACAGTTGGCAACGGGCAGAAGCTTTTCTGTCTCTTATTTTGCTCTAACTTTGATCTTACTGTTCAGTTTTATGAATAGCTAATAGTTTGCAAATGTCTTCCATTCAGGCCAAGTATGTTGCAAGTAACTGGATTTCTTTTTGTCTATAATATTTCACTTTCCTATTAGTAAACTTAATTTCTTAATCTTAAAGTTTTCTGCTTCCAAATCATGTCATGTGTTTCAATGTATCATTAGGTCTAGTTTTTTCTTTTCCTACTGTTTCTGCATGTCATGCAATTTAATACATTTATGTATACCATATTATGTGTATTATATAAATCACACAAGTTTAATGGACCTATTTTAAAGGTTTGTTGTTGTAATTTTTAAATATGCTAGTGTTCAGGCTGCACTGGCTTATTTTGGCTTTTTGCAAAGTTTCTTGAATCAATCACATAACTTTATTACTGGGTTATCCCAAATGGAAACTTCCAGCTTTCCAGTTCTCTTTTTTCTACCCACTGTCCTGGTGCTTAGCCACCCGAATTACTATTAGATATGTACATACTTTGCTTCAATGTGCTAAGCAATTGAGTGCCACCAAATCATTTACTTAAATTGACTCTTTCCCCCAAAAATTTCCTTTCTAATTTTGGAGAAGAAAAATTAAAAGACAGGAGCTGCTAGAAGGAAGAGGAAGAGACTAAATAGCTTCTAATAATAAATTGACTTATACAGTTTGCCTTGAGAAATGATAGGTAGGGGCAGCTAGGTGGCACAGTGGATGGAACTCTGGCCTTGGAGTCAGGAGGACCTGAGTTCAAATGCAGCCTCAGACACTTGACACTTACAGCTGTGTAACCATGGGCAAGTCACTTAACCCCGATTGCCTTACCAAAAAGCCAAAAAAAAAAAGAGAAGGAAAGAAAGAAATGACAGGTAAAATGAACTTTTGGTTCTACGGCTCAGTCTTCAAAAATGCCTGTCAGTTACATAAGAGATAACCAAAATCAGTACAGGATCTGCGGGACTCCTTTACCCTACAGTCTCCATGAGAAAAGAGAGAATAAAAGAATAGGTGTCCTCAAAAATAGTTGGATTTCTTCATTTCTATTTCAACAATACAGAGTAAGTTCTGAGAAACTTCACTGTGAAATTCAGTACAAACTTGATTTTTGTTTCCATTGTAATTTACAAATTCATTTTCAAAAATTCATTTTATTTGATTCTTAAATATATGTTATCATAAATTTAGTCTTTTCAACAAATCTCAGAAGCAAGAGAATGTTGTTTTCTCTTGGCAATTGACATAATCTGCCTTAGCCCTGGAGCAACTCGATTAGGGGAAAAGAAGACCTCAAATTGGGAGAATTCCTGTTTTTATTTGAAACTGATTAGCAGCAGCAGTTAATCATATACATGTGTCTATGAATATATTTTTATTGTTGTTCAGTCCCTTTCAGTCATGTCTGACTCTTCGTAACCCCATTTGGGGTTTTTGTGGCAGAGATACTGGAGTAGTTTGCCATTTCCTACTCTAGATCATTTTACAGATGAGGAAACTGAGGCAGACAGGGGTTAAGTGACTTGCCCAGGATCACACAACTAGTTAGTGTCTGAACTGAGGTCTTCTTGACTCTAGGCCTGGTGCTCTATCCACTGTGCCACCTAGCTGCCCATATGTGTGTGAGTGTTCACATGCATACACACACACACACGGATATATACATGAAAGTTAAAACAAACACTAGCAAGCATTCAATCATCCACGGACTCATAAAGATTAACAGGAGTTTCTGAAATCCATTTCGATTCTACCTTTGTCAGGCCCTCAACATTAAATTATTTGGGCTTTAGGAATACCATTTCCATCTCCCACCTCCCAACCCCTCCCTCCTCGGTCTCCTATTGTTGTTCAGTTGTTTTCAGTCACATCTGACTCTTTATGGCTTCGTTTGGGGTTTTCTTGGCAAAAACACTGGACTGGTTTGCCATTTCCTTCTCCAGCTCATTTTACAGAAGAGGAAACTGAGGCAAACAGGGTTAAGTGACTTGCCCAGGTCACACAGCTAGTAAGTGTCTGAGGCTGGATTTGAATTGAGGTCTTCCTCACTCCAGGTACAATGCTCAATCCACTGAAGCATCTATGTGCCACTTCTGCTAATGGTTTATTTCTTGGTTTGCAATTTTTTTTTCAAGTGTCCATCTTTTATCCAGATCGAAAGACCTTTCCTGGAGTCATAAATTCTAAAAATGAATAGAGTATGCAAACAATAAGCTGGCAGTGTCTTTCTCAGAAAGGGCAGGGGTACTTAGTGCCAACCCCTCTCAGGTTACAAGATCACATTTATATAAATCAGGAAGGTGTAGTAGAAGGACAGACAGCCGTAGCTGACTGTAGGCCTGACAAAGAGCCAGCAGCCAGGGCCAGGAAATTCTAGGGCTGTCTGACAAAACTAACAGACATCACCATTGTCAAGACAAGAAAGCCTGCAGCTTTCCAAGAGACCAGAGTGCAACTAAACTCACATCTTAAGACCTTCAGTGAATACCAAAGCCACCGCATCACAAAGGGTCAAGACCCCTGCAAGCCAAATTCACCTAAATGCAGTCACCAGAGACAGACACATCAAAACCCTGTGTCAACGGATCGAGGTGGCACAGTGGATAGAGGTGTGGGCCTGGAATCACGAAGACCTAAATTCAAATCTGGCCTCAGACACTATCAATTTATTAAGCACCTACTATGTGACAGGCACTCTGTGACATTGGGCAAGTCACTTTAACCTCTGTTTGCCTCAGTTTCCTCACCTGTAAAATGGGGATAATAATAGCACCTACCTCCTAGAGGTGTTGGGAGGATCAAATGAGATAATATTTGTAAAGCACTTGGCACAGTTCCTGGTACATAGCAGGTGCTATATAAATGCTAGCTATTATTATTATACATCTCAAACAGTTAATAAAAACATACCAAGTACTGACATCACAAGCTAGCTTCAAACTGGAAGCACCACCCTCAAAAGCCAGAACCAGCTTACATTGAGTGCTATAAATAAAAGAGGGAAATCCCAACAGGGATCTGTTGGGGCCCTTTTCTTTTTTAGGCAATTGGGGTTAAGTGAATTACCCAGGGTCACACAGCTAATAAGTGTCAAGTGTTTGGTCTGAGGCTGTATTTGAACTCAGGTCCTCCTGACTTAAGGGCTGGTGCTTATACTGGGATCCTTTTCAGAAGAATGTGTTGACCAAGCCATACTTGAATTTTTTGGCAGTCCAATTGAGGCAGCCTAGGAAGGAATCTAGCCCTCACCAAGATGGGCCCTGGAATGTTGATGTGGGAAAACAGCTCCTCCCCACAGTTATATCTGTTGATGTAACAGCTCCAAAATTGTTGAGGATTCATTTACCACTCTGCATTCTCTGACTTTGCCAAGGCGTTTTTATCACTTGTGGCCGAAAGGAAAGTCCCAGATCATGGACACACTAACCAGATGTCTTAGCCAAATGAACTGAGCTAATTATAGCTGAAGAATTTTTAATCTTTTGAGAACACAGAAAAATTAAATGAGGGTGGTACAAAGTTGGGAGATTAATGAAGGCATACAAAATAGTGAAGCTCAGCAGTAAGTGGGAGTTTTGGGAATACTCTGAGAAAAAAGTTACGTATTTGCAAATAATTGACTTGTGGCAATTTGAGTAGGGATGTTCTGTTGTTCCAGCTACTGGCAGAAAGGGTTCTCATGGGAATGGAAATTTCTCATAGTCCTTTAGGGTAGCAAGGTCTAGCCTACCCATAGTCCTCTGCAGTAACATCTCCTCTCCAGAAGCATAAGGACAAGGCAACCAGCCCTGATTCTACCAATGCCTGATCATCTGCCATCTTGGTACTTGATAGTCAATAAACATTTATTATTGATGTGAATGCTGAAATAGACCTGTCCCTCTGTCGGAAGTCCCCTTTTCAGGGGCTATTTTTCTCTTCCCAATGAGAGTTCTAAGACATTCTATTTCAGTTAATGTAAATGTTGTTGTGTTGTTCAGTTGTGTCCAACTCTCCGTGACCCCATTTGGGGTTTTCTTGGCAAAGATACTGGAGTGGTTTCCCATCTCCTTCTCCAGCCCATTTTACAGATGAAGAAACTGAGGCAAACAAGGTTGAGTAATTTACCCAGGGTTACACAGCTAGCAAGTGTCTGAAACCAGATTTGAACTTCCAAGCCCAGTGTTCTCTCCACTTCACCACCTAGCTGCCTCTAACATAAATGTAATCAGGCTTTATCTGATTCTTACTCTCAATGGAAAATCCCAAAGACAGGTACACTTATTAATGAGATAGACCTCCACCCAGTGATATTTAAATACCATTAAATGGCTGGGGTATTTAAATCACATTGGGTAGAGGTTTATCTCCATTAATTATTCATATTAATACATAATTATGTATATTTATAAATAAAATTAATTATTAATCATCTCCACTAATTATTAATCTCCATATAATTATACCAGCCCACTAGCGGGGCAGCTAGGTGACTCAGTGGAGAGAATACTAGACCTGGAGTCAGAAAGACTCATTTTTGTGAGTTCAAATTTGGCCTCAGACACATATTAGCTGTGTGACCCTGGGCAAGTCACTCAGCCTTGTTTGCTTCAGTTTCCTCATCTGTCAAATGAGCTGGAGAAGAAAATGGCGAACCATTCCAGTATCTCTGCCAAGAAAACTCCTAATGGGGTCACGAAGAGTCAGACACGACTGAAACGACACAAGTGAGCGAGGAGAGTGGATTGGAGAGGAGTTGAGGCACCTTAGCCTCTAGACCAGTAGGAAGGGTCACCCAACCTTAATGTTGAAAAACAGAAAGGTTATTCAATTTAGGGAGAAATTTCAATCCCGCAAGCCACCAGAATCTCTGTTGGATACTCTCATGGAACTGATGGGACAGAGTTGTAGGTCTGATGCATGAGTCTCACTGGGTGTGGACAGGGTGCCACAACCAAGGGGGAATCCCTGTCCTCAAACTTCACGGCTAGACCTGTGAGCTCTGCAGAGGAGACTTGTAACTAAACTGAGCAAACCCGATCTCATCTTTCCCCCAAACTCTCCTCTCTTTCAACTTTCCTGCTTCCGTCAAAGGCACTACCATCCATTCCTTGAGGTTCATGACCTAAGCACTGTCTTTGACTCCTGCCTCTCCCCCGCCACCCCGTGCATCCAGTTCACTCACAGAGCTGCCACCTTAGTTCAGGCCCTCATCATCTCTCATCTAGACCATTGCAACAGCGTCTTAACCAGTCTCCTTGCCTCTCACCCCTCCGGTCCATCCCACATGCTGCTACTGCCGGAGCGATTTGCCTCATGTCCAGATCTGACCATCTCACTCCCCTACCCAACCAACTCCACTGGCTCCTTGCTGCCTCTGCTTGGTTGGTTGGTGTTCGTTCTCGAAGAGAACCAAGATGGCACCACTATGCTGAGGTCAAGGTACAGTGTGTCTGACTGTGACTGACCAGACAAATACCAGATCAGAAGGCTCTAGGATACAGTATAAACTCCTCTTTTTAGACTTTAAAGCCCTTTACAATCTGACCCCAGTCTTTCTAACCTACCTGGAGATTATTCCCCCTCCCACAATCAGAGATCCAATCCAACTGGCCTTCTCTCTTTTCCCCATACAGGGTACTCCATCTTTCATCTCCTTGCCTTTGCACTGGCCCTTCCACATGCACTGGCCATCTCACCTCTTCCTCATAAAGTCCCTTTCTTCTTCCCTTGATGTAGAAGCAGCTTCTACATTAGTCTTTCCTTATCTCCCTGATAATGCCCTCCCCCTGAAACTACCTCCATCTTTTAACAACTTTATATTTATCATTTATATCTTTATATTTATCCGTTATATAAGTATATATGTACTGATTGCCTCCATTAGAATGTAAGCTCATTGAGGGCAAGGACTGTTTCATTTTTGTCTTTGTATTCCCAATTCCTAGCACAGTGCCTGGTGCATAGTAGGTGCTTAATAAGTGCTTTTCCATTGATTGTAACCTTGCCTCAACAAGGATAGGAACACAGGCTTTTTTTTTTTTAATAAATTTTATCTTCAGCTCTACATCTCCCTCTCCCATATATCTCCTCCTCCCCCACTGAGAAAACAAGGAAAACAAAACCCCTGTTATAAATATGTATAGTCAAGCAAAAAACAAGCATTGGACATGTCCCCTCAAAATATACTTCAATCTAATCTCTGAGTTTATCACCTCTCTCTAAGGAGGTGGTTTTCGTGTTTCATCTTCAGTCCTCTGGAATTGTGGTAGGTCATTGTGTTGATTGGCATTCCTAAGTCTTTCCAAGTTGTTTGTCATTACAATATTTCTGTTATTTTATAAATTGTTCTCCTAGTTCTGCCCAGTTCATACGTCAGTTCACGCATCAGTTCACACAAATCTTTTCTCATTTCTCTAAAAGCATCCCTTTCATTATCTCTTACAGCATAATAAGCACTAATGTACCTTGGGGGACACTGAATATGTGAACTTGTCAGACGTGGAAATACTATAATTTACTTATTGCTTCTTCTTTCCTTTTAATAAAACTTTCCTTTGATAGATTATGGACAGTGTGCTTTCAGGTAAGAAATTGTGCCAGTCTCCTAAGCTGGCTAGCAAATAGATATTTTTTTCAACCACAGACCACATCAAAAATGCCCCAAAAGCTATTAAACTGTGTGTATCCTCCCCATCCATTGATATCACTACTAGATCTATACCCCAAAGCGATCAAAAAATGAGGACAAGATCCCATACATATTAAAATATTTATGGCGGCTCTTTTTTTAATAGTAAATAATTAGAAACCGAGGGGACGCCCATCAGCTGGAGAATGGCTGAATAAGTTATGGTACGAATGTGACGGAAAACTCTTGCGATATAAGAAACAATGAATAGGATGGTTTCAGAAATTTGTCAAGACTTCCATGAACTAATGTAGAGTGCAGTAAGCGGAACCAGAGGAATAATTTATACAATAACAACAATGTTATAAAGATAATTAACTCTGAAAGACTTAGTAACTGATCAACATAATGACCAACTACAATTCCAGAGGACACATGATGAAACATGCTATCCATTTCCAGATAGAGAGCTGGTGGACTCAAGAGGGCGGATGAAAACATATTTTCTTTTCTTTTTTCTTTTTCTCTTTCTGTTTTTGGACATGGCTAATGCAGAGATTTGTTTCGCATGACTATACATATTTGTAATGGATTTTGTTTTTCTTGCCTTCTCAATGGGTGGGAAATGAGGGAAGGAGGGGGACAGAATTTGGAACTGAAAATAAAATGAAATTTTAAAAAAACGGACCACATCTTTTTTGCTTTTTAAAAAGGTTTTATTTTTTAATTTTTTGTTTTTTTTTTACATCATTGTCACTTTCCAGTAATTACAGCTAACAGAACTCTGGCTTGTGACATTTCCTCCCTTCCCCGACTCCTCCTTCAAACAAACAAACAAAAAAAAAAAACACTTCGGCAAAACAAACACTTATCAACTGTGACTCGCTGTATACAGCATTCCATATCTGTAATCCACCTTCTGAGAGGAGAGAAATATGTTTTTTCTAGAAGGTAGGGGGTCCCCAAATTTATGAATGAAGATTCAAACCAAGAAAAGTATAACATTCCCCCAAATTGACCCAGACATGTTGCTCTGCTGGAGGGTTTCGCACACAAAGGTAGGAAGATGTGGTTCATAAACTCTTTAATACAGATCATCGGTGGTTCTGGGAGGGGGGAGGCGGGAGTGGGGCTGGCAGGCTCTCCTGACTCTTTACCTTAAGGAAATCCTACCACTTTTAACCTCAAGGTAGTCACCATCAGGAAGTACATGAGAGGCAAAAGCTAGAGGACATAAGTAGGATGGGAGAAAAAGCAGCTTCAGGCAAAATAAAGATGAAAGGGTCTCTTCCTGTCCCCTGCAAACCCCCCACCAACCCCACTAACTTGACCCGGGGGAGTCAGGCTTGGAGTTGGTCTTCAAAAGTGTTGACAAGGATCTTCTGGTTCCTGGCAGATATGGTAGTGAGGAATGTCCCAGATGGGTAGCCAGGGAAGCAGCACACTTGACCGAGTAGTCTTCTCTGCAGCCCCCAGCAAGCGTCCTGGCACAGTGCCCGTGAGCCTTTTATTGTTCATGCCTGGGGCTGCTGTCTTCAGCCAAACAAGTTGTGGAGAAGTCTAGGGGATTAGATAAAAAAAGAAAACACAGGTCAGTACTTTCCTCCATGTGATGAGATCGTACACTGATTAATACCCTACCTCAATTCGCACACATGCATTGTCGCCAAGAGTTTGGCTTAATCTAATTCAAATTCAGGCAGATCATGATGAAATAGAAAGAGCGCCGGCTGGCCATCGAATCAGAAGGTCTGAGTTCCAATTCTGACGTTGCCATTTATTGGAGGCAGGGTTATGGACAGGTTGCCTCCTCTCTCTCAACTTCAGTGTCTTCAATCTACAAACATGGTGTTAATACACTTATCCTACTTGTCCTGTTGTTGGGAAACTACCTTCCACCAAAAGGGTGTACATATGGGCAGTTATTAGGAAAACTATTTGTGGCACATGTTTTGAGCCATCATAGCCTGCATGAGTAAGGCTAAGGGAGGTGATAGGTCCTATAGCTGTAGATTTATCTGTAGAGAAGACCATAGAGATCTTGTGATCCAATACTCTCATCTATAGATGTGAAGATGATAACTTGACACAGGACACATGAATAGGATTATGTTATCTTCATTTCCCCTCTGTTTTCCCTCCCCTTCTACACTCTGCCTGGTTCTTACTGTCCGTTACTTTCTCTGCCAGAATTTCCCCTATTTCCAGAATTTTCAGTTATCCTGCTAGTAAATGGCAAAGCTAGAATTTAAACTCAGGCCTTCTGACTCCATGGCCAGGGCTCTATCTATTTCATCTTGCCTGAATCGAATCTTGATCAGACCACATCAATCACTTGATCAACAATAAGTGATCAAGTAATCGTTATTAGGGGCCAGGAACTACTAAGCACCAGGAATACAAAGAAAGGCAAAAACACAAAAATAGTCCCTGTCCTCAAGGAGCTTACATACTAATGGGAGAGATGACATGGAAGGGAAGGCTCAAGGAGTTGGGGAAACTGGGAAAGCCTCCTGCAGACGAAGGTGGCAGTTGAGCTGAGTGTTGAAAAAAGGCAGGAATGTCAAGGAGTGAAGGTATAGAGAGTGAGCCAGTACAAAATCCCGGAGATGGGAAATGAATGTTGGGGAGAAGAAGAACAAGAATGGCTGGACCCCAGAGTCAATGGTGGGATGCAAAGTCTAAGAAGACTGGAAAGGGAGGAAGAGGCCAGGTTGTGAAGAACATTAAATGCCCAAAAAAGCACTTTCTATTTGGTCCTGTTAGGTAATCACGAGACACTGGAATGCCATTATGAACAAGGCATTGATAAGCTGGAGCACATTCAGAGGAGATTCAACCAGCAATATGAGGAGACTCAAAAACATGCTGTCTGGACATCAGTTAAGAAGGTGGGATGTTTGTGCCTGGTCAACAGGAGACTTGAGGGAAGAGGGTGATAGGATGACTCACTTCCAATATTTGAAGGGCTATTTATTATGGAGAAGTTGTACTGATTTCAGCCCAAGATCAAGAAGAATTTTCTGACAAGTAGAGTCCACGTAGGACAGCAAGAAAGGACATGGAGTCAGGAGAGAAATAGTTTTGAGTTTCAATTCTAATACTTATTAGCTGTTTGTGACCATTAGACTGTCCTCTTAATTTCTCTGACCTCAGTTTCTCATTTGTCAAATGAGAAAATGATTTTTTAAAATGATATGATGTAGATAATAGTAATACCCCCTACTTCAAAGGGATGTCAATCAATCAATAAGCATTTATTAAGCACCTACTATGTGCTAGGACTGGGCTAAGCACTGGAGATCATGAGGAAGGCATTTTTGGGGGCAGCTCGGTGGTGCAGTGGATAGAGCACCAGCCCTGGAGTCAAGAGGACCTGAGTTCAAATCTGACTTCAGACCAAACACTTGACACTTACTAGCTGTGTAACCTTGGGAGAGTCACTTAACCCCAATTGCCTAAAAATAAAGAAAAAATTTTTTTAATTTTTTAAAAAATTAAAAAGGAAGGCATTTTTTCAAATCTTATAGCACCACAGGCATTATTCTAATAGCCATGGGCTGCCTTGTAAGATAATGAGTTCACTGTCATTGGAGGTCTTCAGGGAGACTGAGTGATCACTTTTCAGGGCTATTACTGAAAGAATTCCTACCCAGATAGAAATTAAACTGAAAGACTCAGCAATAAAAAAGGTAGTGAATTTTTTTTTTATCTCTTTGGGAACACAGGCATAGTATTTAAAAACACCTAAGATCATGAATTAGGGCAACTAGCTGGTGCAGTGATTAGCTCTTCCTAAGTTCAAATCTGACCTCAGATATTAACTAGCTATGTGACCCCAGACAAGTCATTGAGAGACATGATTATTAATAACCAGTGATTTGGGGAAATTCAGATTTCCCTCTTTTTCTTTTATCCTCATTTCAGGACCTCAGTCTGAAAGTTGAGCTAACCTTCTCTTCTATCCAGACCCTACCTAGGTGGGGAAGCCATTGTGTTCTACTCATGTTTAGGTGGGGATAAATTCTTTGAATAGATTGCCCAAGGCTGGGGGTAACTTGGAAGTAGATGATGTTATCAAAGTTCAGGTCCAGCCCCTCATTGTAATATTAATTCTTACATTAATTGTTAACCAATCAGAGTTAATTGTCACCCTCTGGAACACCCTTCTTCTAATAGGCATATAAGGGGTGAGCCCTCTGCCATGATTGTCTTTGGTCTAACAGAGAAATGGCCAAATGACCATTCTTTTATTAAAATTATTAATAACATGATTAAATTATTATTAATTAATAAATAATATTTTATTAATAAAATGATTAAATTGCCCAGAAATTCTATCTCTTGAATGTTTGGTTTGTTTTTTTTTTTTGCTTTTTGGTGAGACAATCAGAGTTAAGTGACTTGCCCAGGGTCACACAACTAGTAAGTGTCTGAGGCTGGGTGAGTCTTCTTGGCTCCAGGCCCAGAGCTCTATCTGCTGTGCCACCCAGCTACCCCCAAAATGTTATATAAATATGTAATACTGTTGTAACTCCATACAAGAAGCTGTTCGGAGCACAAGACCCAAGCCTCCTGGTGTTAGTCACACAAATTGCAGAATACCCAGGAAGAAATGAACAGCTCTGTGCTCACAGGAAGCATAATTTTGTGAACCGCTGTATATAAAGTGATAGGAAATAGAACCATGTGAGAATGTACTCATAGAAGAGGGCTACTGGGTCAACTCCCAGTTGTGTGTGTGTGTGTGTGTGTGTTCATGTGTATGCATGTGCATATGTGTGTGTGCATGTCTGCATGTATCTACTTACGGGGTGCCTCTGGAGACAGGAAAATCCTCCTGTGTTGGCTAACCCAATGGTCTCAAACTCCAGTTGCATATTGGTTTTAAATGCCTATCTTTGTACTTCTGATATTGAATTCTTTGTTTCCTTACACAAAGACCTGTTAATTCAATGCTATTTGAACAGAGAAGAAAAATCCCACATAATATGAGTTGAGGGGCAGCAACAGCCCTATTTGGCTCTAAATCATTGATGTTTCCCAAGGTGGAAATGAGGGCAATATCTGATGGGTAGATTTAGCCTTCAAACCTATCTTGTAGGCCACCTTAGGGTTAGGACCAGTATTAAAGAGCTGTCAGGGGTTGGAGAACCCTAGCTAACTGAGCAAATAGCAAAAAAGGTCAGCGGAGGTGGTGTGGAGAAAAACAAAGATGCCTGAAGGTCCAGGGGCTAGGGAGGTAGCTGATACCCTGGGCCTAACTTAGGAAGGCTTGCTGTCCGTCATACAGGCCGCCTCTGGGAGTGCTGGAATCATGAAGATAAACAAAGACACCTTTGGAACTGCCAGGAAAAGTCAGAATGAGAGCTGAGACCTTGGATGAGTCAGGGTTGCCTTGCAAAATAATATCAACAGTCATAGTGGTCATACACAAAATGTTAAAACTCCCAGACATTCTGAAATTGTATGACAGCAAAAGTATTGTGAACAGTGTAAAGGACTTCCTGTTGTTACAGGGAGTAAAACAGATTTAGGGATAAAGGCACCAAAGAGGTGAGGAGAAAGAGAGAGAGAGAGAGAGAGAGAGAGAGGAGAAGAGACAGAGAGAGAAAGATACACAGAGACAAAGAGAGGAGAGGGACCACAAAATGTTAGAAGTGGAAGGGACCTCAGACGCCATCAACCCCTTATGTTACAGATGTGGAAACTGAGGCCTGGAGATGCTAAATGATCTGCCCAAGGTCTTAGCTGAACCTAAGCATCCTAATGCCAAATTCAGGGTTCTTTCTACAACATTACTTCTGTGACCTTGGACAAACCTCTCTGGGTTTCAGTTTCCTCATCTATTAAATGAGGGTTATATTTGCCCTACCTACCTCATAAAGGGATTGTAAAGAAAGAGCTTTGTAAGAAGCTATCAAGGGCTAGATGCTCCTTATTCTACTATCCATGTTCTGCTCCTACAACGTTTCCTTCCTCCTAGGTGAGGGTCTCCATCCAGACTCCCCTCGGCTTGGGCTCAGTGACTCACCTAACAGAGAGCAGGATACTGGGATCTACAACGTCAGTCCAGTTATTTCTTCGTATTTCTTTGTCACTTCATTGGCCTTCAGGGTCAAATGGGTGAGGATGTGATGGAGACTGGAGAAGTGAAGATGAAACTGAGCTTCCAGGTCCAGCTCCTCCCCTCTCTTCTCTTCATCTTCCTCTTCCTCCTCATCTGAGTCAGTGATCTTGGCCTTCCACTCTTCCTTGGGCAGAAGCCCATTGTCCACATCCACTCGGATGGACTTGAGCATGGTATAGGAGCTGTAGAGATCGTGGATACCTGTCTCATTTGTGGGGTCTTCTAGGACCATGTCCCTCAGGAGGCTGGGAATCATGACCACCTGCTCCATGTTCCTCACGGTGGCTGAATACCTGTCCATAACAGTGAGCAGGCAGTTTCTGGGATAGGATTTATTCAGGACCTGCATTGCTGGTTCTTCCAATGTATCTGCTCAGGGAGATGCTAGTGGATTTGCAAATAGCCTGGTTATTTATAGACTGGTCCCCAAGGTTCAGGGTGATCAGGAGGGAAGAGGTTGACAGAGGGCACTGGAGAGTGGAATGGGTTGCATCTCAGCCAATGGACAAACACATCGCTATCTCTAGCCAATCTCAGGAACTCTAGAGTGGAGTCAGGTGACTGAACCATTCTGGTCTTGATAAGGCAGTTGGTTATTTTCTCTCTGGAAACCTTCTGCTTGTAAACAGAAGGCCAGGGCTTCTGGCCAATATGGCCCAGCTTCTGTGGCTATGTTGCAATTAGGGATGATGAAAGATTTTCAGTTTTACAATACATGCAACACACTAGCCTAGGGTCAGGAAACCTTCTTTCCTGATGGAATCTGATTAATACTTTCCCCCACTCTGTTACCATTTCCTTGGGCAAATCATCTCTTCTTGGTGTTTTCATCTGTAAAATTAGGGGATTAAATTAATCAGAAGTTCTGAACCTTTCTTGTGTTATGGGCTCCTTTGAAGGTCTGATGAAGCCAACCCACCCCTTATCCAAATCATGTTCTTAAATGCAAAAAATAAAATACATGAAGATTACAAAATAAAACCATTATAGTGACATATAGTAATAAAATGGAAAAAATAAACCCAAGTTCACAGATGCCAGAGTAAGACCCCCTTAACTGACTGATTTTTAAGGTCCCTCTAGCTCTGATGAGGTATAATTCTGGAAACGGGCGAGCCCTGAGCTTTTTGAGTCACTGGGGACTTTTTTTGGACTGGGGACTGGGGGGGAGACAGCTCAAGGAGTAATTAGAAGCACAGAGCTGGAGTCAGGAGGGCTGCCTCTGGCAGCCCTTTGTGGGCCTTGTGTGAGCTACCTACCCTCCCCAGTCCTCAGTTTCCTCACCTGTAAAATGAGTGTTGGACTAAATCATCTCCAAGGTTTCTTTCAGCTCTAAATAGTATGATGCTATGGTCCATTCCAGCTTGAACATTTTGCCCTCTTGGTCCCTAAACAACCCCAACACACTGCACCCTAATGGTCTTTCAAGCTTATCTGCCAATAGTCTATCTATCTGTCTATCTCCATCCCTCCATCTCTGTCTCTATATCTACCTCTATCTTTCTATCTCTAGCCATCTCTCTGTCTCTATATCTCTGTCTCTCTGTGTCTCTGTCTCTCTGTGTCTCTGTCCCTCTGTCTCTCTCTCTCTCTCTCTGTATCACCTCTCTCTTCTCTGTCAATCATTTGTGTGTATGTTTCTTTCTGTGTCTCTGTGTGTGTCTCTGCCTCTATTTATCTATCTATCTATCTATCTATCTATCTATCTATCTATCTATCTCCTAAGGCCCTGTCTAACTAACTTTTTATGTACATAGAATTTTCACAGTTCTGACAGTCCATGACCATCAGAATAATGGCCATAGAAATGGAAGATACTGTTCAATATTCTAAAATTTTCAGTTGTCATTACGGTTATTCTAATCTAGACAATAATGGTCTTTTGCAAGGCACCAGGTCATAAACAGTCTAGAGCAGAGAGGCGTCACATGTACATCCACAGGCCATGTGCAGCCCACAACACTCTGAGTGTCACCCAAACCAGATTAAAATGCAATTGGAAACTATTCAACAAAATAATTATAAATGCAATGCAACATAGATAATGTTGTCATTTAGTCACTTTTCAGCTATATCTGACTCTTTGTGGCCCCATTTGGGGTTTTCTTGGCAAAGATACTGCAGTGGTTTGCCATTTCCTTCTTCAGCTCATTTTACAGATGAGGAAACTGAGGCCAACAGGGTTAAGTGACTTGCCCAGGGTCCCACAGCTAGTGTCTGAGGCCAGATTTGAACTCAGGAAGATGAGTCTTTCTGACTTCAAGCCTGACATTCTATCCACTATGCCAGTTAGCTTCCCAACTAATATTATATTTTAAAACCAAGTCAATATGTAGGCCATAGAGATACTTTCGTATGGATTAGTGGTCCTCATTTCTACTCGACTTTGACACCACCGAACTAGCAGTCCATGGGAGGAGTCTACTGTCCTTGAAGCTTTTTATTGCAGAGGACCCTGATCACTGAAGTGGCCTTATAGGTATATACTTTCTTGTGTGTGTGTGTGTGCGTGTGTGTGTGTGTGTGTGTGGCAACTGAAGTTAAGTGACTTGCCCATAGTCATATAGCCAGTAAGTATTATGTGTCTAAGGCCAAATTTGAACTCAGGCCCTCCTGACTCCAAGGTCAGAGCTCTATCCACTGCATCACCTAGCTGCCCCAAGGGATATCCTTTCTAATGTCATTAATTGCTTTCATGAAAATCATCTTCTTTATGGAGGTAGTTAGTTCTTTAGGAACAATTTAATAAATGGAATGTTGCAGAGAAGGGAGTTGGGGGCAGGGAATAAGGTCATTCACATCTGAATTGGACTTCAAGGTTTGCAAAGTGCTTTTCATACATGATCTCCTTCAATTCTCATGATAACCCTGAGAGGTAGGCTATTATTATCCTGATTTTACAGAGGAGGAAATGGAGGCTCAGAGGGGTTAAGGGACTTGCCCAGGGTCACACAGCCAGTAACTGTGTCTGAAGTAAGATTCATATGTTAACAGGTATGTGAGGGGTATCAATGTGAGTGATTACGATGATGATTATTGTCCATTGAAGCCCAGAAGATGTATTGTCCATGACTTTCCTAGAATTTGGCACTGGACATAGGATTCTGGATGGGCTCTGAGCAGGGCAGAATCTTCTATCTTTAGTCTCATCCTCATCTTCCTTGTAGAGCATCTGTCATATAAAGGTAGGTGTCTTAACACAAGCTGAAGCAGCTGGACTCCTCTTCCCCTGAGTGAGGTCTGTCTTTGCATTCCTTCACTTCTGGCTGTGACCCCCAGTCTCAAACCTCAGGACTACCAGACATCCAACCCGGCTTTGAAAGGCAATGCGGAACGCTGGATTTGGACTCAAGAGAGCTAGATTCTAATGCTGCGCTCGCTCCCAAGAACTTGGCCCCCATTTTCTATATCACCTGCAAAATGGGCTGATGACATTGGCCCTGCCTATAATCTTGGAGTGGTTGAAATAATTGAAATTGATGTGAGCAGAAATTTTGTAAAAGTTGTAAAAATCACTGTCCAGATATAAAGAGTTATTTTATTCTCACCAGCTGGAATATTTGGAGTAACTGTGAATGTTTCTCTTAGAGCAGAGAAGATTTAAGGGGGATATGATCTTGTCTTAAAATATCTGAAAGGTTTTTTTGGTCTGTGTTTTCTTTCACAGCATGACATATGGAAATGTGTTTTGCATGATTACACATGTATGTCAAATTGCTTGCTTTTTCAATGAGGGGGAGAGAAGAGGGAGGGAGAAATTTTGGAACTCAAAATTTGAAAAAAGAATGTTAAAATAGTTTTCACATGTAATTGGGAAAAAATAAAATATTAAATTTAAAAAAGAAAAAATATCTGAAAGGTTGTCATGGGGAATAGGTGGTAGAGTTTTTCTGGGTGGTTTCAGAAGGGAGAATAGGAACCAATGAGGGGGAGGGAAGTTATAGAAAGTAGATATAAAGATATTAGGAAGAACTTCCTTTTAATAAGAAGCTTTCAAAAGTGAAATGGGCTGTCTTGTGAGAGAATGAGTGCCTCGTCAATTGAGGTATTCAAGGAGAGGCTGAATGAATACTTGTCAAAAATGCTGGGAGACTGGACAAGGACATAGGAGTATAGATTTAGAACTATAAGTGACCTCAGGGGCCCTGGAGTCCAATTCCCTTGTTTTGCAGATGAGGAAACTGAGGTATAGCGAAGTTCAGTGACTTGACCAGAGTCACATAGCTAATAAATGTCTTAGGTGAGATTAGAACCCAGGTCTTCCTGCTAATAAGTCCAGTGCCCTATCCATTATGCTGAAAGGCTTCTAATGAAATCCTGTAAGCTCTAAGGTGGCAAATACCCCATGGAGGATTTTTGGGAGAGTCTCACAGGATGAGAAGGTTTGGAGGGGTTACCATATGCACTGTTGGAGGGACTGCCCGCATTAATGACATTAAGGATGCCCTGAAGTGGGAAAGCTTGAATTTTATGATTCCAAGACTTCCTAACCATAGGATGTGATATATCTGGGCAGACCATTGAAATGTGACCTAGGATTACCCTGAGATGGGTCTCATAGGCAGATGTAACTCTCGGTTATCCACCAGGTCTTCAGCCAAGTCAAACAGAGGGTCTGAGTGGGCAGCCAAAAGCTGAGACTGAGTCTCCTCTGTGGACACTGATTCCCTAGCACAGTTTGGTCTCCAGTTTTGCATTTGACTCCCCCTTTGGGAGAGCCTCCCACCCATTCTCCCTCTCTGTGAAGCCTAACATTTGGGTAAAGGGAACTGACCTACAGCCCAGAATAGGGGAAAACCTGTAAGTGTGAGAAGGACAGCCTACTTCCTACCATGGGGATCTTTTAAAAAACATTTATTGGAATATACTAAAAATACTTATTAAAATATATTTACCTAAATATTCAAAATATGTTTGTTTATTAAATATCATTATTAATAAAACATTTATTTTGAAAAATAAATAAATTTTATTTATTAAAATTTAAAGATAAAATACAATTTAAATATATTTATTCAAATTTATTGTTAAATTAAATAAATTTAATAAATATTCAAATATACTGAAATGTCTAAATATTTTAACTAGAGTTTTGTTTTTCTGTTTAATGTTTATACCTACATGATGTTTTATGTAAGTATAGAAGCCCATTTCTGCATGAAAACAGAATTCTGCTCTAGACTCCTAAGAGATTTCATTCCTAAAGTTGGTGTCCCTTAGTCTATCAAGAGTCAAGTCAACTAGAACTTACTATGTGGCAGTCACTGTGCTAAGCACTGGGCATACAAATACAAGCAAAAAGAAAAACAGCCCTTGATCTCAAGGAACTTATATTCTAACAATGAAGAAAACTTATAAAAGGAAGCCCAAAAAATAGGTCTGGGGCTGGGAGGGGAAGGTAGATGAGGCACAGTGGAAAAGTCCAGAGAGTCAGAAGCAAAGCCAGGAGAGGAAGGATGGCTGGCCTCAGCCTTTCCTCAAAATGAAGGTTCCAGGAGGTTCCACCTATGGGTGAAGGGGTCCAAGGGAGAGGAGGGATCTTCCAGGATGAGAAGGCAGTTAAGTATTTCCTATTTATCCTCTATATAGCTTGTTCATATCTATCCAACATGAAAACAAATAGATACGAACAAGTTATATAGAGGATAAATAGGAAATGCTTAACAGAAGGAAGGCGCTAGAATTAAGAGGGGTTGGAAAAGGCTTCCTGTAGAAGGTGGGATTTTAGTTGGGACTTGAAGGAAGCCAGGGAAGCCAGGAGATGAAGAGGGAGGTAATTCTAGGCACGAGGGACTCCCAGAGAAAATGCTCAGCCTAGAGAAATGGAGTGTCTTGTTCGTGGAATAGCAAGGAGGCCAGTGCCACTGAATTGAAGGCTGAGCATGGCAGGCGTAAGGTGTCATAAGACTGGAAATGTAGGAAGGGGCCAGTTTATGAAGGGTTTTGGTGGCCAAACAGCAGATTCTGTATTTGGATTTTCAAGGGAGCCACTGAAGTTTACTGAGTAGAAGGGAGTAATAGTCAGACCCAGATGTTAGGAAGATCACTTTGGCGGCTGAATGGAGAATGGGCTGGAGCAGGTGGAAAGACTCATGGCAGACAGACCAACCAGCAGGCTATTGCAATAGTTGGTGTGAGGTGATGAAGCCTCGTACCAGATTGGTGGCAGTGTCAGGAGAGAAGGGGGCGGATTTAAGAGATGTTGCAAAAGTGAAATTGACAAACGTTGGCGTCCAATTGGATATGAGATCAAAGATGAGACCGAGGTTGCAAAACTGGGTAACAGGGAGGATACCCCAGATCGGGGTGGGGAACCTGCGGCCTTGAGGCCACATGTGGCCCTCTAGGTCCTCAAGTGCAGCCTCGAGGCTGCAGTTTCCCTACCCCTGCCCAGAACATAGCAATAAGGAAGTTGGAAGTTCAAGGGGGCTCCTGGCTCTGATATTTTATATTCTAAGATCTCTTCTAGAAGGCTCCTTCCAGCTCTGACATTCTAGGATCCTATGAATGTATGCTAAGTAATTACATTAGAAGTAATTGCACTTAACTTTTTTAATTAGCAGCTAGGTTTGGATTTTTTTTTTTTTTTTTGCGTTGGATCATGCCATCGGAAAAGTTTGCTTTCAGTGACCTCTCACCCAGGCTGAGCCCGAGAGGTTCACATGATTAGCTCTCATGTCTCCCAGCTGGGTTTGCACAAGGTCCACAGCCAGGGCATCAGGGCCCCAGGCAGTGCAGGTACTCAGTGCTACCCCCACTCCAAACCTGGAGGACTTTGACCCCAACTCATCTGGTAGCCATTGTGGTCTGTAACACGGGCTTTGAAACCTTCAGGAGGACTGGGAGCTTTTGGGGTGGGAAGAATGGGGAGGATGGGAGGAGGAAGGAGAACAAGCATTTATATAATGCCTACTATGTACTAGGAATTTTGCTAAGCAGTTTACAAATTAACTTAGTACTTTGCATTTTCCTGCTAGAGGTAGACCGTAAGGTAGACTCGTGAAGACTAGGAGTAAAACACCCAGTTCTCTACCTGTCTGACAGCTCCTTCTCCGTCTCTGTTGCTGGATCTTCAGGTCATGCCCCAACCACTGGTGCTTCAAGGGCTCTGTCCCGAGCCCTTTTCCCTTCTCCATCTATACTACTTCACTTGATCGTCTCATCAGTTTAATTACCATCTTTATGCTGATCATTCTCAAATCTTATCCAGTTCTAACTTTTCTGCTGACCTCCAGTCTCATATCTCTAATTGTCTTTAAGACATTTTGAACTGGATGTCCAATAAATACCTTAAACTCAATGTGGCTGTAACTGAACTCACTATCCTTCCACACTGAGTACAATGTTAGAGGTGGAAGGACCTATTACAGATAGATTATCTAACCCAATCTCCTCATTTTACGAAAGAATCAAATGTGACCCAAAAAGGGAAGCTACTCAATTAGTGGCAGAATCCAGATGGAA
Source organism: Vombatus ursinus (assembly GCF_900497805.2). NCBI lineage: Eukaryota > Metazoa > Chordata > Mammalia > Diprotodontia > Vombatidae > Vombatus > Vombatus ursinus. Next base: position 18,502,065 of record NW_020945437.1, read on the forward strand.
ATTCAGGTTTTCTGGGTCCCACTTCTTAGGATCTTACACTTCTACAGGGCATATACTGATAGGTGGTATTTCTGTAATGATTTACCAGGTACTTCTCTCTACACACGATCTCATATAATGGTGAGGGTGGAGGCATATTATTAGCAGTATTTTACTGATGAGGGAACTGAGACCCAGGGAGAGGAAGCAACATGCTTACGGCCAGAGACAAGCTACTGGCAACTTCAGGGCTAGCTAGGACTTAATCCTGTCCCAGGGGGATTGAGTCACCTCTTCCACAGCACTGAGTTACTTCTCATCTACTTTGTGCAAGGCCTTTGGGGGCCTTGTTTGGGGAGCAGCAATTAGTCTGGCTTTCTTGAAGCCCAGAACTAAAATCTTGCAGGCAATAGGGCCAGGGGCCAGAGAGGGAATTGGCCACCCCTTGGGTCACACTGGGGAGCCAGCAACCTATTCTGCCTATACAAGGTCTGGCCCTGTGCTAGAACAGGAATAGGCATGTAACATGTTCCAGGAATTCCCTTAAGAACCCAAAACAAAAGCTCAGTGTGAAGACCCAAGTCCAGGGGAGCTGGGAAGAAGGCCAGTTTCCCCATTCTGCCCCTGTTTCCTCACCTCCAGGTTCTTCAACCACATTCTAGGAATTTAGAACTCTCAGGCTGATGCAAGGTACGATTTTCCTCAAAACCACCCTAGAACAACTTCATGGGTTTCTCTACACGTAGCAGTCACAGCTGGGAAATCTAATGAGTTATATTAAGACAGTGGACATGAAGTCAGTAATCCTGGATTTGAGTCTTGGCTGTTTGACTTTGAAAATGTCTTTTCTCTCTGAGCTTCATTTCCCTCACCCAGATGTGGCTTCATCCAAATGGGCCCAGGGAGCTGATTTCCCAAAAATAGGCTCCTCCACTGGACTCGCAGAGAGCCAGACTCATGCTGGGGTGGTCTGACTCCAAAGATTAGAGCTAGGCTTTTTTTCACATTTACTGGCTTGTCATCCTGGAGTTGAACTCCTGGTGAAATATCTAAAACAAAACTTAGGTGTGGTTCCTTTCTAAGGTCTCCGCAAAAGATGTCAACAGGGTTCCTCGAGGAAAGGTTCTCAAAGAGCAAAATAGATATCAGGCACAGGACAGCTATTTCTTTCCTCCACTATAAAGTTCTCCAAACACTAAAGACTCATAAGCACTCCTTAAAAAAAACCTAAAAGGGGCAGTTAGGTGGCACAGTGGATAGAGCACTGACCCTGAAGTCAGGAGGACCTGAGTTCAAATCCGGCCTCAGACCAAACACTTGACACTTACTAGCTGTGTGACTCTGGGCAAGTCACTTAACCCCAATTGCCTAAAAAGAAAAAAAAAATACCTAAAAGCATAAAATCATAAACCTATGGACTCCTTCTCACAGTTGTTTTTGAATGCATAAAATACATAGGAAACCAATGATATTGAAATAAAGATATATTTTTGTTCTATCCAAGTTCATGGATCCCCTGAAACTATCCCAAGTTAAGAACCTCCACCTCAGAGGGATCCTATACTCTACATTTCAAGGATCCTTTCAATTTTAACCTTCTGTGTTCCAAAGCTCCTTCTAGAGCTGATATTTTGTGTTGTTCTCTCATATTCTATGCTCCGAAGTCTTTGATTCTATCACTCTAAGATTTCCCAGGGATGTCATTTTATAGACTGGAAGTCCATCAAGAATTGACTGTAACCAGGTAGTTCAAGGAGCACATTTTCCTTCAGAAAAGGCTATGGGTTCCTTCAGGGAAGTGCTTCAGGAAAACTTGCATCACCCTGTTAGTTCCCAGAATAGAATTGGGCTTCCTTGAAAAAGTTGGAAGGCTGGGACCAGAATGGAGGAACTGGCCAATATCCCAGCTAGTCTTGCCAATGGCAGAAAGAGTTCTGGACAAGGGGTCAGAAGACTTGAGCTTGTATCTTGGCTTTGCCATGTAGTAGCTGTGGGGCCATGGGCAAGGCAAGCTGCTCTGTATTGGGTGTATAAAAATGAAAAGTTTATAATCACGTGCTAATAAGGGAGATAGAATATGTACATAGATAAATGTGATACAGAAAGGAAGTGATAAAGCCAAAGTCTAGGTGGGGTGAGGATATAAACAGAGTATCATAGGGAATTTAGGCATAGGGAGATCATTCAACTAGGGAGATTGGGGAAGAATTCATACCTTCATCCCACTTTGCTGCCTGAAGTGGGACTTGATGGGAAGAATTTTGATCTGTGGAAATGAAGAGGAAGTGATTTCTAGGCATAAAGGATGAACCATGCAAATGTAGAGAGGTGGGAGAAGACAAGATTAAATCAAGAAACAGCAATTAGTTCAATAAAATGTGTGAAGGGGATTGTGAATTTACCCCATGGGGGTGGGGGGAGGTAGGGACAGGATTCAGAGCTGATTTAACAGTCATTCATGTGTGCCCCGCCCCCCCAGTGACAATAGACAGTGACAATCTGGAAAGTGTCCAGAGAAGGGTGACTGGGATGGTGAGGGGACTTGAGATCAAGACCTGCGAGGAGCACCTGAAAGAAGCCGACATTTGCCACTACTAGATCTGTGTCCCATAGAGATTTTTTAAAAGGGGGGGGAATAAAAAAATAAAAAATAAATAAAAAGGAAGGGAGCCAGGTGGGCAGAAAAGGACCTACTTGTACAAACATATTTATAGCAGCTCTTTTTGTGGTGGCAAAGAACTGGGAATTGAAGGGATGCTCATCAATTGGGGAATGGCTGAACAAATTGTGGTATACGATTGTGATGAAGTAGTATTATGCTATAAGAAATGATGAGCAGGCTCATTTTAGAAAAGCCTGTAAAGAATTACATGAACTGATGCAAAGTGAAGTGAGCAGAACCAGAACATTGTACACAGTAAGAGCAATCTTGTACAACAATCAACTGTGGATGACTTAGCTCTTCTCAGCAATACAATGATCCACGATAATTCTAAAGGACTCATGATGAAAAATGCTGTTCATCTCCAGAGAAAGAACTGATGGAATCTGAATGCACATCTTCACTTTCTTTATTTTTTGTGTGTTTTTTTTCTTTTGATCTGTGTCCTCTTTCACAGTATTACTAGTATGGAAATATGTTTTATGTGATTGCACACATATAACCAAATTGCTTACCATCTCAGGGAAGGGGCTGCTGAGGGAGGAAGCAAGAAAATTTGGAACTCAAAAATTTTTTTTAAATGAATGTTAAAAATTGTCTTTACATGTAATTGGGAAAAAATAAAATATTATTTAAAAAAAAGAAAGAAAGAACTTGGCATGTTAGGCTCTCAGGAAGGAAGGCTTAGGAGAGGTAGGATAACTCTCTTTGAGTATTATTTTGTGGAAAAAAATTTTTTTTTTGTATGGCCCCAGAGGGCACAACTAGCAAAAGTGGGTGGATGCTGCAGAGGTAGATTTAGGCTTAATGTCAAGAAACCTTCCTGACAATTAGAGCTATCCCACTGGGCTGCCTCAGGAGGTAGGTAGTGAGTGCCCCTGCCCTAGAGGGTTTCAGGTGAATTGGGAATGACCATTTTTAAGGGGTCATGTAGATATGATTCCTCCTAGATGAACTCTGAAATTCTTTCTGAGTTTGAGATTCTGTGGAAAGAAGAAACTGACATGAGCATTGAGAGGGCTTGCCCAACGAGTATTGTAACATGGCACTCAAGTTTGTGAAGTATTCTGTATTTTTATGCTAGTGCCTTCCCACTATTGAATGTCTCTGATTTATCTTATATATAGCTTGTTTATATATAGTTGTTTGTATGTTATCTCCCCCATAAGATTTTGAGTTCCTTGAAAACAGGGATTGTCATTTGCCTTTTTTTGGTATCCCCAACTCTTAGCATAGTGTTCGGCACATAACAGGTACTTAATGATTGCCTATTGATTGATTGGTTGGGTAGGTGTTGGGGATGAAGGAGAAGGAAGAGTCAAAAGTGACTGAAGTTTTGGACTGAGATGATGGTAGCACCATCAATAGAATTAGGGAATTCAGAAGGAAAAATAGGGAAGTTGGGTGAACATATTAATAAGTGAGAGAGATGTGGCACAGTGAGCACTGATGAGTACATCGGGTGTGAGGCTGGCAGATCACGCTGTTGGCACTGCCTGCCAATCATGCTGACATAGTTTCAGTTTGACCAGTTCTTAACCCTGACCTAGATCTTGTATATGACACTTGCCCCCACCGTGTGGTATATCAATATTTATCACTGACAGACATGTTAATAAGTAACTGTTCCATCACATGTGCAGGACTCTGCGAGGCATGCTCATGTCTGGTGTGAGAGAGAGATTTCAGGACACAGCCAAAGGCCATCATGATAATGAACACCAGAGATCAGAGAGGTTAAACAATCTTTCTAAAGATACTGAACCTTGGCTGAGCACTGAGGAGGCACTTGGGGTTCTAGCTTCCTAGTCCCATCCTCTAGCTATGATGATTTCATATGAAAAAAAGGAAGTATAATTCAGGGCAACAGAACACTGGGACAGACTGGGAATCCAGAGGCCTGGTTTTCTATTCAGATATCAAGAGGGCAAGTTACTCTGATTTAGATTCTAGACCAGGCTTTTGCTCCTACTATCCTAGGGTTCTACCATTTCATGCCTCTGATGTCAAGGCCAGATTGCTCCCATCTATTTCCCAATTTTCCCATCCCTCCTCCTAATTTCCCTACTATACTCCTAGACACCCATCTAGAAATCTCAGTCACCCTTGATTCTTCAGTGTCCCTCATCCCATACATTCAACTAGCTGCCAATTCCTATGCATTCTACCTCTACAATATCTCTCACATCCATTCCATTATCTCCTCTCCCACCTGAACCACCCTGAGAGATCTTCTTTTCCCCAAACTACTGGAAGAGCCTCCTGACTGATCTACCTGCCTACAGCTCTCCCACTGCAAATCCGCTTTTTTAAATTACTTTTTAGTCCAGACATAAAAGCCAAATAAAACAAATATTTCCATATGCAAAGTAGAACAGAAAGAAAATTGTAAACAAAACCACAAATCTCCATCACATACAGCTTGATTTTTCTTTTAAGTATATAACAAATTCAACATGCAAATTTCAAAGCTGTCCTGTTTGTGTTTCCTTCTGATCTTCCTTATGATCTCTTTTGTGTTTCTAAAAATGCTTCAATGACCCTCTTTTCTTCTGTGTTTTTTTAAGCAACTCTATGCCTACCTCCTTTATCCCTCCAACAGTCCCACCCCCAAAAAAATGGAAAAAAAGAAAAACAAAACCCTTATAAAAATATGGATAGTTAAGCAAAACAAATTTCTACATTGGTCATGTCTAAAAATATGTTTTGATGTACACCGTAAGTTTATTATCTCCCTGTCAGGAGGTAGGTAGCTTGCTTAGTCATGGGGCCTCAGGAACTGTGGCTGCATCGAAAATATTTAAGTATTTCAAAGTTGCTTTTCTTTACAAATACTGTTGCTATTGTATGAATTTTTTCTCCTGGTTCTATTTGCTTCACTCTGCATCAATTCATACAATCTTCCCAGGTTTCTCTGAAGTATTCTCTTTTATTATTCCTTTGGAGAAGGAAATGACAAACCACTTCAGTATCTGCCAAGAAAACTCCAAATGGGGTCACAAAAAATTGGACATGACTGAAACAACTGAACAGCAATTTGTTCAATCAGTGGGCACCCCTTAGTTTCCATTTCTTTGCTATAAAAAGTGCTACTACAAATATTGCTGTACACATGGGCCCCCTTTTTCTCTCTCTTTGATCTCTGAGGGCATATATAACTTGTGCCACATAGGCATAGAACTATTACAGGGTATTCTTAAACCTTTAGTCCCATCCCTCTCTCTCTTTTTTTTGGGCTAGGCAATGGGGTTAAATGACTTGCCCAGGGTCACGCAGCTAGTAAGTGTCAAGTGTCTGAGGCCGGATTTGAACTCAGGCCCTCCTGACTCCCGGGCCGGTGCTCTATCCACTGTGCCTGTACCACCTAGCTGCCCCCTTCTCTCTCCTTGATCTCTTTGGAAATTAGGCCTAGAAGTGGTATCATTGAGTTCAAAGGTATGCACCATTTAGTGACATTTTTGGACTTAGTTCCAAATTGCTTTCCAGAATGACTGGATGAATCTGCAGTACCACCAACAGTGAATTGGCATAATTTTCCAACGACTGCAACCCACCCCCCTTTTTTTTTGCATCTTTGCCAATCTGATGAGTGTGAAGTAGAACCCCAGTGTTGTTTTAATTTAAATTTTTTGATTATTAGTGATTAGTGATGTGGAGCTTTTTTGATATGTTAATCCATTCTTCAAAAGTAATTTTCTCAATACACAGTTCTGACCATGTCATTCCCCAGCTCAAAAATGTTGGGTGACTTTATTGCCTCTAGGATGAAATATAACCTCCTTAGCATGGCACTCAGAGCCCTTGCCAGTCTAATTCCAGTCTACTTTCAATATTAGTTCATTTCATTCCATTTCACATATACTGACCTGTATAGAAACATCCTAGGGAAGAGAAAAAGGTTCAAACTCGTACTGAGTTTGTAGTCTAGTAGGATTTTCAAGGCTTTTTCACACATAGTGTATCCTAGTCATGCTTCTTGCATTAGTAGAATTGATTTTTCTGGACTACTTTATCAGGGACCTCTGGGAGATAATGCCTAAAAGCAAATAAGTGGCTATGATAATCTTGGCCCAAATAATATGCAGTGTGGCTCTGTGAGAGACATATTGATAAGAATTAGCTGACTTGGGCAGCTAGGTGGCGCAGTGGATAGAGCACTGGCCCTGGAGTCAGGAGGACCTGGGTTCAAATCCAGCCTCAGACACTTGACACTTCCTAGTTGTGTGACCCTGGGCAAGTCACTTAACCTCAATTACATCCAAAAAAAAAAAAGAATTAGCTGACTAAGATTTATGAAGCACCCTGTATCCATTCATGCATTTGAGATATACAAAACTCTGTGAACTACGTACTGCAGATATTGTCATTCCCATTTTACAGAGGGAAAGTAAGGCTGAAATTCGATTGGTGACTTGACCATAGTCACATTCCTAAGTATTAGAGTCAGAACTTGAATCGAGGTCTCAGCTTAATCTGAGCCCAGTGCACTTTTCACACAGAGGCTCAGCTAACATCCCAGTTTCCTCATGGGACAGCTAATATTTTGGAGTTGGGTGTAATAGCTAATCACCTTTCTCACTTCTGAATAAGCAACCAGAAGGTGGCCCCTGCTGAGCTGAGATCCCCATGAACTGGCTCTGTAGCAATCAATTGTCATAGTTTATATGTCTGTAGCATGTTTAGGCTCCAGAAGTGCAGCTATTATTCCACACAACCTCCCTCCCCCCACCCCTGCCATTTGACTAATGAGAAAACTATCATCTCAGTGATTGACCAGGGTCCCAGACCCCTCCCTTGAAATCGTGTCTCCTGACTCCAGGGCCGGTAATCATAGAGACCACAGGATTTAGAATTGGAAGGGATATTAGAAGTTATTAGGTCCAAAGGTTCATTTTACGGATGAGAAAAGAGAGGCTCAGAGAAGTTAAATGACTTGCTCAAGATGATACAGCTTGTGTCTCAGGGCAGGATTCAAACCCAGTTCTTGACCCCAAATCGTACACTGTATCTCCTAGGCATGCTGCCCCTTTCTACCACCCCAAGCTGCCCCTGATGGAAGAAACCAGTCTGCCAGACACTATCTATCCATGAGCCTGGCATGATCTGGTTTTCCATTCAATAAATGTCTTAAGGAAAGAAAAGAGAGGCAGAGAAAAGAAAAGAAAAGGAGAAGAGAGGAGGAGAGGAGAGGGAAGAGAAAAGAAAGGAAGAGGAGTGGAGAAGCAGGAGAAGAGGAAGAGGACAGGATAAGAAGAAGAGAAATGGTTTTGTTCAGTCAAGTCTGATTCTTTGTGACCCCCAGAATTTTCTTGGCAAGGATACTGGAGTGATTTCCTTCTCCAGCTCATCTTACAGATGAGGAAACTGAGGCAAACAGAGTCAAGTGACTTGCCCAGGGTCCCACATCTCATAAGTGTCTGAGGCCAAATTTGAACTCAGGAAGATGAGCCTTCCTAACTCCAAGTCTGGCACTCTATCTACTGTGCCACCTGGCTGCCCCCAGGTGAAAAGGAGAGGAGACAGTATATTCATGGATAAACTTATAGAGAAGGAATAAAGCTCAGGACTGGGTGCCAGGAGCGCTGGAACCTACTCCCAGGATCACCATTAAGTCTCTCTACGGCCTTGAAGAAATCTGCTTCAAGGGGCAGCTAGGTGGCGCAGGGGATAGGGCACCGGCCCTGAAGTCAGGAGGACCTGAGTTCAATTCTGGCCTCAGACCAAACACTTGACACTTACTAGTGTGTGACCCTGGGCAAGTCACCTAACCCCAATTGCCTAACCAAAAAAAAAAAAAGAAAGAAAAAAAAAAGAAATCTGCTTCAGTTCTATAAGAAATGAGGAGCAGGCAGATTTCAGAAAAACCTGGAAAGACTTAACACGAACTGAAGCTGAGTGAAGTGAACAGAACCAGAAGAACATTGCTCACGGTAACAGCAACATTGTGCAACCATCAACCTTGGTAGACCTGGCTCTTCTCAGCAATACAATGATCTGAGACAGTTCCAAAAGACTCATGATGGAACATGCTGTCCACCTCCAGAGAAAAAACGATGGAGTCTGAATGCAAATTAAAGTATACTATAAAGTAGAATATTTTCTTTTTTCTTTTTTTTTTCTTTCTTGTGGTTTTTCCCTTTCGTTCCAATTCCTCTTTCATAACATGACTAACGCAGAGAGATGTTTAATATGATTGTGCATGTATAGCCTATATCAGATTGCATGCCAATGGAGAGGGAGGGAGGGAAAAAAAAATTAGGAACTCAAAATCTTATAAAAAGTGAATGTTGAAAACTATCTTTACATATAATTGGAAAGAATAAAATACTATTGAGGGGGGTGGAGAAATCTGCGTCAGCTCTTTGGATCTCAGCACTCTTGTCTGTGAAATGAAGAGGTTAGATTAGACCTAGAGCATTTCTGAGGCACTATCAGTTCAATTGTTCTGTATTCTAAGGCCTCTTTTTTTTTTAAAAAAAAAACATTTTATGTTCTCAGTTAAGAGTGGGAGTCAGTCCTTCCCCCAAACACAGAAGGCCTGGACTTCTCTTATATCAACTAGTTCATCAAAGGTCTAAACGAGGTGTGAACAAGTTATGACATCATGAAAGAAGTATATTGTTTGAGGGAACCTGGCACATCTGGGACCATGTATATATATTGCAGCAGTTTAGAGTCACTTAAGGCACTTCAAAAAGAGCATTCCAGCTGCAATGAATCAAGCTGTGGTCAAGGAAATTGGAGGGGTGAGGTGGAAGGGAAGGTTAAGTTCTCTGTCTTCTCCTTCCTCATTGACCAGAGGACAATCCTTGAAAGGCAGGAAGATGTAGACTTCCCATTGGTGTCAGTACCAGTATCTCCATAAGAAGGAGAAGAAGGAAGGAGAGCAGTCATTGATGACATCAGAAGCCAAGAGATACATGGAGTTACATAAATTTTTAAAATATATTTAAATATTTAAAACATATTTAAATATATTTTTTCCAATTACATATGAAAACAATTTTTAACATTCACTTTTTTTAAAATTTGAGTTCCAAATTCCTTTTCTCTCCCTCCCTCTTCTCCCCCCTCCTTGAGAAAGGCAAGCAATTTGATATAGGTTATACATGTACTTTCTTGAAAAACACATCTTCATATTAGTCATATTGTGAAAGAAAACACAGACCCCTCCACCTCCCCCAAAAATAAACCATGAAAAAAAATAGCGTGCTTCAATCTATATTCATACTCCATTAGTTTATTTTTTGGAGATGGAAAATTTTTATTATGTCTTTAGGCACTGTCTTAATAGCTAAGTCATTCATAGTCGATCATCATACATTATTGCTGCGTACAATGTTCTCTTGGTTCTGCTCATTTCACTTTGCATCAGTTCATGTAAGTCTTTCCAGGTTTCTGCCTACTCCTCATCTCTTACAACACAATAATATTCCATTACAACCATATACCACAACTTGTTCAGTCATTCCCCAGTTGTTGAGTATTACTTCAATTTCTAGTTCTTTGCCACCACAAAAAGAGTTGCTATAAATATTTTTTTCATATAGGTCCTTTTTTATTCTCTTTGGGATACAGACCTAGTAGTATTATTTCTGGGTCAAAGGGCATGCAGTTTTACAGCTCTTTGGGCATAGTATTAAGGTTAAATTGAACCAGAAATCCTCGATCCTTTTTGTGTCATGGACCCAGAGGTGTGCTAGTAAATGTTTAACAACTGGCTCTTTGAAAAAAAATTTATGCAGGACATACTTTTAAGTTTAATCAGCATTATTATAATTTTTCTCCATCAATTTTTTAAGTCTAAACAATCAACAAAACAATAAATTGTCTTGATTTTTCTGGTTTCCAAAATATAAATGTTCACACTGAAAATTTAACAATCAGGACTTTGGGGTTATATCAGCAACAAGATGGAGGATTAGCCATTTTCTCTGATCCCCAGGACCTCTCAAACCTCTCCAAAACAGAAGTTATGTACCAAAGATAAAGCAACTTCAACCATCTCCATGGTCTAGGACACCTGAAACCCAAAAGAAGGTTAAAAAACAAACCATGAACTGGTGACTGCCTTGGGCTCTGTTACCACCTCTTCCTCAACAACTGACCACTCTACCAGCCCCAAGGCTGGTCACCCAAGGACCTGACCCATGGGCTTAAAACGAAAGCCAACCTCACACTCTGGTCTGTCTTCCTTCTTTCCAGTCAAGTAGAGATCTGGGATCCACGCTACAAAAGTTTGCTGGGACCATGGTGGTCAGTGCTGTAGAAGAATCCTGTGCCACAAAAGATTTCGGAAATGCAGGAGAATAGAGGAACAAAGGAAATGGGGAAGGACATGTGTCTGGGCTTAAAATAAAGCTGAACCCCGCACAACACACCGCCTCCTTCCAGAGCCACAGAGACCCAAACTCAAAACTATAGAAATCAGCTTAGGTTGCAATAGCATCAGTGTGGCTGTGCTCTGAACTCCTGGGTCAGAAAACTGAGTATCAGAGGGAGCAGAGCAAGATACCAGGACAGGACACTGGGTGGGGTGGGGGCTGGGCCTAATTTTGGTCCCCCAAAAGTCACTTGGGGCAGAGACCTAGGCTGGTGAACCATGAATATTCCAGCCTGAGAGGAGCCTGAGAAGCTTTGAAATCCAACCCCCAGGGAAACCACCATCAGAGAGAAAGGAGTCAGAAAGTGAGGAAAAAAGGAAAATAAGGGGAAAAAAGACTCAAATTACCAAAGATCTCAGGAAAAAGAAAATCCCAAATCCTTGAATATAAGCATGAAACAGGGAAAATATTCAACAGAGAAAACATTAACAACAGAAGGAAATATGGCCCTCCAAATCTAGTAAATGAGTTTAGGCATCTATAATATTGCAAAACAAAGGGAAATGATCCAACACTTAATGAGAAAGAGGACCCCACGGAATTTGAGAACACAGAACCACAACACAATGTTCCTGAGTGGTTTCAAAGAGAAATAATTGTGAGAGCAGAATTTATGGCCTAAAAATAAAAAATAATGGGCAGAATAGAAAAACTTGAATCTGGAATGACAAGACCAAAGAAGCAAAAGAGAGAGCTACCACTTGGGAATTCAAATAGACAGAAATGAAGGATAATCTAGAAGAAGAGAAGCAAAAAAACCGTAACATTAAAATTTAAAATGTTCTCTGATCCTGAAGACAGGATGTGTAGAGACTACCTAAGAATCATAGGTCTCTCAGAAGAACATGACAGGCCAAAAAACCCAAACACCATAATGCAAGAAATAATCAAAGAAGACTGCTCAGAACTTCTAAACACAGAAAATTAAATAACAATCAAAAGAATTCATTGACTAGGTCCAGAAAAAAACAAAAACAAAAACAAACAAACAAAAAACTTCACAGCTGCAAACTCCAAGACACATAGTGGTTAAATTTAACAATTTAATTCAGAAACAACAGGTTCTGCAAGTGACTGAGAGAAAGACCTTCGAAAACAGAGAAGGCCCAGACGTCTCTTGAGTCAACCAGTCTATCAAAGGTATAAACAAGTCTTTGAATGAGTGAGGTACTTTGATTGTTGGATGGAATCAAATGACATCACGCAGGAATTATATTGGAATTGATTGAGGGGAATTGGACACATAATACAAGACTATTCTGCACCCACCAAAAATATAGGAGGGAATGGAATAATGTGTCCTGCAGAGCACTGGAGCTCAGGATGCAGCCCAGTGTGAATGACCCTGAAAATCTGAGCTTAACCCTAAGTGAAAAAGGATGTACATTCTTAGAAAAAAAACAAACCTCTACCCCAAGTGACTTATTTGTTTTTCAAACACCCCAGACAAGAGAAATGCAGGAGAGATGAACAAATGCAGAACCCAAGGACACCAAGAGCAACAAAATGACAACAAAGAGACCAATAAGAAAATTCTTTCTAAATGTACACAAAGAGTCAGGGGTGGGGGGCAGAAGTTAGGTGGAAGTAACAATAGAGATGAGGCAACTATGTGGCCCAGTGGATAGAGCACTGGACCTGGAATCAGGAAGACCTGAGTTCAAATCTGGCCTCGTATACCTACTATGTGATCCTGGGCAAGTCACTTCACCTCCATTTGCCTTAAACCACTGCAAACCATTCTAGTATCTTTGACAAGAAGACCCCATATGGGGTCATGAAGAGTCAGACACAGCTGAATGACTGAACAACAACAATAGTAGAGAAGCAGAACTGGGACACCATGGATAGAACCTTGCAACATCTTGCCTATGGGTGAATCAATGTTTTTTGTTTGTTTGTTTGTTTGTTTTTAAATGAAATTACATTACAAAATAGGAGGTGGATATAAGAGGAGAGGGAAGTGGGGAGGCGGACACAGGGAAGTGTGTGAAGTTCTCTGATCAAATCTAGGGTTTGGCAATGAAGGGAAGGGGACCCCTGTGGTCTCCCGGGAAAAAAAAAACCTGCAGGTGAGTGTGTGAAGAAGGGGAAAGCAATGAGAGGGTGGAGGAGGAAGAGGGAGGCTTTGTTTTGGTGATGAGAAGGGGTTCCACTAACGAATGCTCCTATGGGTAAGGAGAGATGGGGACCTTGTGGTGGCATTGTCTAGGAGATGGGAGGCTTGTTCTATCTCGAAAGTAGGAAGTTGGAATTCTTAGAGGCAACTGGATCTTGGGGGAGTACGAGGGAATAGACTCAGGGGGAAGATTTTGAGGCAAATGGGAAAAGAAGGTAACCACGGAGAGTGTTTTCATATGTATGTGAGTGTGTGTGTATACATATATATATACACACACACATGCATATATACATATACATATATTATGTATACACACATGAATATATAGATAAATGGATATCTTTTTTTAATTTACATTTTTTTCTCCATGCTGGCGAAAGTTCCAAGGGAGCTTAACGTTTTGTAAATATTTTAACTATCCTTCATGCCCGCTCCTTTATGAATTTACAAAGCAAAAGAGATCAAGAGCCCAGATTTTGAACAGTGCCTTGTCTCATCAGTCTACTAGATCCAAAAACTATATTTACATTTGCAGCAGTCTCTGTATAGCTAACTGTACATGTTCAGAAGGGGTAAGAGAGGGCAGTGTTCCAAAGAATAAAAATAAAATAAACCAAATAAAGTAATTCAAAGCCAAGCTGCTCTCAGAGCAATGGAAGCCTTCTTCTTCAGGCAATGATGGCAGAGGAGAGAGAAAGAGAAGGCCCCAAAACTGCAGCATTTCTCCCACAGGCACACTCTGACCTTCCAAACTATGGAAGGAGAACAGAGGTCAGTAAATTGGTGTATTTGGCAATTTTAGGAGGAGAGGATTCCACCATGGGGGCACTGTCCTCTCTGTCACCTGAAGGAATTGGCACCATTCTGGGAATGAGGCAGAATGGAAAATGAGAATTTGTGGGGCAGTGGCAGAAACTGCCTAGGGGGGAGAGCCCAGAACACAGACCTCAGAAGTTTTGATTCCATGAGGAATCAAATCTCATTGGAGAATGAGACTATATAATTAGAGGAGTCAGGAATCAAAGAATGAGGGTCTAGAATAGACAGAAAGAGAGGATAGATAATGAAGAAAGTGAGAGAAATCCTCTCTGGAAAGGAGTGCAAAAAAGAAAATTTAAAAACTAATGAACAGGACTAGATGAAGGGGAAGAGAAAATGGAGAAGACTTGATTTAGACTTTGATGGACAGGAAAAAAATGAGAAGAATCAGATAACCAAAAATCAAAATGGGATAAGCAAGGAAACTACATTGTGCAGAAAGGAACCATAGACAACAAGCCAATATCAACAATTAACCTAGACACTCAAAAAATTGAATGAGTTCTAGGAGCTGGCTCCAGCACACTCCTACATGTACTACTTTGCCTATCTGGTGAAGCTTATGGACACCCGCAGTTTCTGCAGAACACTGTTTTTAAATACATAAAATATAATACATAGGATTAGAAAAAATTATAATTAAATGCAGTTATTGAAATATATTTTTAAAAGTTAAGGACCTGTAAACTAGACAAAGTATTTTTTAATTTTTTATTTTTTAAATTTAATTTTTCCATCAGCAAAAATCCACCTTCTTTCTCTTTCACCTTCAACCCCCTCCACACACACCCCAATTGAGAAAGAAAGGAAAACAAAATCACTATTACATATACGTGTAGTCAAGCAAAATAAATTTCTCAATTGGCCATGCTCCCCCAAAAAATTATGTCTCATTTTGTCTCTGAGACCATCTGCTCTCTTTCAGGCAAGCAGATACTGTGTTCCACTATGGAATCAAGATTAGTCATTACACAGATCAGAATCTTTCCAAGTTCTTTGTCTTTACAATATTGTTGTCACTGTATAAATTGTTCTCCTGATTTTCCAAAAAGTTCTCACTTCCCAGGCTAAAGACCCCTAAGCTAGACACACTAAGGAAAGGCAGCTTCAGGACTAGATAAGTCTGCTGATTCTTGTCACCCAGAAGAGAGAGAGCAACCCCTAAGGAGAAATCCATGAAGTCTTCACAAAGAGTTAAAAGGGCTCCTTGTAATCAAGAGCTGGGAGTTATTCCAGGCCATTTGTAGTAAGTTTGAACCATTTTTCCCTTGGAGTCTGTAGAGCTTGTGGGTGAGGTGCCAGATTCTTGAGAGGATTGATTTTATAACCAACTGTTTTTATTATACCATCTTAGTAAACATCCCTTTCTAAAAGCTAATTAATTCTAACTGGCTAATTGGTCATCCATGGGGAGCACGCTGGATGGGGAGCAACAGTCCTATGAAACCCAAATCATTCAGGATTACCCCTAGAACCCTGAGAAGAAGTAGTCAGGGACCCTCTAGGACCCCAGATGAAAGACCGAAAACATGAGTGGGATTTGGGAGAGTGCCATACATAGAATATCCTTGGCTATAAAGTCAGTAATAATGTACATTTAAGTGCCGGCCTATCAGTCAGCAGAATGGATTTATAGTCTCAGCTGTGGCAGTAACTTATCCTGGACTTCAGTTTTCTCCTTTTTCACTCTTTTTGTTGTTGTTGTTGTTGAGGCAATTGAGGTTAAGTGACTTGCTCAGGGTCACACAGCTAGTGTCATGTGTCTGAGACCGAATTTGAACTCAGAGTTTTCTCCTTTTTCAAATAAAGGGATTGGAAGCAGTGGGGAAAAATCTGGGTTCAGGTGTTGCTTCTGATACATACTAGTTGTATGACCCAGGCCACTCTAACACCAGATGTTAGAAGGAAGGAAATCTGCATTGGTAGAGGAAGCCCCTCAATGGAAGTTCCTTATACAAAGCAGAAAGGGCATCCGACAGAAACTCAAGGATCATTCTCGGGCTTGTCTAGACCAGCACCTGTATGTGCAGTCACCATTACTATGGGGCAGGAGAGTGAGATCATCTTCCCTCCCCCCTCAAATGAGTCTGAGAAAGAGCCCAGAGTGCCTTGCCACGCTGCCTGGCAATAGCAAGTGTTGTCTCTCTTCAAGTCTACTAAGTGGGGGGCTCTTCCTGCTCAGTGGCCGATCCCTTTTGGCCCAGCCTCTCATCACAGGCACCAAGGGACCAACCAAGAATCTCTGTTCTTACATGCTCTTCGGCAAGAGGCCAAGGCGCATGTATTTCATGTTAAAAGTGGCCTGGTCCCCATCAGAAGGGATAGGGGCTCCTGACTGTATATGTGAGGTGAAAGAGTGAGTTGAATATAACACCAAGATTACTAGGAGGCAGGAAAATGGTGTTGCCTTCAACAGAAGAGGGAAGATAGCCCTACCCTAAACGCTCCAGCTCAACTGAAGGAAGGTTTTTTAAAGTGAATTAGACACATGGGGAAGTAGGCCATTTCTATTAGCTCAGATCTCTTTGTAGACATGACGATTTGGATCTTTGTCTGACCTTAACCCACATTTGCCCATTTTGTCCTTTGGAACCTGATTCTCTTGCCATGTTGGACGTGCGTTCTGTTTCTCGCCCCAGCCTGCTCAGAGTCTGGTGATAATTCACCCTCCACTTGCTTGGCCCTGGCCCAGATCAGAGTCTTGCTCCATGGAGGGTTCTTGGGGTCAGCCTTTGGCTGGGCCATCTCTGGCCTCGCACTTAAGCAGCACCAGGGAACACTGAGGAAGGCTCTGCCCAGAACTAGCATAAGCCTTTGACAGCCACAACAAGAGGAAAAGGAATTGTTTGCACTGCACCATAGGAACACACAGGGGTGGGCCAATTCAGGGAAACAAACAAGAAAAAAAAAATTGATTTCAGGACTGGTGACTACCTTCTTCATTGTGCTACTGTGGCTGCAGGTACATGGGTGGAGGATCTGAGATTACTTGCTGCAAAGACAATCAGAAATATTTGCACCATGATTTCTGCTTAAGTTTGTCCTCAAATGATTCGCATTAAACCTCAGTTGAGTAACTGATGCCAATCAGCACTTTCTCATTCAACAAACATTTACTGATCTCCTATGTGCTCACCCTATGCCAGGTGGTGTGTGTGTGTGTGTGTGTGTGTGTGTGTAGGGTGGACAGTAAGATACAAATGCATGTTTAATGAGGATAATCAGCAGAAACTCCTGATATGCTTTGACTGGGGTACTTTCCATGGAGCCAGGCATGAGCCCTGGTTCCTTCTGAGGTCTCCAACACCAGGCTACTTTTGGGGTTTTTTTATTGTTTCTTTGTTTTGTTTTTGTTTTTTGGCTAGGCAATGGGGTTAAGTGACTTGCCCAGGGTCACACAGCTAGGAGTGTCAAGTGTCTGAGGCCCAATTTGAACTCAGGTCCTCCTGACTCCAAGGCCAATGCTCTATTCACCGTACCACCTAGCTGCCCCAACCAGGCTAAAGAGCATGTAAGAACAGAGGTTCCTGGTTGGTCCCTTGCTGTCTGTGATGAGATCCTGTGTCAAAGAGATTTGGCTACCGTGCAGGAAGAGCTTCCCATTTAGTAGATTTTAAGAAAGATAATGTCTGCAATTGTTTTCTCCATCTGTCAGGTGTGACAAGGCACTTCAAGCTCATTTGACTCATTTGAGAGGGGAGCAGCAATGCTAACTACACTGTCTTGGTCTCCATAAGCCTGATTTCAGTCCTCAAATCTCTAGAGGCCCCTTCTGCTTTGTTTTTCTTTCCCTGAACATGGGTGACTGGATAGTAATCCTGAGATGGATGCTCCCAGCCTTGGCAGTAACTTTGTTGTTGGGTTTTCTTTTGTTTATTTTCTCAATTCAATTTTATTTTCAGTTCTGAATTCTCTCCCTCCTTTCTCCCTTACCCCTACTCATTGAGAAGTAAAGTAAAATTAAATTAAATTAAAACCATTCCGAATATATAGAGTCATGCAAATTCTTGCATTAGCCATGTGCCAAAAAAAAAAAAAAAGAAAAGAAAAAGAAAATAAAGAAAGCATGCTAAATCTGCCCTTCGAGTCCATCACCTCTCCACATGGAGACAGATAGCATGTTTCATCCTGAGTCCTTTGAAATCCTGGTTGGTCATTGTGTTGATCAGAGTTACTAAGTCTTTCAGAATTGATGATCTTTCCTGTATCCCTGAGACTGTATAATTCTCCTCCTGCCTCTGCTTACTTCACTTTGCATTAGCTCATACAAGTCTTCCCAAGTTTTTTGGAGAAAGAAAAACAATCTCCTTCATCATTTCTTACACCATAATAGTATTCTATCACATTCATATACCATAACTTGTTCAGCCATTCCCCAATTAGTTCTTTTGGTTTCCAATTCTTTGGTACTACAAAAAGAGTTGATATAAATATTTTGTACATATAGGTCCTTTTCTTCTTCAATCTCATTGGGTATAGACCTAGTCACTCTATCACTGGGTCAGAGGGCATACACAGTTTAATAGTTTAGGGGCATAATTCTGAACTGCTTTCTGAAATGGGTGGACTAGTTCACAGCACCACCAACAGTGCATTGGCGCACCTGTTTTCCCATAGCCCCTCCAACATTTGTTATTTTCCCTTTTTGTCATCATGGCCAATCTGATGGGTGTGAGGTGGTACCTCAGAGTTGTTTAAATTTGCATTTCTTTAATTATTAGTTATGTAAAGCATTTTAAATTTGGCTATTCATAGCTTTAATATCTTCCTCTGAAAACTATCTCTTCATATCTTTTGACCATTTATCAATTGGGGAATACTTTTTATTCTTATAAATTTGACTCAGTTCCATATATATATATATATATATCTTAGAAATGAAACCTTTATCAGAGAAACTTGTGGCACATATTTTTCCCAATTTCCTTTAGCAGTAACTTTGTTAAGTTGAAGCAGTTGAGAGCCCCTGGGTTCAGGTCCACCTCCATTAGGTGATCTTTGCAACAACTTCTCGGAGATATTCACCTCCACAAGGGAAGCATCGAAGCCAGAGCAGATGGGGAGCCTCTCCCCTCATTAGTCCTTTTATAGTCTAACTCCCTTATTTTAAAGATGAGCAAACCAAGGTCCAAAGAGGTCAAATGACTTGCCCCAGGTAAGTAAGTGGCAAAGCTGGAATTGACCCAAAAACTCTCCAGGGAGCGTAAACTCACTACCTCCCAAAGTAGACCATTCCATTTTTTTTTAATAGCTCTCCTTGTTAGACCTACTCAGTGGGAGGGTATGGCTCTCTGCCCTGCCATGTTGTCTATGCCCACATCCCTCCTCCCCTACCTCTTTTTCTTACTCTGCTAATGGTAAGCAAATCAATGATACCATTACTACTAGACAGAATGTGACAATTTATTGCCCTGTGGTCCTATTCACAATCTCTATAACTACTCATACTAAAACTTCCTTTCTTGACCACATTGTTTATATACCTTGTATCTCCTTATTAAAATTTAAAATCCTTTAAGATAGAAAATGAGTCACTTTTGTATTTGTATCTCCAACAGCAGATATATAGTGGGTACTTAATAAATTTATGTTCACTCATCAATTAAGAAGTTTTTTCTGATACCAATCTGAAATTTGTCTTGTTGTAACTCTGACTTAACTCTTTCCTCTTGGGCCATGCAAAACAAGTCTAACCCTTTTCCCGTTTCTCTCTTTAACACATGAAGAGGTGGTCTATAATATGGTTTTGCATGATTGAACACCTAGAATCTATATTAATTTGGTTGCTACTTAGTTGGAACTCAAATCTTTTTTTAAATGAATGCCAAAAATTGTCCTTACATGTAACTGGGGAAAATTAAGTATTATTATTATTTTTTGGGGGGGGGGGGGCTAGGCAATGGGGTTAAGTGACTTGCCCAAGGTCGCACAACTAGTAAGTGTTATGTGTGTCTGAGGCCAGATTTGAACTCAGGTCTTCCTGAATCCAGGGCCGGTGCTGTATCCACTGTGCCACCTAGCTGCCCCATGAAAAATTATGTATTATTTTAAAAAAAGAGAGGTGGTCTAGGCTGTAGGACAAGATCAGTAGGGAAAAAGGACTGCAGTAAAATGTCTTGTCTCCTGGAGAAATATTCTGGTGTCTCCAGCAAGCGGAAACCCACTGACTATATCCTGAGAGCCCATTTTATTTTTGGATACTTGTGGAATGCTAGAAAGTTTTTTTTGCTAACATCAAGTCTAAATCTTCCCCTCTGAAACTTCCCACTCTTTGCTTAGTTCTGCCTACTGAGGCTGAGCAGAATAAGTCATACGTCTTTTCTTCTCTAAGTTCAATATCCCTAGTTATTTCTTTTTTTATCTTAACTTTTTTCTTTTTTTTAAATTCAATTTTATTTTATTTTCAGTTCCAGATTCTACACACACACACACACACATACACACACACACACACACACACACACACACACACACACACACACACCATGGGGAATCTCTAGTTCTTTTAACTGATTCTCATATGGCACAATCCTTAGGTCTTTTACCATCTCTATTGCCTTCCTCTAGGTACTCTCCAACTTAACATCCTCACTACTTGTGCGGCCTTGGGCAAGTTATTAAACCTATTTAGGCCTTAGCTCTGTCCTCTCTAAAATCAGAAGATTAGGCTACATGACCCCTGAGGTTCCTCCCAGCTCTAAAGCTATGATCCTATGATCTGAGAGAGGAAAAGGGGACACAAGTGAAGTGATTAGGGAGCTTCTAAGTATGGGACAGTATGGAGCTAAGGACTAAGTTATGTGGTATGGAATTTAAGTTGTAAGAGCTCAGAGAAAAGCAAGATCACTAAGTAATCTAAGTAATCAATCACTAAGGGAGGTCTCTGTGGAGGAAGTGGGATTTGAGATGAGCATTAAAGGATGATCAGGACTTAGACATTTAGAAGAGAGAACGGAGAGTTTTTTATTGGTCTTCCTTCTTTTTCTTTCTTTTTTTCTTTCTTCCTTTCTTCCTTCCTGCCTTCCTTTCTTCCTTTCTTTCTTAAGTCACCAGATTTGTGAATTTACTGGCAGTGGTAATGTTACCATGAGTGAAACTCCCTCTACCAACAGAGATAGATACTTCTCCACAATTTATGGCCTTGGACTGCTGCCTGGGGCACTGAGAGATAAGTAACTTTCCCCTGCAAACACAGGAGGTGTGTTTTAGGGGTGGGTCTTGAACTCGATCATTCCTGACTTTGAGGTCAATTCACTATCTGCTATCCCATGCTGCCTCTCCTCTTCCTACTTTTCTAGTGTTTTTAGTGATATCTTCTCTCTTGATGGATGTGAGCTGAGATGTCTGAGAAGGAAAGAAATGGGAAGGGTGTGTCATCCTTTAGACCGAAGTCTGATATCACACCCTCAGGGGGAACTCCCAACTTCATAAGAGGAGAGGGAAGCCCAGGTTCTTACTCCAGGAGAGACTATGAGAAAAGCTTTGTTTGGAGGAAACCCTTCTATCCCAGGTTTGGCAAGACTTAGAGGAGGTAAGACTAGAAAGTCACACAACTGGTTTTTTAACAAACAGATCAGAACTTATGTTCAAAGTGGTATGGTTGGAGGAGAGTTTAGGGATCGTCTAGTCTAGAGGTTTTTAACCTGGATTTCAGGAATGGATTTCAGGGGATCATTGAACTTGGCTGAGGGGAAATCATGCATCTTTATTATCACTAACCTATGGTTTTCTTTGAAATCCTGTGTATTTTATGGTATGCATTTAAAAACAATATTCGGAGGAGTCCATGACACATAAAAAAGGGTGGGACCCCTTGGTCCAGTTCAGCCCTTTCACTTGGCAGAGGAAAACAAAGAGGCTGGTGACCCACCGGAGGCTACGTAGCTGGTAGGTGATGGTGTTAGGACTAACACCTAGGCCATCTCACTGGAAGGTGAATAGTTTTCCACTAAATCACTGCCTCTGCATGAAGGTTTCCCCTTCAAGCTATTTCCTTTGGGAGGCAGAACACTCATTCCACAGAAGTTGCCATTACTCAAACCTTTCTTTGGCATTCCTCTTTGGAATTTGCCATCTCCAGAATGTCCCTCCCGTGTGTCCCTGCTTTCCACTCTCTGGCCACCCCCCTGGTTCCCATTCACAATTCCTCTTGTCCAGGCTACCGCACCAGTCTTCTCACTAGTCTCACTAGCCTCAAGTCTCTTCTTTCCAATCCATCCTCCACACACCCAGAACAGCCCCAAGGAGAAAGAGTGCTCAGCTTAGATCTAGGAGACTTGAGTTCAAGAACCGGCTGTGACACTTGCCATCTGTGTACTTCTGGACTTCTCTAAGCCCCAGTTTCTTCTTCTGCAAAAGGGGAATAATAGTACTTGTGACACCTATTTCCCAAGGTTGTTCATCAGAAAAGCCCCATAGCAAATAAGGAAGATAGAGTGGACAGAGCACTGGACTTGGAGTCAGAAAGAAATGGGTCTGAATTCCACTTCTGACATTTACTAGCTGTTTTACCTTAGTCCTGTAGCCTCAGTTTCCCCATCTATAAAATGGGGTTAATACAGTAGTACCTACATCAGAGCATTGTTCTGAGGTTCAAATGAGATAATATATTTCACTTTAAAACTTTATTCCTAGGGGCAGCTAGGTGGCGCAGTGGATAGAGCACCGGCCCTGAAGTCAGAAGTACCTGAGTTCAAATCCGGCCTCAGACCAAACACACGACACTTATTAGCTGTGTGACCCTGGGCAAGTCACTTAACCCCAATTGCCTCACCAAAAAAAAAAAACACAAAGAACTTTATTCCTTTGTGCTAACAGAATTACTATGTCTTTTTTTTTTTTTAAATTTGGGTTGTTTCTTAGGCAGACTTTTTTATTGTCAAAAAAGTCCATACTTAGAACAAAAATGTTTCTGCTATTGTTCCAAGTGGGGCTGCTGGGCTTAGTAATTTTTAATAGTACTTTTCCCAATTATATGTTAAAGACAATTTTTAGCATTCTTTTTTCTTTTTTTCTTTGTAAATTATTTTATTTTAAACTTAAATACAAAATAAGAAAAAAAGCATTGCTATGTGCACAACAGAACATGAGAGAGGATTCAAAATATACAGCAAAAAATTTACATTTCAAGAAAGCCTATATAATAAATGCTAAACACCATGTTGAGAGCTGTCCGTCTTTTCTTTACTTCCTTGTAAGTTTTGTTTTGTTTAGCATTCAGTTTTACAAAATTTTGAGTTCAAAATTTTTCTCCCCTCTTCCTAAAACAGTAAGTAATTTGATGTAGATTATATATGTGCAATCATGTAAAACATATTTTTGTGTCTGTATGTTGTAAAAGAAGAAACAAACCAAAGGGGAAAAAAATCATGAAAGAAACAAAGTAAAAACAGTATGCTTCAATCTGCATTCAGACTCCATCAGTTCTTTCTCTGGAGGTGGATAGCATTCTCCATCATGAGTCCTTTGGAATTGTCTTTGATCGTTGTATTACTGAGAAGAGCTAAATTAGTCATGGTTGATCATCGTACAATATTGCTCTTACTGTGTACAATGTTCTCCTGGCTCTGCTCACTTCACTTATCATCAGTTCATGTAAGTCTTTCCAGGTTTTTCTGAAATCCACCTGCTCACCTTTTCTTATGGAACAATAGTATTCCATTACATTCACATACCATAGCTTGTTCAGCCATTTCCCAATTGATGAGCATCCCATCAATTTCCAGTTCTTTGCCACCATAGAAAGAACTGCTATAAATATTTTTGTATATGTAGGTCCTTTTTCCTTTTTTATCAGAGCTAATATGTCTTAAAGTGTTACATAAATGTGAGTAATTATCATTGTGATGTTTCTCTGCTTAAATAAAGACTTTAAATGGCTACCTATAACCTACAGTCCAGCCAAATGAAATCCAGGTCCCTGAATGCAGATTCAAGGCTCCAGAATAGGATGCCATCTCACACTTTTGGCCTTCTCTCCCTACCCTCTTAATTTTTTTTACATTGACTTTTTAAAAAAGAGATTGCTATTGATATCATTCTATAGATACCATGTTTTTACATTGTCTAGACTTCCCATGTACCCCTTCTTCCTTTTCCAGAGAGCCATCACTTATGAAAAATAATTTTTTAAAAAAAGAGGAATAAGAGAAAAAATAATCAAAACTGGTCAATATATCAAAAAACAACAACAATATGACATTATATGCAATATTCCATGCTGGTGGACCCTGACTTCTATGAAAGAGTAGGGCAAGTGTCTTCTCACTTCTCTTCTTTGGGGCCAGACTTATTATTTATATTCCTACCCTCTTGTTAATGTGTCCTACTTTTTAGCCAAATTAGAATCCCTTAAATTTCCTAGCCCAGTCCCTGCACATAGCAAGTGCTGAATATTTATTGAAAGAATGATCTCAGATTCTGTGGCACATTCTTCTGAATACCCTTTTGATGGTGAATCTTTCTTTTTTTTTAGTTTGTGAATATTTCTCCCTTTGGAGGATGGATTTGATTTTGTTAATATCCCAAAGTAATCTGCAGCCAAGTTCAGTTAATGACTATGGTCAAGCTGCTGGTACTTTTTGAGATTTTTGAAAGGAAATATGACCATAAACAAGGATATTGGTGGTCCCATATGATGAGACCATGCTCAAAGAGAAGCTACCAAAATATTTTGAGCAATAATGGTCTCACTGAACTAAGTATATATGTCTCCCAAAGGATTTACTTTGAGGGAGACAACCCATTTGCAGGCATGAAGCCTGACCTTCAACATTGCCTTCTCATCACATCTCATATTCCAAATTACACCAGTCACAAAATGTTAGATCTGGCAAAGGATCTTAGGATATAAGATATTGGAGATAGAAGGAATCTATATAATATTGGAACATCAAATAAAAGGAACTTTAGAGATTATTTAATCATCTTTCTCTCTACCACTGCCATCTTACGGATAAGGAAACAATCTCAAAAACATAAAGCAACTTGTCCAAGTTATACTGTAATTTACTGGAGAACCAGGACTAGACATTAGGTCTTTTGACTCCAAATATGCTGCCCTAACCATTAAATTAAGTACATGGGAAGAATGGAGTTCTCTATGTCAAAACTTGAATAACATTTCTTCCATTCAGGGCTTACAAAAGTATTTGAAAACATAGTAGCAAGAAAGCATCCAGCAAGATGGTGCAGGAGAGAGATTGTGTCTATAGTTTGTTCCTTCTCACCACATCAAAAAAAGAAATACCTCAAATTAAATAATACAAACAAGAGGAAGAAGGAAATAAGTTTCTATAAGATAATTTCTACAGAAAAAAAAAACAGGTCTATGTTGTAGGTTGACCACTCCTAGATGAGCTCAGCACTCCTCATTCTCAATGCTATACCCTCTGTTTGGCTGAGTGAACATTTGACATTGTTTCTTGAAGTCTGCCCTTGTCAGTGGTCCAGCCAGACCCCACTATTCCTTAATGGGTGGAAGTTCATGAATTGGACTTAGCCCTTAAGCACTAAACAATGAAGACAAGGATAAGGAAGAATCCCAGAAGTGCTGAGCCTGTGTCAAAGTTATCTTGTATAGAAAAGAAAAGACTTCCACCCAGAACGCCAAGTGAAAGGGGACACACAAAAGATCTTTTTAATATTTAAAAGGCTACTATTCTTGAAGAGGAATAGCCTTGTTCTGCTTGGACCAAGAAGACAGAATTAGAAGCAGTAGATGGATATTGCAAAGAAAAAGCCTTAGGAAGCTTTCATAGATAAAAAGAAAACTTCTTAACAATTAGTGTCTTCAAAAGTGGAATGGGCTGCCTCAGGAGGCAGGGGATTCTAGCAGTCTTCAAGCAGAGGCTGAATGACCACTGGTAAGGTATGTGGTAGAGGGGATCCTTGTTGAAGTATGAGTTGGACTTTTTGGCCTCTGAAAGTCCCTTCCAACTGTGATATTCTATATTTCTTCCTTTTCTGCTTTTATCTAGGGTTAGAGACAGAGTTGAAGAAAGAAGAGCTTTGTTGATTGTTGTGGGAATATTCAATGACCAGGATCATAAAGATTCCTTGTGTCTGAGCTGGCCAGACAAGTCAGTAAGATTAGCTCGTTGATAGGATGCTGGAGTGCTGGGTTTGCACTATCTGGACTATGGGGGAAGGTTGCTACAGGCAACCGGTGAACAGAAATCCAGACTCAACAAAAGATTCTTTCTTTATGGACCCCAAGATGCTGTCTGTTGGCAGTGGCCCACTACCCTGGCTAAGAGGAGGGTGAATGGTTTCCATATGGGAATAGTATAGATCCTGTTTCTTTCATATTATAAGGTTTACAAAAATATTTTTTTCTCAATGGCCCTATAGGATAAATAATGCAAGAGTTATTATTCTTCTTTTACACATGAAGAAAGTGTGGCTCAGAGAAGATCAATGATTTTTATACTACTCCAGACTGCAATTCTTCAAGGAGCCATGATTTCATCAGTGGGTCTTCCCCCCTCTCATGTCAGCTCACATCCCCTGCAATTCAGGTCATTTCAGCAAGCATTAATGAAACAGCTAGGTGGTCCAGTGGATAGGGCAGTGTTGGACTTCCAATCAGGAATACCTGAGTTGAAATCCTCCCTCCAACATTTACTTAGCTGTGTGACTCAGGGCAAGTCACTTACCCTCTGTTAGCCTTAGTGTCCTTATATGTGAAATGAGAATAAACAGCACTTGCTTCATAGGGCTGTTGTGAGTCTAAAATGAGATCATATTTGCAAAATGCTTTGCAAAACTTGAAGCACTGGGGCAGCTAGGTGGTGCAGTGGATAGAGAACTGGCCCTGGAGTCAGGAGAACCTGAGTTCAAATCCAGCCTCAGGTACAACCCTTACTAGCTTTGTGACCCTGGGCAAATCACTTAACCCCAATTGCCTCGCAAAAGCAAAACAAAAAAAAATGCTTAAAGCATTCTATAAGTGCTATTATTATTATTATGTGCTAGGCGCTCAGTGGGGATACACCAACAAAAAATGAAAACAGTTCCTATCTTCAGGAAGCTTACATTTTATTCAGGAATTCAACATATAAAAAAATAAGTAAATACAAGATAATTTAGGGAGGATCATGTTATTCATGTTGTTCATTCATCCTTTGTTTCTGAAGAGGACCAATGACATCATGGGGTGATGTCTTGACTTGCACATGAATTGTATTTAAGTGAGGCAGAGATGCACAAAATTGTCAGCCTCACTCTCTCTTCCAGAGCCACTGAAGTTCAGTGGCAGGACAAAAGTCAAGATGACTAGTGATGGCCTGGGATGTGGTGGATGACCTTGTTGTCTTGGATGTCAGACCAAGCTCTAAGCACTCCACAGTGCCTGCTTCAGCACTTTATGGCAGTTGGAACAAATTGTTCTCATCCGCCCATTCCACCGGGGCAGCTAGGTAGCACAGTAGATAGAGTAATAAATCTTTTATATAGTAACTAGTAATCCATTTTGTTGACTAGTTAGGGAGCTAAAACAAAAAATGGATTTTCCATCCCTCAGCAAGAGAACTTGTACAATTCTCCCATTTTCCATCTCATACATGTGTGAGCATTTCCATGGTCATAGGATTCAGGGCTGTAAGGGACCTTAGTAGTCACTTAGTCAAATCCCCTCATTTTATAGATGAGGAAACTGAGGTAGCAGGATTTGAACCCAGATCATAGTGTTAGATCAGAGCTGGAAGGGCCTGGAAGAGGCTATTAGTCAAATCCTCTTATTTTGCAAATGAGGAAACAGCACCAGAGAAGTTCAAGTAGCTTGCCCAAGGTCACAGGGGTGGTAAGCTTTAGAAGTCCAATTTGAACTCAGGACCTCTGCCTCCAGAGCCAGTACTCTTTCACTGTACTCCCATTGCCTTCCTAGAGGTCATCTAGTGTAAGCCCTTCATTTGACAGGTGAGAAAACTGAGGCTCAGACTCCAAGTCCATCACTTAGTCCTCTCTTTTCCTAAGGAACCCCATGGAATCATTTAAAAAGTCTGATAATGGCACCTCCCCTACAGTTGGAGCCACCCAGGTCTCACTATCACAAGAAACTGGCCTTTTTTTCATCTTGAAGAAGAACTAGTGTGGCTTCTAGTTGATAATTCACCATTAGAGTTGTTTCACTGATATTTAACAAACTTGGCTGAGATACAATAAGCCCTGATGGGTATGGACTGTTACTGTTTACAAAGCATGGCCATGCCCATTGTCTCATTGGATTGCTTAGACAGGATCTTCTCCCAAAGGGAAGAGAAGGGACACAGAGACTGCTAGAATGACTGATGGATCTCCAAGTGCAGCACCTAACACCAAAGAGTTCTACCAGCCCCTGGGATTACCCTCACCTATTCTACACATAATATACATACTCAGTGGGTACTGGGTTATTCTAGGTTGGGCTCCAGTTCCTTTTATTCTCCAAAGAATGAAACCACCATGTACCCTAACTACTGAGGGTCTCTCAGGAGCAGACTTGCCATTCTGGCCAGGGCTGGTGGCCTGGGACTATCATGTGAGCTAGTTCATCTCTCAAAACAAGAACAAAGACTCAGAACCAGGGGTTAAGGTGGTAAGGCAACCTGGGGACATGAATCTGATCAGCCTTTTGCTGTTTCCCACAGACCAGTTCTTATAGCATCCATAACTCAGAGTGGAGCTCTGTCTCTGTTCCTTAAAATCCCAGACAGGGCAAGCAGACTTTCTGCAATGGAAAATGCTCTCAAATTGGAATTAAAAGACCTGCTTCCAATGCTAACTGGCTGTGTGACCCTGAGCAAGCTCCTTAACTTTTCTGAAGTTTGGTTTATCCATCTGTAAAATTATATTAAGTTCCTCAAACACTTCTTCAGCCTGGTGCTCAGTGATGGGGATACCAAGGTGAAAAGTGACATGTACCGATGCAATCATGGCCTACATTAAGAGAGGCTTCCTATCCAAAAGGAGGGAGTTGATAGCTCCATAGTCTTCTACCAGGTTCCGGCCACATCCAAAGTACTGCATTCAGTTCTGGATGCTACATTTTAGGAAGGACCTTGATATACCAGAGAATGATCAGGACGGTGATAGGACTGTCAACCACAGCTTACAAGATCGATTAAAAGACTTGGGAATGATTGACCTTGAGAAGAGAAGACTTAAGGAGAACAGAATTGATAACTTCAAGTGTTCATAGACCCTATAACTAGAAAGCACATTTGAAGGGCTGTCATGGAGAAGAATCTTAATTGCTCCATTTGGATCTAGGTGGCAGAACTCAGATCCAAGGATGGGAGTTTCAGAAAGACAATTTCAGCTTGACCTAAGACAGGGTCTCTAACTGAGCTGTCCACAAATTAAGTGGGTTCTATTGAGAGTCCATATCATGGGACGTCTTTAAGTGGAGGCTTGATGACCATTTGTAGAGGATCTTTGAAAAGGACCTTGTAGAAATTCCTTTTAAGGTACATAGACTAAGATAGCCTCTAAACTCCCTTCTAGATCTGAGATTCTATGATTCTAATAAAAAGTTAGAATTGAATGGGAATTCTAACATGTACACAAATTAAATTCAAATATTAATAAATTATTATTGAACTATGCTCAAAGTGCTGTTCTATGCTATGAAATAAGATATTTCCTTCCCTCCTGGAGTTCATAGTCTGATTTGGGAATAAGATACATATTTGGATATCAATTATGCACGATATCATATGTTAGGTAGAATGTGCTCTGTAAGGGGAAGGGTTGTTACTGACTGGGGATCAGGGAAAGTTTTATAGAAAAGGCAGTATCCGAGTGGGGCTTTAATGGATGCACTGCATTCTTTAATAAGGATGGGATGCTAGAAGGTAGAAAGTGATAGGTGCAAAGAAGAGGTCCAGATAAATTGCTATAAGAAAATCTGAGGAAGGAAAGATCACTTTCCTCTCAGGACATTGTGAAAGACTACATGGAGAAGGCAGAATTTCAGCTGGGTATTAAAGGAAGAGAAGTTCAACAGATGGAGCTGAGGAGAGATTGACCTTCAAAGGGCTGTTGTGAGGAAAGTTGATTCATTCATAATACCATCAAAGCCTTGGTAAATGTTCAACATATTTATTGGAAAAATGCTGACCTGTACTCAAATTCCAGCTCTGATAAATGTACTAGCTGTGAGGGCTTGGGCAAAGTCACTTAACCTCAGTTAATTCAGAAACTCAGTTTCCACATTTGGAAAATCAGAGTAATACTACCACCATTACCAACCCCACCTCCCACTCGATAAACTTCAGTATCTCCCTATCATCTCTAGAATCAAATACAAAATCCTCAGGCAGAGAAAGCTTTTCATAACCTAGCCCCTTCTACCTTTCTAGTCTGCTTGCTCCTACCTCCTCACAAACTCTTCCATCCAGTGACATTGGCTTCCTGCTTCCTGTTCCAAGAATAAGACACTCCATCTCTCAACTCCCAGCATTTTCTCTGGCTGTCTCCCATGCCTGGAATGCTCTCTCTCCTCATCTCATCCTCATTTCCACCTCCTGGCTTCCCTGAAGTCCCAGATAAAGTCCCACCTTCTTCAGGAAACCTGTCCTGATCTCCCTTACTTCCAATGCCTTCCCTCTTTTAATTATTTCTTATTTTTTCTATATAGTTTGATTGTAAATAGTTGTTTGCATGTTCTCTCTCTCATTAGATTGTGAGCTCCTTGAAGCCAAGAACTGTCTTGCTTTCTTACTATCCCCAGTGCTTAGCAGAGTGCCTGGCATGTAGTAGGTGCTAAATAAATGTTAAGTGACTGATTGACGGGAGACCTATTCTACAAATACAAATCTGGGCTCCAACACCTAACCTCACAGGATCATAGATTTAGAGCTAGGATCACAGATTTAGGTAACTGCAACTCAGAGAGATTAAGAGACTTGCCTCAGGTTACACAGGGAGTAAATGGCCAAGTTCAAATTCGAACCCAGGGCCTCCACCTTCAAAACCTGTCCAATTTTCCACGGCATGAAACTATTTATTAATGTGTGACCTTGGGCAAGTCACTATTCATCCCATTATAATGAGTCTTCCTCATCTGTAAAATGGGGATAGATAATAATTGGTGTACTCTACCTCACAGAGCTACTGTGAGGTAGCATTTTTGGAAAGGCCTGTGCACTCTCCTTTTGGGAGACAACGAAGTACCGAAAGAGTACTGGGCCTGTAGCTGAGATGCTGGAATCTGAGCGCTGACATAACACCTTTGGGGCCATGGCTAACTTAAGAAGGTTTATTCTGTAAAACAGGTATTTGAGAGGTACGAGCTTTATAAACTTGAGGAGCAGGGAGAAAGCCGGTAGTTACAGCAATATTCAATACAATATTCAAAAGCGCTGTGATAGCCATAGGGCTCAGCGCTGGAAGGAACCTTGGAATCTCGTCTACATTTTACACATGAGGATGACAGGCAGAGTACAGGCATTCGCTCAAGGTCACAGAGCCAAGTCCTGGACGCAGATCCTCCTGCTTCAGCGGTGCTGGTGCCTGGTCCCGGGCCCCTACACCCCTTACCCTGCCTGTTCTGCCCCAAGAGCAGCAGCTAAGCAGCCTTCTGCAGCTCTTAACGCCCAGATGCTCCTGGCTCTGAGCAGGGGCGGGCAGGACTGCTTCCGCCTCCAGCCTCCTCCCCTAGGCTGCACCCCGCCTCACCTAGCCAGGCTGGACCCCACCCCTCTCACCTGCCTGGGCTGGGCTGGGCTGCCACGGCCGCACCGGCAGCAGCTGGTAGAGCTCGGCCACGCAGGACAAGTGCCAGTCAGTCCGGTCCAGCCCGCGCCCAGTTCGGGGCGCTTCCAGAGAAAAGGGATGAGTTTTATGGCTGAGCCTCGACCCCCGGGGAAGCCTGCGGCGCTACAGACGGTGAGCTCAGCGGGCTGAAGGGACCTGGGGGCCGCGTCCATTCTCGCTCCAGCCTGTGCCTTACTCTCCCTTGGCCCGGGCTGCGGGATGTTCGCTGACACCTTGGCTTTTGGCCACCCCTCTGCTCTCCCTCCCTCTTTCTCTCTCACGTGTGCTCTCTCTTTGGCCAACTCCTCTCTCTCCCCTGCACCTGCAGGCACGTATTCCCACGCACCTCACCCGCACGCAACCACAACTCAGGACTGAGCACACTTACTGCCCTGCGCACTTATTTTCACTCGCCTCTTCCAAGCACACAGGGGCAAGCACTCTGCGCTTCCCTCCAGCTCCTGAAATCTTTTCTTACCAGCCAGGTTGGAGGAGAGACAACCTAAGGGTGCTGCCCTCTCCGGAAGAAGCAGATCCTGACTCCCCATCCCCCCTCCGGCCTGGCCGGGAGAGAGCCCTGTCAGCCCAACTTAATGGCTGTGGCCCTTCAGAATTGTCCAGGCTCTCTGGTTAGGAATTCACCAACGAGAATAAGGAAGTGACTAAAAGCACTTTGGTAAAGCTAAATACAGTAGACATTGCCTCAATGGAATGCCAAAGAGTTTCCTAGTATTGGGGAACAAGCTTTCACTCTTTTGAAAAGGGGAAATAATGGCATGAGACTCACACTGTGCACAGTACCTACCACAGTGTCCCTTTTGTTTTGTAGTCTGAATTTTATCGGGATATCTACTCTAGTCTGTATTGAGCAGCGTTCCCTCCTCTTACTTTGGCTATGGGAGGTTTTTAATGATGTTGATAAAAATTCTCTTGCTAATTTTGTGGAAGAGATTGGACATAGTATTGTTAGGTGGATTTGGCAGTGGTTTAATGGTGGGACCCAAAGAAAAGTCATTAGACGTTTACTGCTACCTTGGAAGGTCTCCAGTAGAGTGTTCTAGGAATCTGGGTTTGCTCTTGTGTTTTCACATTATTATCATTTGAATAAAGGCATAGAAAGTATCACCATCAAATTCACCAATGACCCAAAGCTGGGGTCCTTTGCTAAATGACAATGGTTCAAAAAGATCTCAGTAGGCTAGAACATTGAGCCGCATCCAACAGAATGAAACTCAGTAGGGATAAACAGAAAGTCTTGCACAGTGAGTTAAAAAAGTCAACTCCACAAATACAAGACAGGGGTGGGATGGTTCAGCAACAAATTATCTGAAAAATACAGAGACTTATTGTGAAAACTCAATGGGAGTAAACAGTGTGGTCTAAGGGAAATGTAGCACCCAGGAACAGAAGTGATCATCTGTGCTCTGCTCTGATCAGGCCACATATGGAGTATTGCATTTAATCCTGGGCACCACATTTTAGAGAGGACATTGATAAGCTAGAGAGTACCTAGAGGTGGGCAATCATGAAAGTAAAGGACTGATTAAAGGAAATAGGGATGTTTGTGCAAGAGAAGATCTAGGGAAATATGATGTACCTGGGGACTTAAAGGTCTATCATGTGGAAGATAATACCTAATAATAATAATTGCTAGCATTTTAAGTACCCACTAAGTGCCAGGCACTGTGCTAAGTGCTTTACAGTTGATCCTTACAACAACCTAGGGAGGTAGAAGTTATTATTATCCCCATTTTACAGTTGAGGAAACTGAGGCAACCAGAGGTTAAGTGACTTGCCCAAAGTCACACAGCTGGTAAGTGTCTGAGGTCCTCTTTGAACTCATGTCTCCCTGACTCCCAGCCCACTTCTTCATCCCCTGCCCCACCTCAATGCCTCATAAGGAAGAGGGATTCAACTTTTTCTGATTGGCTATAAAGAAGACTAAGAGTTGTGGGTAGAAGTTGTAAAGGGGCAGATTTAGGCTTGATGTCAGGAAAAACTTTATAACAAATAGAGCTATACAAAAGTGGAATAGACTGCCTTGGGAAAAAATGTTCTCCCTCACATGAGGTTGCCAGGTATACGGCTAGACACCCATTTGTCAGTGTGTGTTGGACCAGACCTTTTAGGTCCCTTTTAACACTGAAATTCTGTGATTTGGAACCAAGTGTGTGTGCGTTGAGTTAAAGAAGTCAGGGAGAACCCACTTCATATAGGTGATACAAAAACAAGGTTGGGTCCTTGGATAATCTCTAAGTTTTTTGCCAGTTCAAACATTTCTGTGATTCTAAAATGTGACTTCACCATGTGTTCCACCTTTACCTGTCTACTTCATATAGGGGATGTAAGGAATAATAAAAAATAACCCTGATTTGGTGCTTTGAGCTTTGTAGTTGAAAGCTATATATGGTTAGCAATGCTCTGTGATTCTTTTTCATATTGCTGTATTATTGTTCAAGTGTGTGGCTTGGGAGGCATACTGCCCAGTCAAGTCCAGAATGGCTTCTCGTAGACAGCTACCTCCTTTTTCCTTCCCTAGGCCCTGTGCTAGTTAGGGTTGCCCATGGTAACACAATTCTCTTGAGCAGTTAGGTTGCATCTGATTTTTTTTTTTTTAATCCAGCATGCTTTGAAGCATTCTTGGCAGCAGCACACTGCAGTTTCTTACACACCCTCCATATGTCCTGTTAGGCTTTGGTTATCTGCAGTTTTGAATCTTTTAGGATGGTGAAGAATATCAACTGTTACAGAGATAATAATAACCAACGTTTATATAGTGCTTTAAGAAAATATATATACACACCACTGAGATCATTTGAGCATCTAAGTAAAACATCATCATTTTGGAGGAAGAAACCATAGACCAAGAAAATAGGATGTCAGAACAGGGCAGCGTCTGAGACTGTAGCAGAAGTGTATCCCTCTGCCTCCTTTCCCTGCTACTTAGCCCAAGGATGAAGGTATATTTTAAACCACAAGAGCTCCTCATAAAGCAAGTTTATAAGATTGATTACTGCTGCATTAAGTACAGCACAGTGATTTTTTTTTGTGGTGGTGAAATATTTTGTTAGCCGTGTACCCCAATACTGTTAAGTAATTCAACTCTATGATCTGGAGTGTTGTTTTAGATTAAAACAGCTCTCTACCAGACATAAGGTCCTCAGACAGTGGGCAGGTTGTGATTTTTCAAGGAACTATAATTTCATTGGGGTAGGTCCTCCTGCTTTTGGTGCAGACTTTAAATCCTCCAATTTTTAGTAGAAAACATGAAGCTCTATGACCAAAATTATTCTCAAAGTGAAACTTCTGACGAAAAGCCTCTCTGTACTTAGCTAGGCTGGTCTTGGATGATAGGCTCACAGTCTATCAGTGGACCAGTTATAATAATTCACATTTATATAGTACTCTAAAGTTTATGAAGCATTTAAAATGTACAAGAAGCTTTCCCCAACCCTTCTTAATTCCAGGGCCTTTACTCTTTTGATTATTTCCAGTTCATTCTGTCTGTAGCTTATTTGTACATACTTGTATGGTGTCTCCTCCATTAAATTGTAAGCTCTTTGAGGGCAGGGGCTGTCTTTTGCTACTTTTTCTATCTCCAGTAATTAGCACAGTACCTGGCACATAGTGGGAGTTTAATAAATGTTGATTGATTGAAATAAAACATTAAATATCTGCTAAGGGCCTACAAAGTGTTCTACAAGGCTTCTTGTAGAAGGTGGAATTTTAGTTGAGATTTAAAGGAATCATGGGGATCAGTAGTCACAGCAGAGAAGGGAGATTGTTTTAGGCAAGGGGGATATGCCTGAAGCTGAGAGATCTTGTTTTTCTGAAAAGCCTGGAGGCCAGTGTCACCAGATCAAAAAGAGCACATGTAGGAGAGTAAGGTGAAAGAAGACTGGAAAGGTAGGAGGGGGTTAGGTTATAAAGGGCTTAGAATGACGGAGTATTTTGTATTTTCTCCTGGAGGCAATAAGAAGCCACTGACATTTATTGAGTAGAGAGGTGACATGATCAGACTCAAGTTTTAGGAAAATGACTTTAGTGGCTGACTAGAGGATGGACTAGAGTGGGGAGAGACTTGAGGCAAGGGATTGAAATAACCAAGGCATGAGGTGATGGGCCTGCACCAGAGTGGTGACTGTGTCAGAGAAGAGAGCGGGGCAGATGTTGCAAAGGTGAAATCAACAGGCCTCGGCAACAGCTTGGATATGGAGAGTGAGAGATCATGAGGAATCCAGGATGACTCCTAGGTTGTGAGCTGGGAGGATGGTGTTGCCCTCTACAGTAAGAGGTAAGGTTGGAGGGAGGGAGGGTTTGGGGGAAAGATAATCAGCTCTGTTTTGGACATAATGAGTTTAATATGTCTACTGGACATCCAGTTCAAGATGTCTGAAAGGCTATTGGAAATATAAGATTGGAGGTCGGCAGAGATATTGGGGCAAGAAAGTTAGATTTGAGAATCATCAGCATAGAGATAGTAATTAAATCCATGGGAGCTGATGCAATCACCAAGTAAAGTAGTTTGAAGGAAGAAGAGAAGAAGGCCCAGGACAGAACCCTGAGGGACACCTATGGTTAAGGGGCATGCTCTGGAAAGGATCCAGTAAAGGAAACAGAGAAGGAGTGGTCAGATAGGTAAGAGGAAAACCAGAAGAGAGCAGTTTCCTGAACACCTAGAGAGAAGAGAGTATCAAGGAGGAGAGAGTGATCAGCAGTATCCAAGGCTGCAGAGAGGTCAGAGAGAATGAGGACTGAGAAAAGGCCATTGGTTTTGGCAACTAAGAGGTCATTAGGAACTTTGGTGAGAACAGTTTCAGTGGAATGATATGGTCAGAAACCAGATTGTAAGGTGTTAGAAAGAGAAAAAGGAAACTGGAGGCACATATTTTAATAGCCTTTTTAAGGCATTTAGCTACAAAGGGCAGAAGAGATCTAGGATGATAATTAGCAGAGATGGCAGGATCAAGTGAGAGTTTTTTCAGGATAGAGGAGACATGGACATGTTTGTAGGCAGTAGGAAATGAACCAGCAGAGAGGGAGAAATTGAAGACAAGTGAAAGAGTAGGGATGACAGAGGGGGTAATCTTTTGAAGGAGACAGGTTGGAATGAGATTGCTTTAGCAGGTAGAGAGGTTAGACTTGGTAAGGAATAAGACCATTTTATCATGTGAAACACGGGAGAAGGAGGAGAAAGTGGCAGAAAGTACCTGAGTAATAGATGAGGAAGAGGGGAAAAGAGGGAGTTCATCATGAATGGCCTCAATTTTTTCATAAAATATGAATTGTCAGTTGAGAAGGAAGAGGGAAGGGGAAACCATGCAGGGTTTGAAGAGGGATGAAAAGGTTTGAAAGAGCTGCTGTGGAGAGTGGGATAGTGAGTTGATAAGGCAAGTTGAGAAGGATTGCCTAGCAGCAGTGAAGGCCCAGTTGAGGTGGTATAACATTAATTTGTAATGGACCAAGTCAGAACAGTTGTGTGATTTTCTCCACCTTTGTTCAGCAGTATTTTGTGTGTGACTGAGGTAGGGTAGAGGAGTAGCTCGTGGGAAGGAAGTAGGTTGTGAGTAATAATGGCTAGGGTATTTGAGGGAGAATCAGTATGTTTGTTGAAGTCTCCTAGTATGCGGGCAGGAGTTGGAGAGGAAAGAAAAATTATAAGCCAGGTATAAAATTCATTGAAGAGGGAAGAGAAATGACCTGGGCCAGGGCTGGGAGTGGGGAGAAGGGGAGGATCTATAGACAGCAGCTACCAGGATTCTGACTGGGTAGTAGATATGAATAGCATGAATCTCAAAGGAAGAGAGGTTATTGATTGATGGAGGAAGGAGGAGAACCTAGAAGTGGCAATAGAGAGCATAGAGTATTCCAACTCCCCTGCCTAGACCAGTGAGCCAAGGAAAATGAGTAAAGGTGCAGCTAGTACAGGGAGGCTGTGTCATCATGGGGCAGCTAGGTTTTAATAAGAGCTAATAGATGGAAGGAGTGGGAGAAAAATAGATTTAAGATGA
Organism: Vombatus ursinus; assembly: GCF_900497805.2. Lineage (NCBI taxonomy): Eukaryota > Metazoa > Chordata > Mammalia > Diprotodontia > Vombatidae > Vombatus > Vombatus ursinus. The sequence continues at coordinate 18,539,778 of NW_020945437.1, forward strand.
CGGGAAGTTTACTACCTATAGAACAGGTATTTCAGAGGGCACAAATTTTTATCTCCATTTTATATGGAGATAACCAGTCTCAGAGAACTTAAATGGTTTACTCATGGTTACCCAGCTAATAACATGCTGTTAGAGCCAGGATATGAACTCAGTTCTCTTCAGACTCTAGATGTATTTCTTTTTTCACTATCCTACACTATCTCCGAAATACACAGGGCCTTTGCAGCTTGGTACTACCTGCTGAGGCCTGTGTTTTGTGTGTGTGTGTGTGTGTGTGTGTGTGTGTGTGTAGAAAGTGACTTGCCCAGGGTCACACAGCTACTAAGTGTCAAGTGTCTGAGGTCAGATTTGAACTCAGGTCCTCCTGACTCCAGGGCTGGTGCTCTATCCACTAGACCACCTAGCGGCCCCTCCTTTTATGTCTTTGTTTGGCAATGACTCCTTCTGTCCTTCTGCATCCCTGTTGCTGGCTCCTCTTCTCCTGGAGTGGGGCTACGTGGATGCACTAACCTTCTTCCAGATTCTTGTCTCTGATTCTGCATGGGATTGTATCGCCACATTGTCTATACCTCCATCTGGCACTGGTTCCTCCTTTCCTGAGATGACCTCTCTTTTAAAGGCCAAGACTAAGGCCTCTATCAGATGTGATTTTCATCATCAGTGTCATGTCAGCTAACTCAGAACCTAAGAACTTGAGTTAAGACCAGAGCAGACCATGCTAATGGGCAACACAGAAGGAGGGAACATGCATTTACTAAACACCTATGTGCCAGGAACGGTACAAAGTGTTTTAGAAATATTATTTCATTTGATCCTCACAGCAACCCTAGGAGGTATGTGCTATTATTATCTCCATTTTACAGTTGAGGAAACTGAGACAAACAGAGGTTAAGTGACTTATCTAGGGTTACACGCTAGTAAGTGTCTGAGGCCAGATTTTCCTGATTCCAAGTCCAGTGCTCCAATTACCCAGCTGTCCAGGACTCAGACACCTTGTCAAGAAGGCAGAAGGGGAACAAGGCATTTACCTACCTCCTCCTGAAACATTCATGGGACACCTCCCGTATTCCTATTAGAAGAACATCCTTGCTGTGATCATTTGTACAAGTTCATATATGATTCATTTCCTAAATTTTATATGCTTGCTTTTCCGAGCTAATATTAATTCTGAATTTCAACTTTTCATTCTCAAGGAAAATATTCATTGGCCCTAAGCTGAGAGCACAAGTTTAAAAAAAAAAAACAAGCCCCAGTATTTCCTGTTATTCTAATTTCATGTGAGTGTAGTAGATACTTGTTTAGCAATGGCTTCAAGTTTTGTCTGGTCTTGGAACATCTTAAATCCTGGGCCTTTCTTCTGCTTGCTCTCTTCCATATGTGTGACATTGTCACCTCCTTTTTGGTGAAAATCCCTCCTCTTTTGGTTTCCCCTGATACAACACTTCCCTGGTTTTTCTCCTCTCTCTGATTGGTTTCCTGGCTCATTTATCTCCTTTTGGCCCCAGACTTTGGACATTCCACAAAGTTTGGTTCTTAACTCTGCACCAAGACAAGGCATTCCAAATAAAGTCCTATGTCTATTTCTACAAGTTCCCTTTCACTTGAGAATGATTCTTGGTGACTGAGGGACTCTATTTTTGACCAGGAATATAAATGGAGGTACCCTCAGGAGGGGATCTCAGGAACTAGATTCTGGTCCTGGTTTCACAGCTGTCTTGCTATGGAAGCCTAAGTGACTCATTTTGTCTCTGGGTCTCTTTTTCCCATGCTAATGAGCATGGTGCCTGTTCCTACTGATAATCTACTTATAAATCAGTACCTAGGTTTATAGCTTATATGGCCTACATTTATAGTGCTTTAAGAGTGATAAAGGTTGGGGCAGCTGGATGGCGCAGTGGATAAAGCTCTGGCCTTGGAGTCAAGAGGACCTGAGTTCAAATATGATCTCAAACACTTGACACTTAACTAGCTGTGTGACTTTGGACGAGTCACTTAACCCCAATTGCCTCACACCAAAAAAGAAAAAAAAAGTGATAAAGGTCCTTTCCTCATCACATTCCTATGAAGTAGGTAGTATAATTATCTCAGAATCACAGAAGTTAAAAATGGGAAAGGTTCTCTGAGGTTTTCTAGTATAATCCACATACCACACACTCTCTATAGATACTCTCCATATACCATATACTCTTTATACCATACATACTTCTTCCAGTCTTTGACTTTAGACTTCCAGTAAGGAGGAACTCATGAATTGTGGAACAGTGGAAAGAGATTCTGGAGTCAGAGGACCTGAGTTCAAACCCTGTTTTTGAAACTACCTGTGTGACCTTAAACAAGTCATTTAACCTCCTTGGGCCTCATTTTCCTCATTTGTATGAGATTACACTAGAGATGGTCTCTGAGGTCAACTTTAGCTCCAGACCTATGATGCTATTACCTCCTGGGGCAACCAGTCCAGCTTTTTGATAGCCCTAATTGTTAGGAAGTTCTCCCTTATGCTAAATCTAAATTTCTCTCTTTGCTACGTCCATCCTTTACTCATAGTTCTGCCCTCTAGGGCCAAGCAGAAAAAGACTATTCTTTCTTCCATATCACAGTACTTGAAATACTTGAAGATAGCTATGAGTTCTCCCCTCATCATTATTCTCCAAGTTAAATATCCCTAATTCCTTTAACTGATCCTTCTAAGACATTATAAACATCCTAATCATCCTCCTCTGTTCACATATCAGCTTGTCAATGTATGTTCTAAAATGTGATACCCAGAACTGAACACAATACTCTAGATGTAGTCTGACTGAGGCAGATTGTATAAAGGAGGACCACATAAACTGCCTAGTTTAGGACACTATGCCTCTCTAAGCATAGCCTCAGATTGCATTAATTTCCTTGCTGCCATATCACACTGTTGACTTTTATTGAGTTTCCAGTTCACTAAGACCCCAAGATCTTTTTCAAATTATTTCTAGCTAGCTATACCTCCTTCTTCTTAACACTTGTGAACTTGATTTTTTGGTAATCAAAGTGTAAGACTTTACATCAATCCCTATTAAATTTCATTTTATTATTCTTCCTAGTTTCTTTTTAAAAATCCAACAAATTATGGGACAGAGAATCAGAGAGATTGGGTGATTTCCCCAGGATGTTTATACTTTATATACTCCCAGCTAGAATCTTATACTTGAACTCAAAGATTAGTGCTCATTCTGCCACACTATAGATTATATTTTGCAAATAAAAAAGGAAATGTCATGAAATCATTGGGTGAAATCAAGGTGCTAATAATCCTCTCTGATTATCTACAGATGTCACTTGTTGTTGAACTGAATGTGGGGGGCGAACTGTACACCACCACTGTGGGCACCCTGAAAAAATTCCCAGGCTCCAAGCTGGCAGAAATGTTCAACACAGCCAAGCCTCCTCGGCCTGACTCCCAAGGCAGAATCTTCATTGATCGACCAGGCACCCATTTTCGGCCCATCCTAGAATATCTCCGCAGTGGGCAGCTGCCTACACAGAGCATCCCAGAGGTATATAGAGAAGCCCAGTATTATGAGATCCAACCCCTGGTTAAGCTCCTAGAGGAGACACCCCAGATCTTTGGTGAGCAGGTAGCCAGGAAGCAGTTCTTGCTCCGAGTACCAGGATACAATGAGAACCTTGAGCTCATGATCCGGATTGCCAGAGCAGAGGCTGTGGCAGCTCGATGTTCTGGTGTAATGGTATGTGCAGTGCGGACCGAGGAGGATGCCGCTCGCTGCCTTGATACCTTACAGACTCTGGAGACAGACAAGAGATCAGTGGTCAAGTTCGGGCCCTGGAAGGCATCGCCAGCCATCACTGACTTGTTGGATTGTGTCAAAATGGACATTGAAGCTCAGGGGTACTGTGTTTCTTACCAGCCCTGTGTGACTGAGAAGGGATTCCGAATCAAGTCCTCTGATTACTTTTATAAATTCACTTTCACCTGGTGGTGACCCCTCAGTGGTCTAAGGATTGATACTTTTGACTAGAGATGGGTGCTTATAGAAAAAGAAAGTGTTAAAACATTTAAGTGAAATAAATTAAATAAAAACTATAGCATAAACATTCTGAATTTTTTCATGACAAAGAGGAGACAATGTAGTTGGTAGTCAGCACTAGAGAAGTAGGAAAAGTAGGTGAGTAGGCCTGGGCCCTCTTTCTGATTTTGTCTGTAACATTGGGCATATTTCTCCAATTCTCTGTACTTTTTTTTTCCTCTATAAAAATATGAGTATGTATATTATATATATATGTATACACATACATATATCCATATAATCCAATTGTATATGTTTACATACACAAAATATGGTGAGGACAAATGAGAAAGAATTGGACTGGATTGTCTCTAAGATCTTTTCCAATTCTGATGTTCTGTGTTCTGCTTTCCAATATTATGTGATTTAAAGTCTCTTACATCTCTGACATACTATGATTCTAATATTTTTAAATACTTATAGTTCACCAGAGAAAGGTCCTATGTGAATGATAAATATAAAATACCAAAATCCTCTTTATATCGCTAGCCTTTTTGAAGTGGACAGTAAAAAGAGGATTTCTCTCCTCATTTAGCTTTGTTTTGTTTTGTTCTCTATGAAATGACTGCTGAAAGCTTCTTAATTGTCTCCCTCTTTTCCCTGGAGCAAAACACGTCTTACTTTGCCAGTAGTATGGAATCAATACTGCTTCTAAGAATGGCCAGGCAGGTTTCAGCTCAGAAATACTGTCTTTGATCTTGTTCTAAGAAACAGAAAGGCTGCAAGCACTTTAGACCAACAGGTAATGAGAACAGTGACCCATTTCCCAAACCCATTTCCACACACATTTGTGTGATGGAGCAGCCACATCACAAAAGGATTCCTTGAAAGATCATTTTCTGACTATTGACTTCACTGTAAAGCAAAACTCAAAAGTAGAGCAATATTTGAGCTTATCTTGAGCATACGTGACTTAATGAAAATTCAAAAATTCTGTTTTTAACCACAGCAGCTTGATATTGGTGTTGGCAGTTTTAAGTCTACAAATTCATTTTAAAAATTGCTGAACTCTGAAAATAATACCAGTTCAAGACAACTGATTACTTACTCGTGGTACCGTTAACTGTAGATTTTGAGGAATAAAAATTGATAAAGGATGGTGGTCTTTCAAATTAAAATCTCTGATTGCTCACAGTGATTATGTAATAGGGTTGTTTATAGCATATTACTATTCAGTAATTGTGACTGTGTTGGGGGTTATTCATTCTGCTTTATTGGTTTTCTTTTGATATTCTCTTTTTTTGTTAATATAGTTAAATAGCTGGAGTGTTGATGACAACAATAATGGCTTACATTCATATAGTATTTAAGGTTTATAAAGTTCTTTCCTCAAAACCACAAGAGATGACACAGCTTGGTGGACCTGGGAAAACTGGGTTCTAGTCCTGGCTCTGCTAAGTACTGTGTCACCTGGAACAAGTCACCTTAACCTGTCTAAATCTATTTCTGCATCTATAAAATAACATACTCCCTCACTCATAAGAGTGTTATAATAATAATAGCTCATAGTTCTTTAAAGTACAAAACATTTTCCTAGTAACAGTAGAAAAGCAACTTGGAATTAGTGGATAAAAGTGCTGGTCCTGGAATTGGGAAGACCTGAGGTTCTTGGGTTTTCTTGGCTTTGGGTTCTCTTCCTATGTGTCTGACTATTCCTCAATTTCTTTTGCAGGTTCTTCACTCATGGTGTGTTCACTAACCCCTGTGAACCCTAAGGCTCTAACTTTCTCTTTTTGTTCTATACCATCTCACTGAGAAGCTAAGTGGTGCAGTGTATTTGGCTTGGAGCCAGGAAAACCCAAGTTCAAATCCTACCTCAGACACTTATTAGCTGTGTGGCCCTGGACAAATCATTTAACTTCTTAATAGCACCTACTTTACAGGGTTGTTGTGAGGGTCAAATGAGATAACAGATGTAAAATGCTTTGCAAACCTTAAAGCAGTATATAAATGCTAGCTCTTACTATATTATGTACTTATTTACATGTTATCTCCCCCATTAGAAAGTACGTCCTTAAAGATGAGTCTTTTTTGCTTTTCTTTGCATCCTCAGCAAAAATGCTTGCTTACTGACTGACCAAAACTTGCCTCCATCCCTAACTAGCCATGGGGAAGTCACTTAACAACTCTAAGTCTCAGTATTTTCCTTAAAATGGTGATAGTACCTGTAGTACCTAACAGGTTTATTGTGAAGTTCCATTCCTTCAAGCTAACATCCTTTATCTCTCCTCACTTTTTCAGTCAAACTCATGGAAAATTCCACTCCACAAGTTGTCTGCACTTTCATTCAGTTCTCAACCCTTTGCAATATAACTTCTGCCCTCAGCACTCAACTAAAATAGCCCTCTCTAAGTTATGAGTGATCTCTTAATTGTCAAATCCATGGCATTTTTAGTCCTCAACTTTTTTGACCTCTTTGCATCTTGAAAATGTTGACCTCCTCCTTGACCCCTTGGTCCAGTATACACTCTCCTCTCTGGCTTTTCCTCCCACCTCTGCTTTATGTACTGCTTACATTCTTAGGAAGATAATACGCAAATAAATAGGTGTATACAAGATACATAAAGAGTAGATGGAAGGAAACTTTAAAGGGGAGGATTCCAGTAGGAGGGGAGACAAGTAAAGGCCCCCAAAAGAAAGTGACATTTGAATTTGGTCTTTAAGGAAGTGAAGGATTTTCATACTCAAGGCAAATGCAGGAGATAAGAGTAGTATTTGTCCTGTCTGTGGAACATTAAGTTAACTAGTACAGCTAAATTATAGAATAAATGGAGGGAAGTAAAGTCTAAGAAGAATGAAAAGGTAGGTAAGGGCCAGGGTGTGCAGAGCTTTAAATGCTAAACACTGGATTTCATATTTGCTCCTATAGGTATTAGGGAACCACTAGAGTTTGAGTGGAGTAACTTGTTAAGACCTATGCCTTAGGGAAATCCCCTTGGTAACTCTGTGGAGGCTGGATTGGAGTAGGGAAACCAATTAGAAGACTATTGCAATAGTCTAGGTGAGAGGTATTTACCTGAACTAGGGTGGTAGCTGTGTGAGTGAAGAGGTTGTGAAGGTAAAAATGACAAAATTTGACAAGTAATTAAATATGTGGGGTGAGGGTGAAGAGTTGAGGATGACACTGAGGTTATGGGTATGGGTAACTGGAGTGGTGGTACCCTCAAGAGCAATAGGGAAGTTGAGAAAAGGAGTGTGAGAAGGAAAGAATGAGTTGCTTTGGAAATGTTTATGTTTAAGAGATTTATAGGATATCCAGTTTGAAATGTTCAATGGACAGTTAGCAATGTGAGCCTGGAACTCAAAACAGAGATTGGGACTGGATCTATCTATCTGGTAATCATCTACATAAATAATTAAATCTATGGAAGGTGATGAGATCATCAAGTGAGATAGTATGGCGAGCAAAGAGACTCCAGGACACAGCCTTGGGTTGCAATATAGTTAGTGGAAATAACTTGGATGAAAATGTAGCAAAGACTGAGAAAAAGTTATGATACAGATAGCAACAGAGCCATGGCTTTGTACAGTTGGTTCCCTATGCCTGGAATGTACTCCTTCATTTCTGCCTCTTATAATCCCTATCTTCCTTCAAGGCTCATCTCAAACACCACCTCCTACAGAAGAACAGATACTCCAAATAAAGTTGCCAGTGCCCTCTCCTCTGGAAATTGCATTATCTCACACACACACACACACACACACACACACACACACACACACACTTACATATCTTTGTATATGTTGTTTCCTCTGGTAGACTGTAAGTTCCTTTAGGCTAGAGACTATTAATTTTTGTATTGTACCCTCTGGGCCTAGTAGAGTGCCTGGCACATTTTAAGTGCTTAATAACAAATGCTTGTTGAATAATGTATGTAAAATGACTTTCAAATTATAAAATGCTATAGAAATGTTATAATTCCTCTTTCTCATCATCTTTTTCTCATCTCTTGACTGTGTCAGGAATCTGTATCAAGAATAATAAAGGAGAAAATTTTCAAAAGATCAAGAAAAGCCAACTTTCAGGGTATCCAGAATAGAAATTTTAACTTCAGTTACCAGAAAACATTGCTTTATCTTCACATGGTCAAACCTGACAGTTCTAGGCCTACTAGTAAGAGGCTTTGGATAAGTCTCACAAACGGTTACCAGGTCTATTTCTTCTAAACTGAGAGGATTGAATTGTATATTTCTAAGATCTTGTTCAATGTCAATATCCTCTGATACACATTTTTGTTTTGCAGCTCTAACCAGGATCCTATTTTGTACATACCCATTAGAAAAAAAAAATTATTAAGTGCTCACTATGTGTTGAACACTGCGTTAAGAGCTAAGGACAGAAACAGAAAAATCAAGGTAGATCCTCTCAAAGAGCTCACATTTGAATAGGGTGAGAAAATACATGGTCAGTTAGTATTTCATTTCTGGCCAGCAATGAAGCAAGGCAGATGGTCACTCATCAAGGGAATATGCTTTTGTGGGGAAGAATTCTAATGGAGATTCTTGGAGTGACGGTGCACCTCTGCAACGTAGAACCTATGAGTAAATCTGATATACTACTTTTCCTGCCAAATTTTCCCCCTATAAGGAGTAACTCAACTTTCCATAGGAAAACAGATCCAGGTCCTTGTTCTTTTGGGTATGACCACTGGATGCATAACTGGACTCATGAGGACTAATGCATTTGTATTGTGTGAGAAACTAGTTTGGGGAAACAGTAGAGGAGGAAGTACCAGATGTTCCTGACTCTATCTCCAATTGGGACTCGTGTACCCTTGATTTGGATTAAGCGAGATGCCGTTTATTACTCCTTCCTACAAGACACAGGAGCTGAAGATTGGAGAAGGGGTTGCTCTCTCCTACTCCACTCTAACCCCTAAGTTGGCTGCTCTTTACGTAACATCATGGAGGCATATCTGCTTCATTCACAGAACATGACTGTTTCATATTTTGTTTTTTATCCATAGTTCCATTGCACACAATAAGCAATTAATAGATGCGTGTTGATTTCAATCACTCATCAAGCATGAAATGCCTTCCACAGGCAGAATAATGAGCTAAGTGAAAAGGCTACAAAGATAGGATTTGGATTCTGTTTTCAAGCAACTTATGACATAATAGGGAGAACAAATACACAAATAATTATGATACAAAGAAAAATCAGCTAAGAGTAAAGGAAAGGTCCAGCCAAATTGTTTAACAATGATGAAGATTCTAGCAATATAACTTTGTATATCTGGAGAGATACACTTTTATTTGCCAATTAAATAAAACTTTTCTAGGGACGCACCTATAATTGAAAACAACCTGCCACAATTACCTTTCTTATGCTGGAAAGAGTAGATTGTACCAACAGCTGTTTCCCATTTCTATAATGCTTTGAGATTCAGAGTATACTTCCAAAAACTCTGCAATGATGAAAAGATTATTTGCATTTCATGCATAAGAAAATTGAGGTTTAGAAGTGAAGTGACTTGGGTTCCACTTTCAGGAGTAAGAAGTAAGTCGCTCTCACCCTCCCTCATTAACCTCTGAAAGTCCAGAAAATATCACTCCAGGAAAAACCCTGAGCCAGCAAAAAGACAGGGCACAGCAGTCTTGTATCCCAGGAAGCTTGGGGGATTAATGGGAAAGGCTCCTCTTGTTCTGGGGGAGCGGCCTCTATACCTCCCGTATAGGACTGGAGGTGTCCCAGCAAGCCAGTGGCAAGCCCCACCTCAGCATACCAGGGGGAGGTCCTGAGACCCAGGTTGGAGAGCAGGCAAGTGCCAATACCAGAACCCCCGAGAGCCTCAATACAGGAAGGGAAACTGGTAGACACCAGATCAGAAAAACATCATGGGCAATGGAGTTCTCTAGCAGCAAAATCACCGGTGCCTCACCACAACTCTGGGAAGCACAACTCCAGAAGGCAAAACTCCAGGCTGACAGAAATCCATCAGCATCGAAACATCCCTGTGCAAGACCTGAACCAGCAGGAGCCAAACATTCAAGTTTGAGGCCCCAGTGATCAGGAAAAGAAGCTTGGGTAAGTGTCCCCTTCACTCCAGCAGGAGAACTCAACATTTTTGTTTTTTTAAGTCAAGAAATAGGCAAACACCATGAACAAAAAGCAGAAACAGAAAATGACCATAGATTCTTATTTTTGAGAAAGGGAAGATCAAGGCACAAATTCAGAAGAGGACAACTTTATTAATATACCCACATATGAAATGATCTCAAGCCCAAAAAGCCTTCTTTGAAGAGCTCAAGAAGGATTTATTTGTTTATTTATTTTTGGTAAGGCAATTGGGGTTAAGTGACTTGCCCAAGGTCACACAGCTAGTACATGTCAAGTGTTTGGTCTGAAAGAAGGATTTTAAAAGCTAAATAAAAGAGGTAGAAGAAAAAATTGGGAAAAGAAATGAGAAGTTTTCAAGAGAGAGTCAATAGCTTGGAAAAGGAAGGACAAAAATTAATTGTGGAAAACAAGTCCTTAAAAAGTAGAATTGGCCAAATGGAAAAGGAGGCACAAAAACTCACTGAAGAGAACTCCTTAAAAAGTAAAATGGGCCAAATGGAAAAGGAGGTACAAAATCTAATAGAAGAAAACGTCTCCTTAAAAATTAGAAAGCAATGGGCAGCTAGGTGGTGCAGTGGATAGAGCACCGGCCCTGTCAGGAAGACCCGAGTTCAAATCCAGCCTCAGACCAAACACTTGACACTTACTAGCTGTGTGACCTTGGGCAAGTCACTTAACTCCAACTGCCTTTAAAAAAAAAAATTATAAAGCAGCAAATGGAAGCTAATGACTCTATGAGAGCAAAAATCAGTCAAACAGAAACAAAAGAATGAAAAAATACAAGAAAACATAAAATACCTCATTGGTAAAACAACTGACCTGTAAAGTAGATCCAGGATTGGTTTAACTAAAAACCATGATAAAAAAAAAGAGCCTGGACAACATCCTTCAGGAAATCATCAAAGAAAACTGCCCTGATGTCCTAGGACCACAGGGTAAATTAGTCATCAAAAGAATCCACCGATCACCTCCTGAAAGAGATCCCAAATTGAAAATGCCGAGGAATATAACAACTAAATTCCAAAATTACCAGATCAAAGAGAAAATACTGCAAACAGCCAGAAAAAAAAAAACAAAACAATTTAAATATCATGGAACCACAGTTAAGATTACGCAGGACCTTGCAGCTTCTACATTAAAAGATTGGAGGGTGTGAAATACAATATTCCGTAAGGCAAAGGAGCTTGGATTACAACCAAGGATCAAATACCCAGCAAAACCAAGTATAATCTTTCAGGGGAGGAGACAGATATTCAATGAAATAGGGGACTTCCAAACCTTCCTGATGAAAAGATCAGAGTTCAACAGAAAATTTGACCTTCAAATATAAGACTCGAAAGAGGCATAAAAAGGTAAACAGGAAAGAAAAAAAAACATATTATTAATAAGGACAAACTGTTTATATCCCAACCAGGGAAGATGACACTTGTAACTCTTTTTTTATGTTTGTTTTTTTATTTTTTATTAATTTATTTTGATTTATCAACAATCACTTCCATATGCTTTTGAGTTTAAAACTTTCCTCCCCCTTTCTCCCCACCAGCCTCCCCAAGACGGTGCACAATCTGATATAGGCTATACATATACATTCCTATTAAACATATTTTCACATTAGTGATATTGTAAGTAAAAATTAGAAACAATAGAAAGAACTACCAGAAAGAGGAAATAAAACTCAACAGAAAAGAAAAAAAATAGCAATTCAAATTCCATAGTTCTTTCTTTGGATGTGGATAGCATTTTCCATCATGAGGCTTTTGGAGATGTCTTATATCTTTGCATTGCTGGGAACGGTTAAGTTTAGCAATATTAGTCATCATACAACATGGTTGTTATTGTGTATAACGTTCTCTTGGTTCTGCTCACTTCACTCAGCATCAGACCATACAAGTCTTTCCAGGTTTTTCTGAAGTCAGCCTGTTCACCATTTCTTGTAGCACAATAGTATTCCATTACATTCATATACCACAACTTGCTCAGCTATTCTCCAATTGATGGGCATCCTCTCAATTTCCAACTCTTTGCTGCCACGAAAAGAGCTGCTATGAATATTTTTGTACATGTAGTTCCTTTTCCCGTTTTTATAATCTCTTTGGGATAGAGACCTAAAAGTGGAATTGCTAGGTCAAAGGGTATATACATTTTTATAGCCCTTTGGGCATAGTTCCAAATTGCTCTCCAAAATGGTTGGATCATTTCACAACTCCACCAACAATGGATCTGTGTTCCAATTTTCCCACATCTTCTCCAACATTTATCATTTTCCTGTTTTGTCATGTTGGCCAATCTGATAGGTGTGATGTGGTACTTCAGAGTTGTTTTAATTTGCATTTCTCTAATCAGTAGTGATTTAGAGCATTTTTTCATATGACTATAGATGGCTTTAATTTCTTCATCTGAGAACTGCCTGTTTATCCTTTAACCATTTCTCAATTGGGGAATGACTTGACACTTGTAACTCTTAAGAACTGTAATGTCATTATGACATTTAAAAGGAAGTATACTTAGACAGAGGGTGTGGGTTTAAATTGACTTTGGTGTGATGGTAAAAACCTAATTAAGTGGTGAAAAGGGATTGTATTGGGAGAAGAAAAAAGGAGGAGGCAGACAAGGATAAAATATATCACATGAAAAGGCACAAAAACCAAATATAGTAGAGGGAAAGAAAGGAGAGAGGTGAGCATTGTTCGAACCTTACTCTCATTAGATTTGGTTCAAAAAGGGAATAACATAATCAGGTATAGAAATCTAATTTACCCTATAGGAAGTAGAAAGGATAAAGGGAAAAGAAAAGGAAGGGGGGCTAATAGAAGGGAGGGCAGACTGAGGGAGGTGGTGGTCAAAAGCAAAACTTACTGAGGGGGGAAAGGGAAAAAGGAGAGAAAAAAGCTTAAACGAGGAGGGGGGAGAGGAATAGGATGTAGAAGAAGACACAAATAGTAATCCTAACTGTGAATGTGAATGGGATGAACTCTCCCATAAAATGGAACCAGAAAGCAGAATGGATTAAGAACCACAATCCTACATTATGTTGTTTACAGGAAACACATTTGAAGCAGAAGGATACACATAGAGTAAAGGTAAAAGGCTGGAGCAGAATATATTATGCTTCAGCTGAAGTAAAAAAAAAAGCAGGGGTAGCAATCCTGATCTCAGACAAAGCAAAAGCAAAAATAGATCTTATCAAAAGAGATAAGGAAGGAAACTGCATCCTGGTAAAAGTTATCATAGATAATGAAGTAATATCATTACTAAACATATATGCACCAAATGGTATAGCAGCCAGATGCTTGAAGAAGAAGCTAAGGGACATACAGGAAGAAATAGACAGCAAAACAATACTAATGGGGGACCTCAATCTCTCTCAGAACTACATAAATTTAACCACAAAATAAACAAGAAATAAGTTAAGGAGATCAATAGAATCTTAGAAAAGTTAAATATGGTTGACCTCTGGAGAAAACTGAATGGGAACAGAAAGGAATATACCTTTTTCTTGGTGGTACATGGCACCTACACAAAAATTGACCATGGACTAGGGCATAAAAATCTTACAATTCAAAGCAGAAAGGCAGAAATATTAGATGCATCTTTTTCAGATCATGATGCAATAAAATTATACATAATAAGGGGCCATGGAAAGATAGACTAAAAATTAATTGGAAACTAAATAATCTAATCCTGAAGAATGAGTGGGTCAAACAACAAATCATAGAAACAATCAATACCATCATCCAAGAGAATGAAAATAATGAGACAACATACCAAAACTTATGGGATGCAGCAAAAGCAGTCCCTAGGGGAAGTTTTATATCCCTAAATGCTTATGTGAATAAAATAGAGAAAGAAGAGATCAATGAATTGGGCATGCAATTAAAAGCAGCAATCATCAAAATTACTTGGTACTTGCTAAGAAATAGAGTGGTGGATCAGTGGAATAGATTAGGTATGCAAGACACAACAGTCAATGACTATAGTAATCTACTATTTCATAAGTCCAAAGACTCCAGATTCTGGGATAAGAAATCATTATTTAGCAAAAACTGCTGGGAAAACTGGAAAAATGCATGGCAGAAACTGGGCATAGAACAACATCTTACACCCTATACCAAGATAAAGTCAAAATGGGTACACAATTTAGATATAAAGACTGATGCTATAAACAAACTAGAAGAGCAAGAAATAGTTTACTTTTCAGATTTATGGAGAAGGGAAGAATTTATGATCAACAAGAGATAGAGAACATTATGAAAGGTAAAATGGACAATTTTGATTACATGAAATTGAAAAGTTTTTGCACAAATAAAGCCAATGCATCTAAGATTAGGAGAGAAGCAGAAAACTGGGAAAGAATTTTTACAACCAGTGTTTCTGATAAAGGCCTCATTTCTAAAATATATAGAGAACCGAGTCAAATTTATAAAAATACAAGTCATTCCCCAATTCATAAATGGTCAAAGGATATAAACAGGAAGTTTTCAGAGGAAGAAACTAAAGCTATCTATAGTCATATGAAAAAATGTTCTAAATCACTATTGATCAGAGAAATGAAAATCAAAACTACTCTGAGGTACTGCATCACACCTATCAGATTGACTAACATGACAAAACAGGACAATGAAAAATGTTGAAGATGTGGGAAAATTGGAACACTAATACATTGTTGGTGGAGTTGTGAAATGATCCAACCATTTTGGAGAGCAATTTGGAACTATACCCAAAGGGCTATAAAATTGTGCATATCCTTCAACCTAGCGATACCATTTTTAGGTCTGTATCCCAAAGAGATTATAAAAATGGGAAAAGGATCCACATGTACAAAAATATTCTTTTCGTGGTGGCAAAGAATTGGAAATTGAGAGGATGCCCATCAACTGGGGAATGGCTGAGCAAGTTGTGGTATATAAATGTAATGGAATACTATTGTGTTATAAGAAATGATGAGCAGGCAGACTTCAAAAAAACTGGGAAAGACTTACATGAACTGAAACAAAGTGAAATGAGCAGACTCAGGAAAATGTTGTATACAGTAACAGCCACGTTATGGGATGAGTGACTTTGACAGACTTGGCTCTTCACAGTAACACAAGAATATAGGACAACTCCAAAAGATTCATGATGGAAATCGCTATCCACACCCAGAGAAAGAAATATAGAGTCTGAATGCAGGTGGAAGCATACTATTTGCTCTCCTTTTCCTTTGTTTTGTTTTATTGCTTCATTCTTGTGGTTCCTCCCATTAATTCTGATTGTTCCTTACATCATGACTAATGGGAAAATATGTTTAATATAAATGAATAAGCAGAGCCCATATCAGATTATATGCCATCTTGGGTAGGAAGAAGTGGGACGGGGAGAAAATTTAAAACTCAAAATCTTATGGAAGTGAATGTTGAAAACTAAAAATAATTAACTTTTTTTTTTAAAAAGAAGAAGTGACTAGCTGAGGATCACATAAGATGGAGAGTTGATACAACCAGGTCTCCCAACTGCAAATTCAGGGTTCTTCCCAAGATAGACATAAACTATTGAGACACAAGCCAATACTCTAGCTGCTCTGATGGTCAACTGAGCCACCAGTAGATGGAGTCATTAAGTACCAGTGATGGCTCTGCCAGACACTGACTCTGTACTTGGAGAAGCATGACATTGACAAAAATCTCAGCTTTCTAGGAATTGCCAAGTAGCCCTAGTAAGTCTCATAAAGAAGGTAGAAATAGAAGTTTAGGGGCAGCTAGGTGGTACAGTGGATAGAGCACAGGCCCTGGAGTCAGGAGGACCTGAGTTCAAATCCTGCCTCAGACACATAACACTCACTAGCTGTGTGACTGTAGGCAAGTCACTTAACTCCAATTGCCTTACCAGAAAAAAAAAAGAAAGAAATAGAAGTTTAAGCACAGTGTGTACAGAATCTAGCAACCATATTTACATTCAGGAGTCACTGATATCTTTTGCTCATACTGAGAAATTGTGACAGTTCAGAAAAACATGAATGCTAGCCAATTTGTTGTTTAATGGTTAACTCAAATGTGATTTTAAAAAAGAAAGAGATCATGTTGCAATGGAAAAAGCATTGGACTTAGGTTCAACTCTGTACTATTGACATTTACTAGCTATGACTCTGGGCAAATCATTTCCCTTGTTGGAGTATGTTTCCTTATCAGTAAAGCAGGGATAAAACTTTCAACACTAATCTCAGCATTGTGAAGAAAGTCCTTTGTAAACCTTAAATGTCAACTATCATCAGCTATAGAAATGTCAACTATTATTACCATTACATGTCTACCCTACACATATAAGACTCAACTTGTCCCTCGGAAATAGGTAGATGATGAAACTACAGTCAGAAAAAAGGATGTGCCACAATACTAGGTTCAACATGGATGTGGCAAGCAGGTTCTTGGGAAGTGGTATTTGGGGTCTAGCTTAGTGATGACATCATATCTCATGACTTAAAATGGTTCCTGATGACACCAAGTTTTTCCTCAAAGAAACATATATTCAAATGAACAAATTTTTATTTATTTATAAAATGAAAATCTTTACAGGTGGGGACAATTGTAAGATGGAGAGGCCTTCTACATCTTAGTGATCTTTGGGGGCCCAAATTATTGAGAAAAATCCTGTCAGGGATCATCAAGGACAAGGTGGGTAGAGAAATGTGGTTTTTGACACCCAATCTATAAGCCTCATTTGACTGCTGGAAAGCACAAGACCTTGTATGGCAAATCGATTTTTGCATATGTTTAAAAATCAGTGTTAAATTATCTATATGTATTGTTTTCTTTTAAAATTATAAACTCAACAATCTCAGCAAATGCAAACAAAAACAAATAATTTAAAACTAAATGAAAGCCATGTAACTGAGTTATTTACATTTTTAAAAGAATACATTTTAATAAAATAAGAATAACTCTGGGTCCTTTTCTATCTCTGAAGTTTTGTAGTGGTTGTCATCTCCTCATGGCATGGTCACCCTGAGTTCTTGAGGACTATGTTGGGAAGTGCAAGTTCTGAAAAAGCTTTAATATGGGTCTGGAAACTGACTACATTTATTATTCAAGGATCAGCCTAGCTAAGTTTGGAAAGGTTCATCAATTAGTAGGTTGACCACAAAGTAACAAATTCTTTTTAGTCATAGCAAATCATGAAACTTTCTATTATGGCACGGAGGGGATTGTGGTGACAGGCGTCAATGGAGTACATTCACACTGGCGAAATCATGGATCCTTGAAGTAAGTATTCAAAAATATGTGCTGCTGTTCTAAATCTACTTTCTTCACATTGCTCTATTTTGAATATCTTTATATTCTTCATATTTTCCATTTTAATGGTACTATTACAGATAGTTCTGGGGAACTTTCTTGATTAATTTTCTGAAATAGGTAACCTGATTATTTTATTTTTTAATGTGTTTTGGGATGCTAATAATTCTGAGGTTCCCTTTCCTTAATTAATCCTCCGAATCTATAACATTATTCTGCAATGCTTACATCTTTTCACAGATGAATTTTTTTTAATGTTTTAACATTTTTACTTAGTTTTGAGTTCCAAATTCTATCCATTTCCTTCCCCCTCCCTTAGACAGTAAGCAGATACAGGTTATATATGTGCAATTGTGTAAAACATATTAGTCATTCTGTACAAGAAGAGTCAAATAAAAGGAAAAAATGAAAGACAGTAAAAAATAGCATATTTTAGTCTGTATTCAGTCAATATCAGTTCTCTGGACACGGATAGCACATCTCATCATTAGTCCTTTGCGATTGTCTTAGATCATTGTATTGCTGAGAATAGGTAAGTCGTTCACAATTCTTCATTGAACAATATTGCTGTTACTTTGTACAACATTCTCCTGGTTCGGTTCACTTCACTATGCATCAGTTAATGTATTCCCAGGTTTTTCTGAAATCATCCTGCTTGTCATTTCTTATAGCACAATATTATTCCATTACAGTATCATACCACAGCTTGTTTAGCTATTCCCCAATTGATGGGCATCCCTTTGATTTCCAATTCTTAGCCACCATAAAAAGAGCTGCTATAAATATTTTTGTACAAACAGGTCCTTTTCCCTTTCTGGGGATGTTTTTGGGAGCAGTGAAATTGCTGGATCAAAGGATATGCACAGTTTTATAGCCCTTTGGGCATAGTTTCAAATTGCTCTCCAGAATAGTTGGATCGGTTCACAAGACGGGTTATTTTTTTAACTTGCTTTTCTACTTCAATTTTATTCTCTTGCTGCTCTTTGCTCTACTGCATTAATTCTGCTTTTGACTGCATCCAGTGAAATTTTCAAGTCCGCTATTTCCTAGTTTTATCAATTTTCCAGGGATTCTTAGCTGCATTCAATTCTTCTTTTATTTCCTCTAGGAATCTTTTTTTCTAAGTTTGATTCTTTTAATTCCTTGAATATGTCTATGATCCACATGAGCATATCTCTAAGGATTCTTTGTGTTGTTTCAAATATAACTTCTGACATTGTTTCAGTGTGCCTTCTTCCTGACATTTCTCCCTTCTTTCAATGATGTTTTTTAAAAATTGTATTAGAATGTTTAATAGGACTATATATGTAGGTAGAGCCTATATCAGATTGCACACCATCTTGGGGAGGGAGGTGGGAAGGGAGGGGAAGAACATTTAAAACTCAAAAGCTTATGGAAGTGAATGTTGAAAACTAAAAATAAATTAAGGGAAAAAATTATATCAGAATTTTCTTCAGTTTATTGTCTTTTCAGTCAGTTCTCATTTTCTTGTAGAATTTTTGTTTCTTTTTAATGTTTCTATTGCTCTTTATTAGGAGGACAATGAGGACCCTAGCTCCTTGTTAACTCACACCAACAGTTTTCCTTTAAATATATTTTGAAAGTTTAATTCTGATATAAATTAAATTTTTTCTAACCCCAAACTCTTTCACAAGTCAGTCTATATAAAAGTAGTTTATACAAGATCCTATGATTTAGAACAGGTTGTTAATAACAGTCCTAGACAACAGTTAAAATGCAAGTTTTATTTTCATACAATTACCTGTTAAAGTACTGATCACAAAGTGTGGGTAGCTTAGGGGAATTAGTAAAGCTGATGGGAACTCTTATGAATAAGAGAAAATCAGGGACTTTATTCCCCATGACATTCCCAAGGCTAGAGACATTAGCCTGCAGACTAATTGCTCCCTTACTGCTTTTCCAGATATCTCATGGGGGTAAGGATGGCAAAGATTCTCCTCCTTGAAATTCTTGGCTTCTATACACCTTTGGCCTATCCTCTTATCCTTCTCTAACATTTTCTCTTGCTGCCTAATTGAATCACTAAAATTCAATCATTACACGCCTACTCTTCTCTCAATACATTTCTTAAGAGACCACATGCACATACTCTCACAACCTCAATTACTGCTTCTATGAAGATGACTCCCAAGACTTTCTCTTCCCTCTTCTCCAAGCCCCAAATTCCCTTTCAACTTAACATATCATCCTGAATTCACAACCTTATCCCAACCTATTGACCTCCTGACTTCTCCCTCTCTTTTAATGGCATTTTTAATATCCCACTCACATCAACTCAAAACCACAGAGTCAAGTCTGAGTTCAAATCGGAGATTATTACCTTTTTTGATCTTGGTCATCTAACTGCCATATTCTGTTTCTTCATTTGTAAAATAAGGCAGTTGGACTAGACTGTCTCTATATACCTTCCAGCTCTAGATTTATGATCTTTTAAGTCTTGTTGATCTCCCTCTCCTTTTTTTTTTTTCTTTCTGTGGGGCAATTGGGGTTTAATGACTTGCCCAGAGTAACACAGCTAGTGAGTGTTATCTGTCTGAGGTCATATTTGAACTCAGGTCCTCATTACTCCAAGGCCAGTACTCTGTCCACTGTGCCACCAAGCTTCCCCGCCCCCCTTCTTTAACTTCCTGCAACACTGAGCTCCTACTACTTTGAAATGCTAGAGAATTGCTAAATCTAGAGCTAGAAGGGCCTTCAGAAGCCATGTAGTCCAACTCTCATTTTACAAATGAAGAAATCAAGGTCATTGAAGTTAAGAGGCTTGGCTACGGTTACCCTAATAATAAGCATCAGAGGCAGGATTGGAACCCCAGACTAGTGTTTTTACTACCATGCCGAGCTACACTGCTGTCTCTTGCTACCACCCTAGGCTGGTGTCCTCTTTCGCCTCTGTCACGGATTGATGTCATACATAGCCTCTAACTAGATTCCTTTCTTTGATCTCTCTCCTGACCAATCTTCAGAAGATTACTTCAGAAAAGATGCTGATATAGATACTCCAGAAAAGACTTATCTCATCATGTGGGCACCCCTGCCAGTGATGGGGCCAATCTGGTTCTCAAATGACACTATTCACTGATAAGCCAATTCTAGAAACCTCTGCAGCTAGGTAGGGTCTGCCAGAGCTTCCTGTTATTGTTGTTTATCCTTTGTTTTTGAAGAGGGCCATGGTCAAGAAGGTAATGCCAGGACTTGCAAGTGAACTGGATTTAAGTGAGGGAGGGCCCTGCAAAGTCACCAGCCTCTCTCTCTCCTTCAGAGTCATCTGGATCCAGCTGCAAGATATGAATCAGCTTGTGTTCTTCGGGCAAAATCTTCAAGAACCCATGATAAATTATCAGGAGGATATTTATCTTCTACTAAGGCTACCTCCCCAAATCCCCTTCCAACTCACAGATTCTCACATAATCCTCTCTCCTGGACTCCTCACCCCCATTTCCCTCACACATACTTCCACTCCCTTTCTCTGTGCCTTGACGCCTCACATATCCTTTCTTGCATGTCCTCACACCTTCCCACCCCTCCCCTTACAAATCCCTATCCCCTCACCCTTCCTCCCTATTCTTCACATATCCCTTTCCCTCTCCTGTCCCCCACTTCCCCATCAGCTATCCCCCACCCTCCACCCTTTCTCCCCACTCCCCAGCACATTACATCTCCCACTCACATCCTCTTCCTCTCCCTCTTACAATTTCCTCCTTCTTTCTCCCTACCCACTCTCCCCTCCTCCATCTCCTCCCTTCACATTCCCTCCTCCTTTCCTCCCAGCCCCCCACTCACACCCCTCCCCCATCCCATCCCCCACATCCCCTACTCCCTCTTTCATCTCTCACTCCCTACCCCTTCTCTTATCCCCCCACCTTCTCCCCCTCCCTTCACACATCTCCCCTCCCCCATCCCCACAATCCCCCCACTTTCTACCATCCCTGACTTCCTCCTTCTCCCCAGCCCTCACACGAGCCTTCCCTCCCCCGCCATCCCCCAGCCCTCCAGTCCCTCCCATTCTCCACCCCTCATTCCCTCTCTTATCTCCCTCTTCTCCTTCAGACATTCTCCCTTTTCATACATTTCCCCACACCTCTCTCCTTCCCTCCCCTTCACAAAAACTCTGAGCAAATTAGTTGGCAAACTCTCCTCAGTCACCCCGGGCCCGCCCCCACCCAGCGTCTCGTTCACTCTACCGCAGCTCCTCCCCCCCAGCTCCAGGCCCAAATCCGGCTCCGCGTTTTTCCGCTCGCTCCAAGTTCAGCCCCGCCCTTCCACGCCCCTACTCCTCCACGAGCTCTCACCCAATTACCACGCGCTGCGGCCGTCCGCACTCGCTCACTGGCTACCTGCCCGCCTAAGCCCCGCCCCCTCCTCTTGCTCGCCACCTCTTCCCCTGTCCCGTCTTTCCTCTTGTTTTCATTCTCGGAGTCGCACGAGGCTCATCCGCCGCGGGGGGAGTGGGGGTGGGCGCGGGAGACCGGGCGCCTTGGGGGGAGGGAGGGAAAGAGCACGTTACCCACGCCTCACCTCCTTCCCCGCTGCATTGTGGGATACTGGCGTCCCAGTTCCATCTCCGACCTCCGCTTCCCTTCCCCGCCCGCGCTCAGCGGGGCTCTCCGCGGCTGGAGGGGGTGGGGGGCTCGGTCGAGGCTACGGCGGCCGGGAAGGGCCGGCCCGGAAGAGAAAGGCGGTAGTGGAGGTGCTGTTTGCCCCAGCTGCCGCCATGGCCGCGCACTTAAAGAAGCGGGTGTATGAAGAGTTCACCAAAGTCGTGCAGGTAAACTGCCTTCGGTCTGGGGGACCGCGGGAGCGGCCGGGGAGCAGGATCCTGGGTCCCGGGGCGCGACCTCCGAGGGGTTCTCTCCAGGCCAGGCCAGCCGGGGTAGTCAAAACACTTGGGTCCTAGTTCCGCATCTATCCCGTCGATCCCTTCTCTCTCAGGGCCTCAGTTTCCTCCTCTATAAAATGGGCACAGTGATCTCTTTGCCTTCTGGTTAGGGCTGTAATGAGCGAGGATCCACCGAGTTGGGAGTTCAGAGGCCATCTAGCCCAGCACGTCCCTGAGCGCAGGTTCCGCCCCCGCCCCCGGAGCTCTGATTGTTCGGAAGTTCTGGCCCCCTCCACTTTGCCTTTCTGCTTTTGTTCTGGCCCCAACCTGTATTTGAAATCAACCAACATTGTAGTCCTAGGAGAAGATAACGGGAGCCTAAGGCACTCTCCCTCCCACCTAGGAACTCACTCTGTAGTAGAGAAATGTGACAGCCACATAAACTCTTTGGGCCTCGGTCAGCTCATCTCTGCAATGGGCTGGTTGGACGGAGGACACAATTCTAGAGGCGTTTATTTATAAGCACCTTGTATACAAAGACCAAAGCATGGCCTCTGCTATCAGAGAACTATACAAGGTGTCCTGAAAGTTTTAGGGAAGTTTCATTTTATTGGGGGAAAAGAACAGTACACGGAATAGTAGATAAAAGTATATGTAAAATAAATGGAACGTTAATTTCCCAGGTTGTGGCCTAGAAGGAGCAGAAAAGGCCTCTTGTAGAAAGTGGCTCTTGATTGCAGACCTGGAAGGGTCAAGGTGAGGGAGTAGAGCATTCCAGGCATAGGGGGACAAGTTGTGTAAAGATGTGGTGACTCTGAATGGAGTGTGGTGTATGAGCAGCCATGAGGGCAGTTTGGCTGGGTTGTATTGGGGAGGGGGCGTGACATATAATCAGCCCTAAAGACAGGGTACTACCAAATTGTTAAGAACTTTAAAAGCCAAATAGAGGTGTCTGCATTTTATCCAAGAAGCAGGAAGGAGCCGCTGAAGCTGTGAAAGGATGAGGAGGTTAAAAATGGGTGAGTTAGCTGGCCATAGAAAGTGCTGGGAATACAAGAAAGGCAAAATCAGCCCATTCCATTAAGGAGTTCACAGTCTGATGAGGGAGATGACATTCAAACAACTATGTAACTACAAGATATCCTAAAGACTGTGCTTTAGGAATACCGATTTGGTAGTTGTTTGGAAGAGAATTAGAGAACAAAGAGTTTGAATGTAGGTACACCAATAAGATTTACCCATAGTATAGACGAAAGGATATGAGGGTCCGAACTAGTTGGGTGCGTGAAGAGAATGAGACAAGTGGTAGAGATGTAGAGGTAGAATCAGCAAGATTTGTTAGCTAATTGGATAATGTCAAGGTGAAAGAAAGGGAGGAGTTAAGAGTAAGTCAATGATGCTAATACAGACCTGTTGTGTTCTAAATTTTAAGCAGTGCATAAGTTTATTTTTTTAGTTATATCTGACTCTCTGTGATCCTTTTTGGGATTTTCTTGACAGAAATACTGGAATGGTTTGTCAATTCCTTCTCTAGCTCATTTTTACAAATGAGGAAACTGAGGCAAACAGTATTAAGTAATTTGCCCAGGGTCACACTGCTAGTAAGTGTGTGAGACTGGATTTGAACTCAGATCTTCCTGACTCCACACCCCGAGTTCTATGTACTTCACCTCGATGCTGAATATCTCTTTTAGAGAAATGTAAAACAAAGTGCAGTGTGAGGTCTGAGGTGGGGAGGTCAGTCCCATGGAATTAGTTAACAAGCCTTTCTTGGGTGTGCCAGGCATTGCTAATCACTGGAGATACAGTCTATAGAACTTGGCAACTCATGTGTAATTTGGTTTTAGAGAATTGCCTGGAGGTATTTTTTATTTTCTTATTTTGCTTCACCAAGATAATCTGCTTTAATCCATTGCAGCAGCAGCATGAAGAAATTGCAACCAAGAAGCTCCGACTGACAAAACCAAGTAAATCAGCAGCACTCCACATAGATCTCTGCAAAGCCACTTCACCAGCAGATGCCTTGCAGTATCTCCTTCAGTTTGCTCGGAAACCAGTGGAGGCAGAGAGTGTGGAGGGAGTCGTCAGAATTCTCTTGGAACATTATTACAAGGTGAGGAGACTACCATTGAAGTCCTCCTGTGATGCCTCATTGTGGGGATTCTGGGTTCTCAAAGTCAGAAGAGTGGTAAGCCTCTGGAAGAGCATGCCAATCTAGACTTGCTTAAGATAATTTGACTAAATTGTAGATTGGATGTAGGAGAGAACTAGAGGAAATGACAGTGTAAAAGAAAGAGGTCTTAACAGATACTGAGTACTCATACTGTGTTATAAAACTACTTGGCTGGGTGCTGGGGGTGATAAGTAAGACACATCCCTCATCAAGGAGTTTACAGACTACAGGCATACCTCATCTTATTGTACTTTGCTTTGTTTTGATTCACAGATATTGCTTTTTTTTTTTTTAATAAATTGAAGGTTCATGGCAACCCTGTAGTTGAGCAAGTCTGTCTGCACAGTTTTCCCAGCAGCATGTGCTCACATCATGTCTCTGTGTCACATTTTGTTAATTCTTGCAATATTTCAAACTTTTTCATTATTATTATGTCTGTTAGGGTGATCTGTGTTCATTGATTTTTGATGTTACTATTATAGTTGTTTGGGGGAAAGGGGCAAGAGAAACTGTACCCTTGGAAGACAGTGAACTTAATAAATGTTCTGCTCCACCAACCAGCGATCTGTCCCCCTCCTTGGGCCTCCCCAATCCCCAAGACACAACAATATTGAAATTAGGCCAATTAATGACCCTGCTATGGCCACTAAGCTTTAGGGTGAAAGGAAAAGAGAATTAATATGGCAGATTTCGTTGTTGCCTCATTTTAAGAAATTGCAACAGCCACCCCAACCTTCAACAACCATCACCTTGATCAGTCAGCAGCCATCAATATCGGGGCAAGACATAATGTCTGTGTAGTACCAGAAGATAGTAGCAAATTCATGCTATAAATTGTATATGTAAGTGTGAAATGTCTTCTTTTGGTCTTCCTCCTGCAGACTGATGCAGTCTTATGCCTCTCACGATGAGATGGCACAGTGATTAGAGTGCTGGACCTGGAGTCAGGAATACCTGGGTTCAAATCCTGCCTCAGATACTTAATATCTGTATGACTATAGACAAGTCACTTAACCTATTTGTCCCCCTCAGTTTCCTCCATTGTAAAATGGGGATAATAATAGCCCCTACCTCCCCAGGGTTGTTGTAAGGATCAAATGAGATAATGTTTGTAAAGTGCCTGGCATGTAGTTGTTATTGCTGTTGTTCAGTTGTTTTCAGTCATGTCTGACTCTTTGTGATCCTATTTGGAGTTTTCTTGGCAGAGATACTGGAGTGGTTTGCCATTTCCTTCTCTAGCTCAGAGGAATCTGAGCCAAACAGGGATAAGTAACTTGCCTAGCTAATAAGTGTCTGAGATCGTATTTCGATTTGGGAAGATGTGTATTCCTCATTCCAAGCTAAGCACTCTATCCACTGTACTGACTAGCTGCCCTGTGGCATATAGTAGTCACTCAATAAATGCTTGTTTCCTCTTTCCCTCAACTTATCTAGCAGGAGGTGAGTGGCATGTTTCATATTCAGTCTTCAGGACTTGTCCCCATTGTACAGATGAGAAAACTGAAACAGAGAGGTTAAGTTAGTCCATCAGCATTTATTAAGTACCTACCAAGTTCCAGGTCCGTGGTTTAATGACTTGTCCAGGGTCACATAGCTAGTTAGCAACTGAGGCGGGATTTGAATTTAGGTCTTCCTGACTTTCAAGTCAAGTACTCTAACCACTACCTTGTCTTTATAAATATTTATTAAGTGCCTACTATGTGTCAGGCAGTGTTAGGCCAAATAGAATAGAGAGCTAGTCTGTGCCCTCAACAAGCTCACATTTTATTAGTATAAGGAAGGCTGAGAATTGGAGAGACCTATCAGTGTTGCCTGTGAGATGATGAATGTTTCATCCATAGCAGCTCTTGAAGATGATGTACCAAGTTAGAGGACTATTGTGATTCTCTGGTGGAGTACCCATGTTAACAAAGTTCCAAATCCTTAAGTATTGATAAATTGGATATAGCATTGTGTAGCCCAAAGCTCTGACCTTCTCTTTTTGGCTGTGTGCCATTTTATTGGGCAGCTAGGTGGTGGAGTGGGTGGAAAGCCCCAGCTCTCTCCTCTCCCAGAATAGCAAAAGCAGTGGTTCTGAACGGAATTCCTGGATGACATAGTTCACCAAGTCTCTTCTAACATTTTGCTTCCTTTAGTCTGTTGGTTTATGATTCGTTGAAAGAAGAGTGTAGGAGGCAGCTAGGTGGCACAGTGGATAGAGTGGATAGTCAGGAGGATCTGAGTTCAAATGCGGCCTCAGACCAAACACTTGACACTTACTAGCTGTGTGAACCTGGGCAAGTCACTTAACCCCAATTGCCTAAGAGAAAGAAAGAAAGAAGAGTGTGAAGGTAACAATCACTTCTTTTGTTCCAGGAAAATGATGCATCTGTGAGACTGAAAATAGCTTCATTGCTGGGTTTGCTTTCAAAGACAGCAGGATTTTCACCAGACTGTATCATGGATGATGCCATTAACACCCTTCAGAATGAAAGTAAGTTACAGTTTTTAAAAGCAATATCCAGGGCAGAGACCTTTCATTGCTTTTATACTAAGTTTTAGATGGTAACAGAATTGATAAGAGGAATGCATATTCCTTAGTTGAAATTTGGTCACAGTTACAGGAGCTGTCATGGTAAAAAGCATCAGTTTTAATTTTGGTTCCATTTAATGGCATCTACCTTAATGCAGGATTTATTTCCCTCTTATTCTTTTTGCTTCTGCCTGCTGAAAATTCTTTGTTCTGAAGGAGAGTGGGAAGCAATTTGATGTGTTGCTTGCTTATCTGTCTTGTATATAGGTTAGTTCTAAACAAGATATTTTAGGTATAATCGGTTAGTGAAATGATTATCTTAATATTAAGTTTTAGATTTTAAAAATAGCTATTTCTTCCAATGTTTTTTGAGAAGTGTCAACTTTTACTCAAAAGCTTATGGAAATGAATGTTGAAAACTAAAAATAAGTTAATTTAAAAAAAAAAAAAACCAGTACTAAGGATTATGAAGTCCAAAGTAAGAAACTAAAGAGGTAAAGGACAGAGGTGGTGTTTTCCTCACTGTTGGTGTTGGAAGGCAGGCATTTCAGAAGAAAGATGGAGATTTGGGAAGTAAACAGGTATTTAAAAAGATTGTGTTTGAAATTGGGTTTTGGATTTCTGGACCACAGCTTAAACTATAGGAATGATGGACTATTAGAGATAAAGTATAGCACTAAGGACTGGTAAAAATATAGATGCCTTCAGTCTTTAAAACATGATTGAGAGAATTAACCTGAAAAAAAAGAGGAGGGAGAAAAACATTTACAGATACCTACTAAGCCAGGTGTCTTGGGAAAAAGCATCTGTAACATACAAAGATATCAGTAGAGTTATATAGTAATTCTCAGGAGATAAAGTACAAGGACATGTCCTTTAAAAGTAAAAAATTTAATCGAGATTAAAACAATTAGCAGTGGGGGAAGAAGTGTGAACTTTTATTTATTTGACATACTTAAGGTTTATTGTAGTTGAATAGAATAGCTCTATTTCTAGTAATCCAGGAATGTTCAGGAAACATTTAAAGATGAAGAATGAGAAGGCTGACAAATAAACTCTGGTGAATATGCAAATTTATCTATTATAATGATTTGTTGTATGAAGTGTTATCTGGAAAAGTGAGCCATTCTGTCAGTAAACAAGCACTTATTATGCTCTTTCTATGTGCCAGACACTGTGATAAGCCTGGGGATTCAAAAATGCAAAAGCTGTCTCTGTGCTCAAAGTTCCCACATTCTGTTGGGAGAGACAGCATGTAAATCTCTAGGTACATGGAGGATATATTTTCAGAGTTGTTACAAGATGGTTTTAGAGGGGAAGGGTCTAGGGGCTGGAGGGACTAGGGGAAAGCCCCCTTTAGAGAAGGTGGGATTTGAGCTGAGTCTTGAAGGAAACCAGGGAACATAGGACGTGAGAGTGAGGAGAGCAACCATCTCAGCCATAGGAGACAGTAAGAGATGAAGTGACATGTCTGAAAAATTGCTGGTAGGCCAGTGTAGCCAGATTGTTGACTCTGCAGACAGGTATAAAGTCTAAGAGGACTAGAAAAGTAGGAAGGGCCAGGTGGTTAAGATGCAGAGGACTTTATATTTAACCCTGGAGTGAATAGGGAACTACTTGAATTCATTGCTTGGGGGGGAGGAAGGGTATGGGGAGGGGATCACATGGTCAGACCTCCACTTTTAGAAAATCATTTTGGTAGCTCTATGGATTATGTTTAATAGGAGTGTATATGTAGAGCCTATATCAGATTGCATGTCGTCTTGGGGAGGGAGGTGGGAAGGGATGGGGAGAAAATTTAAAACTCAGACTCCTATGGAAGGTAGCTCTATGGAGGCTGGATTGGCATGGGGAGAGACTTGAGGCAGGGGGATCAGTTAGAAGACTACTTCAGTAATCCAGGCAAGTGGTGTTATGGACCTGAACTAGGGTGGTGGCTGTGTAATTGGTGAGAGGGGAACATGGATGAGAGATGTGAAATCCAGTAGGTTGGATAAGTGGGGTGAGGGCAAGTGAAGGTGGTTATATAAGGGCCTAGTTCAATGAGAGAATGGTGGTATCTTCAATAGTAAGAGAGAAGTCAGTCCCATCAATAAGTATTTATAAGTGCTTATTGGAATTTTTTTCTTATACTAAAGTTACACTGTAATAACATTGGTACTCAGGTGTATTTTATAGCCTCCATGGAAATATTTATTAAACATTGAGGAAATTTTTTTTAAATAATGGATGTATTCATTGTCCAGGTACAGGAAATATCTTTTTCATAAAGAAAAATATGGTTGAGATTGAGTGAATTTTACATGTGGAGGTGGAGAAGAATAAGAGCATAAGGTTCTTACAGTTATAGGTTGTGATCTCAGCTCATCTAATCTAACCTTTTTCAGGTGAGGAAACTGAGGGCTGAAAGATGTAGGAGCTGGGCTGTGACTAGAACCCAATCAAGACTCTTTCTACTTACTGTGTTTTAAATAAATTTTTTTTCCTAGAAAATGTATTCACAAGGAAAAAAAAATAATGTGGTGCAGGTCCTATCCTGTCTCTTAAACAGGACAAGAACTTTATATTATTTGTAGCAGGAAAAGCTGATTCTCCTTGAATGTATTTCCATTGTAGTGCTCTCCTTAATGGTCTCATTTCTTTCCCGCTAATATTATCCCTGCACTGGATTCATGGAGTAATAGAATTTGAGTGGGAAGGCAAATCAACAGTGGGCTCATGAAGCTGGAAGGAAATGGACATCGTATAATTCAATCTGGGAATGTTTTCTCACATGTGTGATAAGGGATCCATGTGCAGCGGCGCTAGTAAATTTGTGGTAAAGCTAGGATGGCAATCAAAATCTTCTGACTCTAAATCCACTGTGCATGAATTTGCACAGTGCTCTGAACATGTGTAACATTCTACTGAGATGTGATTATGGCACCCAGAGAATCTGGCTTCACAGATATGTGCTTAGTCTTTGGATGGGGATGAACATATGATTTCATTGGCTTAGGGAACTTTGAGGAGAGGAAAGTCCATTTACCAGTTCAGACCATCCTGTTCTCTGCAGTTGAGGCTCATAGAGAGCAGCCCAAAGAACTAAGAGGACAACTGACTTGCCCAGAGTTTCAAAGCCAGTGTGTGGCAGAGGGAGGACTTGAGAGTCCTGGATCTTCCTGGCTTTGAGGCCAAGTTCTATATTCTAACCATGCTGCCTGTCCTGGAAGGCTTCATTTGGTTAAAATCAGTCAATTTAGAAGTATTTATGGAATCCATGCTACGTGTTTAGCATGGATGGGTGCAAGGAAGACTAGGATAATTTGATATTGTCTCTACCCTCACGCTGCTTACATTTTATTTGGAGAGACAAGACTCCAACTCCCAAACTTTCATAACCAAGAAGACATATGCTCTTGTCTCATTTTCATATTCTGTAATTCCACTTTGCTTCTAGAATCTCATCAAGTCCTTGCTCAGCTTCTGGACACACTATTAGCAATTGGTACTAAACTTCCAGAGAATCCAGCTGTTCAAGCACGACTGATTGATGTTGCCTGCAAGGTAAGAGAGTATGAGTTTTAAAAAATTATTCTTTAATATATTATTTTGCATTATCTCATATGGTGGTGTTTTCCATAGCTCTGATTCAGATAAAGTTGGTCTCTGTGTCTTATATTTTCAAGCATGAAGTTACCGAATCCATTTTTTTATAATCTGTAAAACAGTACTTCCTTTTTACTTTGTGTTCAGTTGAGGAAGATGCTAACTAGCTTTTTACATAGGTAGATAATCAAAACTCTCCTGGAAAAACAAAAACAAAGATGTTTAGAAAACCTTGACTTGGAAAATCATAGGTCCCTGGATTGTTTGTAGATATTCTCTAATCAACTCATGTTTATAAAGTGTTTACTTTCTTCACAACAGCCTTATGAAGTAGATAGTGCCTGTATTATCCGAATTTTACATATGAGGAAACTGAGGCTCAGAGAGGTACCTGCCATCACATAATTATTAAGTGTCAGAGTAAGAATTCTCGGATTTTTTTCCACATGTTTTCTCTAATGCCTTTTTTTCTCTTTGAAACTGTAGTTTATGATTGATAGTTATCTCAGGAATGAAATAATTTAACTTTGAAAGGAAAAACAAGTAGCGTACATTCTTGGAGTTATCATGCGTATTAGTCAAGGAATCAGGAGACTTGATTTCCCTTCTGTGTTGTACCCTTTAGTTTCCTCACAGCATCCCTGTGAGATTTGTAGTGTGAGCATTACCGTTAGGTGAAGTACCCAAGATCACACGGCCAGGATGGAATAGAGCCAGGGCTTGACCCTCGATCTTGTGGTTTAATCTGAGCCCAACTTCCTCCCTTTCAAAAGGGGAATAATGACTTTCTGTTAACCTACTCTGTAGGGCCAGTGGAAAGAGAGTGTTTGGGAAACCATAGGATGTTTTATAAATAGGAACTCTTATTCTTCTAGTTTAGTGTTGGTTCCTAATCAGCCTTCTTTTATGCATAGCATTTACATAACACTTCATGCACTGAGTGCTTCGTAAATACCTTTTCAAAAGATTGTTTTGAGATTCGGAAGAAAAAGAATCAAAATAGGTGTGAAATTAGGTAGCTATTTTTGATTTCTGGGACTTGATTGATTCATTCCTTTTTAAATACCTTTGAGGATAGTAATAAAATGACTTCATTCTAAAAAATTATTTTAAAGCTGAAGATTTGGTCCTTTCCAGCAGTGATTTCATTCTAGTTTGAGTTCTGTAGGTAGCTTGTGTGTTATCAGATGGTGTTGGTCAGTAGTGGTGGGAGCTTTTAACCATCCTTAATATGGGTTTTGGATTTGCCTCTTTGTTGTATAGAAGACTGAAGACCTTTGCTTCTAAAGTGATTTTTAATAGTACAAGGCAATCCTTTCATCTGTAGTATTTGGTAGGATTGTTGGGGTTTCAGCAATTGTTATTGATTAGTGATAATTTTCTTAATCACAGTAAGTGAAATGGTCTTTCTTTGTGTTATGTTTTATCTGTGAACTGTTAGAAATCTTGTTTCAAAGAAAATGAGCCCAGTAGCACAGACCTTTAATTGTAGAACAAGTGGTAAGGAATTCTGGGTATTTAACTTACTCATTTGTTCAAGTCATTTATTAAGTGCTTCCTGGGCACTTGGAGGCATGCAAATGCAGTATCCTTTGTGGCCACAGAATCACAAGCTAGAAAGGGTCATAAAGCATAGGCATAGTGAACTATCATGAATCACCTTTTTCCATTTTTTGGATTTAAGTATATATTTTTCAGATTGATATTTTGAACTTTTTAAATTGGAAAAACATCTAAATCAACATCTAGTCAAATGTTTTGCACATAGCAAATGCTTAACAAATGTTGAAAGAATGAATGACTTGTACAGTTTGTGAAGAGAAAGTTATATGAATTTGAAGAATTTAGCTACCCAGAAAATTCAAATAATACTTTTTTGTTGTTACTCTAGCATGATAGTGATTAGGATAATTCAAACTCTGAGCTTTATAAAGTGCTTTCCTCACAAAAGCCCATGAGGTAGGTAAATAATTAATTGCTAATATTTATGTAGGACTTTAAGGTTTGCAAAGTGCTTTATATCAGGGGTTTCAAACTCAAATAAAAGTAGATCCCTGCAGTGCATATTGACTTAAAAAACCATAAATTAATTTTTCAAACGTATCCCAATTGCATTTTAATCTGGTTCTGGCAGTTTTGCTAGACTGTTTGACACCCGTTTTACATACATTATTTCATTTAATCTTTATGACATCAGTGAGGTGTAGACACTGCATGTGTTATCTCTAATTTACCAGCAGGAAACTGAGACTTAGTACATCTTAACAGTATTCTAATTTTTTTTAAATTGTGTAATCTGTAGCATATATATGGTGGAAGTTCAGCAGGGGCACTCCATTTTCCAGTCATTCTGCATAAATGATAATAACTGTAGAATATTTTGAGGGGGAATTATCTGTGATCTGTTAGGAGTGCTTATTAGAATCAAAATAATAGATTTTGTTCCAACCCTTTATTTTAACTCTGTGTCAGTCTTTATGTTTCATGTATGTTTCTTATAAACAACATGTTGTTAGATTTTGTCTTCTAATCCATTCTGCCAACCCCTTCCATTTTATGAGTTCATCTAATTCATATTCAGAATTGTGATAGTTAATTGTTTATTTCCCTCATTTAATCTCTTATACTTTTTCTTCTCTATGCTCCACTGTCCCTGTTTATTTCCAGTGATTACCTTTAGAATTGTTCATTGGCATGTAATGAGGACTTATCTTAGCATACAACATATACTTGTTTTTTATTTGCTGTGTGTCTTACTACTGTCTTCATTTTTTTCTAAATCGTAATTTGTGATTTCATTAGCACGGTTAATTCTATTTAGAAGTTCCTTTCCATGGAACAGACCAGCAACTCACCTGTAACTTTATACTCATAGAGAATTGGCTGGAATATTGAGAGGTTAAATGCCCTGCCTGTGGCTACTCAGCTACTTACTGTGTCAGAAGCAGTATTTGAGTCTGGCTCTTACTATGAAATGCAGCCTTTCTGTTCATTGACAATGCTCTGTTTGTTTCCACTTTTTTTCTGTGTTGACATTTTATATAAGTCTTCACATATATCTTACTATTCATCAACTTCATCATTCTTTTTAGTGCAATAATATTTCATTAAATTCACACACAACAATTTACTTAACCATTGTTTAGTCATTAGACACATAGTTTATTTTCAGTTTTTTCTTATTTAAGAAAGTGCTGCAATATTTTTATGCAGGTGCATTTTCATTTTAACAACTTCCTTAGGGTATAAATTTGTAAAAGTAAAATTGCTACCTCAAGGGGTATGAATGTTTTTTGCAACTTTTACTGTATAATTTCAAATTGTTTCCAATAATAGTAGAAGCAATTCATAGCTCCACCAGCGGTGAATTAGCATACCTATTTTCCCATTTTTTTAAAAAAAATTTTTGTCTTTTACCATTTTTAGATATATGGTGGGTAACTCAAGAGTTGTTTTAGTTTTATTAGTGATTTTGGATGCGTTTTCAATTGTCTGTCAATAGTTTGCATTTCTGCTTTTAAGTACAGTTTTTTTTTTAATAATATGCTTTGACTACTAAACTATTAGAAAATTATTCTTAGCCAGTCCAATAAGCAAGCAGCCTTCTATGTGACAGATTCTATGCTAGGTGCTGAGGATACAAATACAGAGAAAGAAACAATCCTTATTCTCCAGGAGCTTTACAATCTTGTATAAATTTCATATAGATTTGAAACAATTAGATTTTGATCAGAAATACCTAATGTAAAGATTTTTTTCCCCAGTTCATATTTTTCCTTCTTATTTTGGTTGCATTGTTATTAATTTTTTATCATTGAAATCGTGTTTTTTGTTTTTATAACTTTCTTTGAATTGTGACTTGTTACGATTTCCCCCTCTTTTCCTCTTTTATAAAATTATAAAACTTATTCTCTAATTTCTGTGATATAGCTTTTTTAAAAAATTTTAGGTGTTTGAACCTTTTGGAATTTTTTTTGTTGTGTATCACATAGAAATAATGGTATAATTCTATTTTCTGTCAAATTTGTGTCAAATTTTTGTCATATTCCAGTTTGAAAAACTTGATATTTATTCCTTTCCTGCTAAGTCGTTGGAAAAAAAATGTTAAATGACATGACGCCCAGACTAGATCTGGGGGGGTGGAGGACTTTCCATTAGACACCCATTCTAGATTGACTTTGATTCATTATTGCCTACTCACAGACTCCTCAGACTTGGAAGGGACCTGACAGGCCACCCAATATAATCTATACAGGAATAAGGTTTCATTTTATAGCGTGTCCAACAAATGGTCATTGGGCTTTGCTCAAAGCCTCTGGCGAAGGGAAAACCACTCTCTCCAGAGGCAGACCATCCACTTCTGGGTGGCTCTAATTGTTAAACTTTTTTCTTTTCATTGAGCATAAATCTGCCTCCCTGCAATTTTTACCCATTGCTCATACCTCCCAGCTTTGTCTTTATCCACAATTTTTGATAAGGATTCAATCTATATCTTTATTTAAGTTATTGCTAAGCACTGGATTTTGGGTCAGAGGACCTAGTTTCAAATCCTGGCTCTGACCCTTCCCATCTGTATGACCTTAGGCAAGTCCTTAATTTCTCTGGATCTTAGTTCCCTCATCTACAAAATGAAGAGTTTGGGCTAGATGAGCTTTAAGTTCTCTTTTAGCTCTGAATGTGTGGTACTATTTTAATTATCACAGGGCCAAGGACAGATCTTTGGAGTATTCCACTAGAAACCTCTCTCTAATTTGACATCAAACCAGGAGTGGCTACTCTCTGGGTTTGACCATTTGAATATTCCCATATGCACTTAACTTTCTCGTGTTGAGCCTAGTAATTTCTAAACTTTTTTGAGTACACACCCTAAAAGTAAAAAAATTTTGAGCATGGAGCCCCAATGATATATATTTATAATAACTACTGTACTAATATGTACATTATAAAACATTCACAAAATAGAAATTAGAAAAGGTGAGACGAAATGAGCTTTTTAAAAAATTATTTTTCATTCTATTAATAGTACAAAAAACCTTTTTGCTTGAGCCAGAGGTCTCAGAAAGTTTGTGTTTCTGCAATAAGGGCAGAGGAGGGAGACAAAAGGGTACTCCCGGGCCAGGGGCCAGGTAAGGAATAACTAACTGCCTTTCTGAGGAGAAGCATGTGAGTAGGAGGCTGTGGATGGGGGGGTGCAGCGGAGGAATGTGGGGGCTGTGAGCACACTGTTTAGCTGTGCTACTTCCTCAGTTCTAATAATTTCTTTATCTCCACCAGTCGATTTTCTTGTGCACTCCACTTTGGAGACCACTGGTCTAATATGGTCATATGAACAAGTCATTTAAATTGTCAAAGGTGGGAAAGAAAGTCAGATCTTCCTGGCCTCCAAAAACTGAACTCTCCTTTTTACAGGGCTGTTCCTTTCATCTGCTTCTCTACTAATCACGTCAATTAAGGAAATTAGGTTGGTTTGTCATGACCTTTTTTTCCCCTTTTATTTGTAATTTTGTTATTTTTATTTTTAGGTCCAAATTCTCTTCTTTCTTCTACTCCCTTCTCCATTTATTGAGAAAGCAAGCAATGTACCCATTATACAGATAAAGTTATGCAAAACATGTTTCCATGTTAACCATGTTCTGGGGAAAAAAAACTAAGAAAAATGCTTCAGTCTTGCGCTCTGAGTTCAAAGTTCTGGAGGTGTGGATAGCATTTTTTATCATGAGTTCTTTGTAATTGTCAAGGATCATTGTATTGAGGAGATGAGCTAAATCTGTCACAGTTGATCATTGTTCTAATATTGCTGTTACTAGGTACAGTATTCTTATTCTTCTCACTCCACTTTGTATCAGTTCATTTAAGTCTTCCCAGGTATTTCTGAAATCATCCACTCTTCATTTCTTACAGCATAATAGTATTCCGTCACTTCCATATACCATTACACATTTAGCCATTCCCCAACTGATGGACATCTCCTCAGTTTCCAGTTCTTTGCCATTACAAAAAAAAGAGCTGCTGTAAATATTTTTGTACATATGGATTCTTTTCCTTATTCTTTGATCTCTTTGGGATACAGACTTGTATCGGTATCAGAGGATATGCACAGTTTTGTAGCCCTTTGGGTAAAGTTCCAAATTATTTTTCAGAATGGTTGGACAGTTTGGTTGCACAGTGCATTAGTAATTTTTTCATATTCCCCTCCAGCATTTGTCATTTTCTTTTTCTGTCTATTAGTTAATCTGATAGGAGTGAAGTAATACCTCAGAATTGTTTTAATTTTCATTTCTCTAATTATTAGTGATTTAGAACATTTTTTCATATTTATTGATAGCTTTGATTTCTTCTGAAAACTTCATGTTCATATCCTTTGACCATTTATCAATTGGAAAATGGCTCTTATTTTTATAAATTTGGCTTCGTACCCTATATATATGAGAAATGAGATCTTTATCAGAGAAATTTGCTGTAGATTTTTGCCCAGATTCCTGCTTTCCTTCTAATTTTGACCACATTGGTTTTGTTTGTACAAAACTTTTATATTTAATTTTATCAAAATTATCCATTTTACCTCCCATGATTCTCTCTATCTCTTATTTGGTCATGTTATGATCTTTTCTTCAAGAAACTATACAGACTTCTGGCGATTACTAATGTAAGTCCTTGTCTAGAAATCCACCAATTATCCCTTTATTATAATACATTTTAGAATTCTATCAGGAATTGTAGTCAGACATATTGGGCTGAAGTTTGTACACTAGAATGTCTTCCCTTTTTTTGAAAATCAGAACATCGGTTTTCCTACAATATGCCAGCACCTTTGCACGGTCTTTAAAAATCAGTGATAATGGCTCATCAGTCACCCCTGCAAGAGTTTTCATTATCCTGGTGTCTGGTTGTTGGGTTCTGGTGACTTGAACTCATCAAAGGCAAATAGGTACCACTTCTTCCACTGACAGAGGAGATGGGGATATTCTCTCTCCACTATTCACCTTCTCTTTGGGGATGGGGTGATACCCCTAACCTCACTTACTATCATTCTGTTTATCTTGAATCTCTATTTCTATTAGTCATTCTTGTTCTTTCCTTTCAAAAACAAAGATCATTCTTCTTGGTAGAGAAAACAGAAGCAAAATAAGAGCAACTAGTGCTTGCTTCTCTCCACTGTCCATTGTCCTAGCTCCTTTGGGCTGTGCTACTGTTGTTTATTTGTCCTTTTGTCCCCCCTCTCTAATAGAGCTTAAAAAGTAAAACAAAACCCTTTTTGTTATTCTTAGCCTGAGCCTTAGTAATCCTAATGAAGTTATTACAGACCTTACCATGCATTTGTAGTCATACTATCACAAGGGATTCCTTGGTTCTATCTAACATATATACTTTTTAAAAATCTGGATTGGTAAATGCATTCTCTGGGCCTCCATTGATCTCCTTAGGCAACTCCCTCTTTTCATTCTTTTAAAAATTGTTTCTCATTGTGCATTCAGAAAGCTGGGTTAACTTCTATAAAATTTTAGGCCGTGATATTCTCACTAATCTCTTTGAGACCGGTTCTCACAAAATCTGTGGCATTTGTCACGCTATGTTTAACTTTATTCTCCTTATTCCTTGGATTTAGTTATTCAACCAATCCCCAAACTACCTAATGGAAGACTCTTCTATTTCTCCACATTGTCTATATGAGTATCATGAGAGACTTTGTTGAATTCAAACTTTGCTGAATTTCAGGTCTACAGTAGGCCTCTAATCTTATCAGAGAAGGAAATTAGATCAGTCTGGCAGACTAACAGACTGTTCTTTTATTCATTTTTAAAATTTTATTTTATTCTACACCTAGCAAACATCAAAAGAAAAAAATTAACATTTCCACATACATGGAACAGGGGGGAAAAGTGATCATATGAGTCCACAAATTTCTGTTATGTATAATTTGGTTTTTTTTTAAAGGTATATAATAAATTCTTTACTTCTTGGCTATCCTACTTTATCTGTCTTTGCTTCTGAACCTCTCTTCTCCTCTGTGCATTTTATTTAAAATGTTTCAAGGCTCTTTTTTTTTTTTTTTTTTGGACAGATTAAGGCTGGTATCACATTCTCCCCATGTCCTCCATATTGGAAAAAAAGAAACAAAAATTGTATAACAAAAAAACATGGTCATAAAACCAATCCACCCACTGGCCATGTCCAAAAATGTATTTCTTCTCCTACATATTGAATCTGTCCTTGAATCTTTCAGGAAGGGAATAGATCCCTTTAGGACTGGGCCGTGACCTCTTCTTAATGAAGCCTTGCTGGCTCTTGTGTTCTTTGTGAAATCTAGGTAATTTTAATTTAAGTTTGACCCATGTTGTATTATAGTATACAGAACAGTGGGCTTAGAAGTTAGAAGACCTGAGTTTTAGTTCTGGCCTTGCTGTTTAATAATTCAATATATATAGGCATGATTCTCCTTCATTCCTTAGAGCGTCAATGCCAATATCTGGAAGAAGGATGATTATGTTTACAATATATGCCTTATGGAAGTGTTATGAGGAAAACACTTTGTTAACCGTGAAACATAGGAATGTGAGCTGCTATTATTACTTTCATGTTAAATCTAAAACATGAATTTTTAGAAGTTTTATAATTTTTCTACTTTGATTTCTTTAGAGCTAGACAAGGCATGTAAGGGGAAGATGGCAGGTAGTTTGTTTAAATGCCATTGAAGGGGCAGCTATTATCACTGATTTTAGAAGACTGTGCAAAGGTGTTGGTATAGAGCATTGGCCCTGAAGTCAGGAGGACCTGAGTTCAAATTTGGCCTCAGACCAAACACTTGACAATTACTAGCAGTGCAACCCTGGGCAAATCACTTAACCCCAATTGCAAAAAAAAAAAAGACATTAAAGAATTTCTTGTGGGGTCTTGAATATAATTTCAGATGAAATGTGCTTCTAGCATTTAAAATTCATCTTAGGTTGACATTATAGTTTTCATTGTTAATTATTGAATTATCAAGCCAATTTGGTAGGTTAAGAAATAGAAATTGATCAGTGGAACATGTTAGGTACACAATATATGGAAGCAAACAAACACAGTAGGAAGCTCATTTTGTGTGATAAATTCCAAAGTTTATCAAAACTAGTGTTTGACAAACTAAAAAATCCCAGCTACTGGAGCTGGAACTCACTCTTTGACAAAAACTGTTGGGAAAACTGGAAAGCAGACAGACAGAAATTTTGGGTATAAACTAGTATCTCATACCACATTCCAAAATAAGCCCCAAATGGGTACATGACATAAACCAGATTAGTAGAGTGAGGAAGAAATTGCCTGTGAGATCTATGGAGAGGGGAAGAGTTTATGACCAAATGAGAGAGAGTATGAATTACAGAAGGTAAAATGGACAATTTTGATTCCATAAAATTGAAAAGGTTTTGCATAAACAAAACCAATGTGACTAAAAAATGGAAGGGGAACAGATAAATAAGAAAAATCTTTGCAAGCAGTTTTCTCTGATAAAGGTCTAATTTCTAAGATATATAGGGAACTGTTTCAGATTCATAGGAATAAAAGCCATTTCCCAATTAACAATTGGTCAAAGCTTATGAATAGGTAGTTTTCAAAGGAAGAAATCCAAACTATCCATAGCCTTATGAAAGAATGCTCTAAATCACTAATAATACAAATTAAAACAACTCTGAGGTACCATCTCATGCTTACCAGATGTTGGAGGGGCTGTGGGAAAATGAGTACATTAATGTACTGCTGGTGGAACTGTGAATTGGTCCGGGCCGTTTTGGAAAGCAAGGTGGAACTGTGTTTAAAAAGTTACCAAATTGCCTATGCCCCTTAGACCCAGTGATAGGTCTGTACAGCTAGGTCCGTACCCCAAAGAGATTAAAAAAAAAAAGAAAAGGACCCATATGTAGAAAAATATTTCTAGAAGCTCTTCTTTGTCGTGGCAAAGAATTGGAAACTGAGAGAATGATCATAAATTGGAAGATGGATGAATAATTTATACTAGGCCTGCACAAACTGCGGCCTGTCAGGCGCTTATGTCTCATGGGCATGCCAAAGTTTTTCAGTTGGCGCCCGGAAAAATGTAGATGAGAGGATGTTTTCCTCTACATTTTTCATGGACTGCCAGAAATCCTTTGGTGTGCCACAAGCGGCCCCCAGGCCACAGGTTGTGCTGGCCTGGTTTATTCAATAACAACATTTTGTAAAGACAAGCAACTTTGAAAGGACTTAAGAACTAGTATAGTCAACTCAGAGACCAACCATAGTTCAAAGAATTCGTGATGAAACCTTGCCCCTTCCATTAAGAGGTGATGAACTCAGAGTGCTGATTGAAACACTTTCTTGGACATGACCAACTTGAGAATTGGTTTTGCTCAACTATCCATTTGCAACGGGGGTTGGTTTTGTTTTTCTTACTTTCTCATTGGGGTGAGGGGTGGAAGGAGGTAGGGAGGGAAAGAATACTGAACTGAAAGTAATGTAAAATTGCATTAAAACTTTTTAAAAAAATTAACCTCAGTAGCATCTTTTGGTTTCTTTTTCCTGTTGTAGCATCTCACTGACACCTCCCATGGTGTAAGAAACAAATGCCTGCAGTTACTAGGCAATCTGGGCTCTTTGGAGAAAAATGTTGCCAAGGATGCTGAAGGCCAGACTACCAAAGATGTCCAGAAGATTATAGGGGATTATTTTGTGGATCAGGACCCGCGTGTTCGGACAGCAGCTATAAAAGCAATGGTAAATAAAGTTGTCAAAATGAATTAGGGACAATTGTGTTTTTTGTTTTGTTTTGTTTTGAATTTGGGTCAAACTATTGTTAATGTATCATGTGCCCTTGTATGGCAGGGCCTTCAGATTTAGTTTCAGAACTAAAGATTTGCTAGAAGTGAAAGACATGGATTCTTATATACTGTGATTAGACTTTATGATTCTGTATGAACCTGGACTCCTTGAGGTCGAGACCTGTGTTTTGTTTGTTTGTTTGTTTTTTAATCTTTGTGCCCCTTACAATGCCCACTATAATGAGTATTTGGTAAATGTTTATAGAATGTGTGGTGTCTTTTGGCATGTTTCGAGATGTGTGTGGTTGTGGGTGTGTTCTAGTGTTTCTGTGTCTGTTATATATACATCACATGTATATATTAAGTCTGTCTGCCAAAGTGCATTTTCATGTGTGTGATTCTAAATATGTCTGCATCTGTGCACCTCTGAGTGAGTCTGAGAGTATGCACAATTTGATATGTGCCTTGTGTACATACTTCTGTAAGGTCTATGTGTATGTGCCCAGGTGAGTGTGATTAGAAATAGAAATCATCACTAAAAGTTAGCATGTCTTCATACAGACCAGTTCCTATCAGATTAACCTCATGTCCCTCTTTGACAGGATAATCAGACTGGCTGATGATGAGTTGCCATCTAGATTATAAATTTAGGTTTCAATAAAATGTGTGATAGATTTACTTATGTTCTGATTATAAATAAGATGGAGAAAGAAGGTTGAGGCTTGGCGAGCCACAATCAGTGAAATGATATGAGAATAAGGGACTTAGTAACAGAATGGTGTACATCTGAACTGGTTCACCAAG
Organism: Vombatus ursinus; assembly: GCF_900497805.2. NCBI lineage: Eukaryota > Metazoa > Chordata > Mammalia > Diprotodontia > Vombatidae > Vombatus > Vombatus ursinus. The sequence goes on from NW_020945437.1 coordinate 18,581,851, forward strand.
GGTCAGTATGGGGAAAGGAGGAGAGGGGGCCAGTCTAGGCTACACGGCCTGGGAGAGAACTGTTTGGAGGTCACAGTGTGGACAACAAGCAGAATTTGGTAAGGGAAGTTGGGGAGAGGTGCAAAGCCAATAGATGATGACTGGATGGGGGGATTTCAGAATTTCTGAATACTTCAGAGGCCAGGGCTCAACTGCCTCTGCACACCACTTGTGTGACCTTGGGCAGGTCCCTTCACTCTGCTAGGGCTTTCATTTTCTTCTTTATAAAATGAGAGGATTGGAGTTGATGGTCTCTGGGGTCCCTTTTATCTCTAGCCCTGTGATCCTGTGATGGAGTGTTTGAAGGGCTGCCATTTGGAAAGAGGATTAGACTTGTTCTGCTTGGCCGCAGAGGGTGGAAGTTGTACAAAGACATTGAAGGCTGATGTAAGGAAAACCTTCCTGAACATTAGACTGAGCCCCAAGTACAGTGGGCTGCCTCAGAAGGTAGCGTTCCCTTCATTGAAGGGGTTTGAGAAAAGGCTGGACTATGTATGGCTTGGTGGGGAAGGAATTTTTGTTCAGTTACAATTCGATCTGATGCCTTCTGTGCTCAGGTTATTCATTCTCCGAGATTTTACACGTATCTGTGTGTGAGCATGTGATTGAGTGTCTGTGATGGAATGTTTTCTGTTTGTGTGCTTTGTTATGCCTTAATGAAAGTTCCTCTGGGTTTGTACATAGCACCTACGACTGATTCAAGTATTAACTGGCTTTTAATACTGTGGGGGTTGAAGGCCTAATGCTTGATAAGTGTTTGGGATTTTTTTTCCTGCTTTTGAAATGTAGGTGAAATGAATTTTTTTTTCCTTTAGTTCTTCCTCAGATAGCCTTTTTTGTTAGTTTTATTGCTGCCTTTCCCACTTGTATCTCATTCATTTCTGAATATACCCCTCTTACTTCTCCTTCCTTTTAACAACAAAAAAAAAAGGAAAAAGGGATCAATAAGATTGGCCAGCACAGTAACCACTTTCTAACAACATATGCACCATTCCACACCTGTAGTCCCTCACCTCTCCAAGGAAAGCATAGAGAAACTGTTTTTTATTTCTCCTCTAAGGCCAAGCCCTGTTTTTAAAACTGTACAACGTTCACTTTTCTTTTTCCTGCCTGTTTGGTTGTGCTAGTATAGATTTTTTTCTCTCTGCCTCAGTTTAGGTAAGTTTTCCCATATTTCCCCTCAGGCTTCTTGTTAATATTACCAAATTTTTCTCAGAGCCGTATCTGAGAACTGAGAGGTTGATGTCAGGATTCCCTGAGTTTGCCTTATTTGTTTGACATCTTCAACGAAAAGTTCTCATGAAATATTTCATCATGTTCTTTGATTGTGTAGCTCTGATACTGAGGGAAAGAGTACTTGGGTGTATGTCTTGGGTCCGTCCTTGTGATCTTGACCAAGTTAGTCCACCTCTTAATTTTATTTTCCTCATCTGTTCAATGGAAGTGGTATTTCCATTATCCACTCCCCAGAGTTGTTGGGAGGAAAGCACTGTGCAGACTATGAGGTACCTTGGAAATGTCAATAGTGTTATGTTAATATTGGATAAACATGCTGTCCAAATGTTAAAGTTGCCATTTCTTTTTTCTCTAGTTGCAGCTCCATGAAAGAGGACTGAAATTACATCAAACGATTTATAACCAGGTAACTTAATGACTTTTGTCATGGGGGTTGGGGAGGCTTTTTATTTCTGAGGCCAACAAACAAGTGAAAGTTGTTGGCTTTGGATGATGGGAGGTTTTTATCAGGGTTCCGCAGAGCAGGTGGGTTTTAGGAGAAAAACAAAACAACCAGCCATTCCAGCTCTTTATGACTGGAAGCATGAAAGTAATCCCTCTTGCTAAAAGTTCTGGAATCTTTCATGTACTGTTCATTGAATCAGAAAGCTGCTCTGTTTGGTTGTCAGGGTTAATGTGAAAATAAAAGGCATTTTTAGTATGAGGGCAATACCCTGATCCACCACCAGCCTCTTCTAGGACACATGCCAGGCAATGCGATAATTTTTGTGTGCTGTCTCTGGCATACTATGCCTGCAACCCCTCCAGATCTTACCTCATCTACTTTCCTCATGTACACTGTGTTCTAGCCACACTGTATTACTTTCTGTCCCCAGTTATGTCCTGTACTCCACTGACTTATCATTGCTTCTTATAATGTTCCCAGTTGTGGAATCTTCCTTCCCTTGTCTCCCACCTCTGCCCAGTGGCATCCTTCCATCTTTCAAGGCCTATCTCAAATGCTATTTCCTAGAAGAAGCCCTTCTTAATCTCATTACACAGAGGTGATTTCTTCCAATCTGATCTCATAGCATGTTATTTCCCTGAGCTCTGATCATGTTCTAGTTTAATTGTATATATCTTATCTCCCCTATTGTATTCCAAGCTCCTAGAAGATAGCAACATAGTTTATCTAATTTTGTTATCTTCCTCAGTGCCTAACAAAGTATATTGCATGTGCATGGATTTGTGATCTTATCATTTTGAGTACTCCCTCCACTGATGCGAATTGCAATCTGCCCATATTCCTTGTTCTATGAAATTTTTTGTCCATATTTTCTTTCTTTTTTTTTGTTTTTTGTTTTTTTTTTTTTAGTGAGGCAGTTGGGGTTAAGTAACTTGCCCAGAGTCACGCAGCTAGTGAGTTTTTATGTGTCTGAGGCTGGATTTGAACTCGGGTCCTCCTGACTCCAGAGCCGGTGCTCTATCCACTGCACCACCTAGCTGCCCTTTGTCCTAAATTTTCTAATACATCATTGCGCTTGGGAGGCCTTATTCTTGTTCTGTTAGGGTCTTAGGAGTGCTGGTCTATCTGTTTATACGCATTCTCATACGTTAATGGCCTACTTCCTGTTCTGGTCAAACACATTCTCCATAATGCCTTTCATTGTTATTTTGTTTATATGATTGATCATACTAATTGTTTTTTGTATCCTTGTATCCCTGGTATGGATCAAACTTGGTTATAATAAATTATATTCAAGTTATTTACACATATGCATAAATACATACAAGTATCCTTGTGAGGGTTTTATTTAAAATTTTTGCATCAATATTTATTGGTGAGATTAGTCTATATTTCTCTTTCTCTACCTTGACTTTTCCTGATTTGGTTATCAGGATGGATGATATTTGTTTCATGAAAGGAGTTTCATAGGATGCTTTTTGTCTCTATATTTGAGAATAACTTTTAGCATAGATATTAATTGCTCTTTAGGTGTTTGATAGAATTCAGTCATAAATCTGTTTGAATTATGTTCATTTTCTTTGGCCATTCATTTCTGGCATTCTTGATTTCTTTTTTTTAGGAGTGGGTTAGGATCTGTATTCCTTGGTTTTTTTAGTTGGAGTATTTTATATTTTTCTCAATACCCATAAATTAACTTTAAATTCTTGGTTTTATTGGCATATAATCATGTGTAGTAATTTTTGATAATTCTTTTCCTTTATGTTATGAATTTACCTTGTTTATTTTCTTTTTCTTGATTATGTTGGCTATGTTTTGTTGATTTTGTTAAGTCTTTTAAAAAACCAACTCTTCATCTGTTCTGTGGGATTTTTTTGCTTTTGAATTTGTTTCTCCTCTTAAAATTCAAGATTTTTCCTTTTATACTTGTTTTAGGGTTCCTAATTTGGTCTTTTTAAGTCTGTTTAAATGTACACTCAGTTCATTGTCTACTTTATGTCATTTTTGCTGCTCTTCTATCACAACTCATTGTTGGTAGCACTCTGCAGCCATTTATATCCATCATTTATGTTCAGTTGTCCTTTGAGGCATTTGCAGTAACTCTTTTGTGGTCATGATGTTCTATGATTCACAGTCATATTTGGCACAATGTGTAGTATTAAAAAGATTGAGTTTTTATAGACTTGTGATCATTGAAAGTATTACAGAATTTCCCAAATCCATTTTAGTCTTATCATTTCCTCTTCAATTTGGCCCCAGCTCATTATCCATCTTTATGATTTGTTGAATAGAAGCAGCTAGGTGGCACGAGACTTGGAGTCCAGAAAGACCTGGGTTTGAGTCCTGCTTCAGACCCTTACTACCTATGTGACCCACAGGCCACTTAAACTTTTTCAGTCTCAATTTCCTCCTCTATAAAATGGGGATAATAAGAACAATACCTGCTTCGCAGGGTGATTATTGGATTAAATGAGATAACACGTAAAGAACTTTGTAAATCTTAAAGTGCTACATAAATCATTATTGAAGTTGTGCTTATTAGTAGACTAACTGGATGTCTTGTCTGGCTGCATAGTGTAATCTGGGCAATACGTTTTTTCATCCAAGGTTCTTTTACCCCCCTTCACCCCCGAGTGTGGATGATAATAATCTTTCATATTGCTGTGGGTTTCTCTGAGGAGCTTCTATAGGGTTCCAGGTTTTAAAACAATTTGTATGTTGCCATCTGCAAATAGTAATGTTGTGCAGTGGATGGGGTGGACCAGGAGTCAAGAAGACTTGAATTTAAATCTAGCCTCAGTTACTTAGTTGTGTGGCCCTGAGCAAGTCAAACAACCTTTATTGGCCTTGTTTTAATTCTTTTTTTTGTTTGTTTTTTTTGGTGAGGCAATTGGGCTTAAGTGACTTGCCCAGGGTCACACAGCTAGTAAGTGTCAAGTGTCTGAGGTCCCATTTGAACTCAGGTCCTCCTGTCTCCAAGGCCAGAGCTCTATCCACTACCACCTAACTGCCCCTTTCTTCATCTTTAAAATAGGGACAATAGGGGCAACTAGGTGGTGCAGTGGATAGAGCACTGGCCTTGGAGTCAGGAGGACCTGAGTTCAAATGGGACCTCAGACACTTGACACTTACTAGCTGTGTGACCCTGGGCAAGTCACTTAAGCCCAATTGCCTCACCAAAAAAAAAAAAAAACCAAAACATAAAATAGGGACAATAACAGCACCTACCCTCCAGAGTTGTTGTGAGGCCAAATGAGATATTTGTAAAGCACTTAGCACAGTGCCTGGTACATAGTAGGTGCTTACTAAATATTTGTTTCCTTCTTTCCTCACTTTTTCATTGATGCTCTTTGGCTTGTTTTTGATACTGTAGTGAGCATCAGTCATGTGAGATTATAGGCACCTTGTGGCCCAAGGCCTGTGAAAATACTGGTTTGCCACAGGACTTTTATGTGGCATGACACCCACTTAAAATAGTGAAACAATATTCCCAAAGTTTGTGTGATTGTGTTACTACAACTACAGTGGCTTTGGTGATAAGGGGTAAGTAAGCAATTCTATAGTTGTTAGATGAAATACTAGAAAAATCAGAATTATTTTACTCAGCTGTAAGTTTCTATTTACTATCTTATCCAAATCCCATCCCCATCTTTGTTTTTTTCAGACAAGTATGCAAGAAGGCTGCCTAAGGATCACCAAAGGCCAAAGATTCCACATCCAAAATCTATAACAACAAATGTTTATTAAGCGGGCACTATGCACAGTGTGAGGGAAATAAAAGTTTTAGATCAGAAATGGCACTTATAAGTTATGTTAGAGATTAAGATGATAATATTACAATGTAAATAGATTAAAGAATTATAAAATAAAGTTATTTATTCTAATGGCCCAGCTATATTTTAATAGCCCTAACCTAGCTATCTTTTCTTCTTTTCAAAAACAGTTTGAAAATCACTTTGGGGAATGAAAGAGGAATATATAATTAAAGTGTTATTGGAAACTTTCATTACAGGCCTGTAAACTGCTCTCTGATGATTATGAACAAGTACGCAGTGCTGCTGTCCAGTTGATTTGGGTTCTTAGTCAGCTCTATCCTGAAAGGTCAGTATGGGGGTGAAAAGAAACTTCTGTTCATCATCAAACAATTTTTTTTCTTCCCACTCATAAAACCCCAACAGAATTCACTGGGAATGTACAAGGTTCACATAATGAAAGGATGTGAAAGTGCTATGTAATTATTACTGAACCAAATAATTATAAATGACCGCCTGTTTCAGAACACTAAATCGTCATGTTTCCCAGTGCCATAACTAGACTGATTTTACGTTGCTTCATATTCCAAAAGTGAAAATATTTACTTGCTGTCAGACTAGGCTTATTTTTAATGTTCCCATCTATATTACAATCATTTTTATTATGTTGATTCCAAACCTGAGAATTCATGTTTTGGATCGTGCTTTTTTTTTTCTTTTTTCTTTTTTCTTTTTTTTAGCATTGTCCCCATTCCTTCTTCTAATGAGGAAATTCGCTTAGTTGATGATGCTTTTGGAAAAATTTGTCACATGGTCAGCGATGGTTCTTGGGTAGTTCGAGTCCAAGCGGCAAAGCTTTTGGTAAGCCATATTCATTTTTTTCTCCCTGCCAATATTAGATGTAGGGTTTGGTTGGGAGGGAGAGAGAATTTATGAAAAACATTGAACATGTGTATTTAGGGGGTAATTAATGTAATGATAGAATTTACTCTTTAAATAGTACGCTTGCCTAGTTCATTTCAGCATGATATAATTTGTATACAACTGTTCAGGATTGCATAACTCCTATAAAACAAGGCACTGAATGAAAGCATTCATGTCCTAGCTCTCTCAGTAACCAGTGATGTGACCTTGAAAAAGATTACCTAACCCTTCTTGTGTGTGATACCTTATGTAAAGTAATGTAATGATATCAGGCTATATTTAAGAGGCACATGGCTGCATGATTGATTGATTAGTGCTCCTGCCCTGTGAATTAAACTTTGCATCAAGCTCTCAATGAAGATATACTTTCTTTACTAAGAAAGTTTACTAAGTTGCCACTGGTCTGCAACTAAATGACTTGCCCAAGGTCACACAGCCAGTATGTGTCAGAAATTGGACTTGAATTCAGGACTTGGAAGTTAGCCCTTTATTTGGGGTACCATACTGCCTTGTAGCTACATTGGAAAACCCAAAATAATTATCATATTTGATCCTCCCTTAGTGAGAACACTGCAGCCCTGATCCAACTATTGCCCTTCCAAAAAGCAGGGTACATTGAGAGAAATGATGAGATTAGGTCTTACCATGTGTTTTCTACTTTAGATAATAAAATGCAAATCACTTTTCAAAATCTAGTATATGTATTGGTCTAGAAAATAACACACCATATATGGTTGCTTCACTTCGGCCGGGTATTTCAAAAAGGTGTCCTTTGAAGCCATCTAGCCCTGAAATAGTAGCAGAAACTCTTTTTACTCAGGTTAGGTAGGCATAGGCTCTCCTGAGAGTGTTAGAAATTATGTCAAAAATAAAACAGAACTCAATGGGAATGTACAAGGTTCACATGATGGAAGGATGTGAAAGTGCTGTGTTGTTATTACTTAGCCAGAGATGCCAGGATCGTCCACTTCATCCTAGGCTATCTCCAGTTGTCTTGACTTTTGTCCTGCTGCTGGACTTCAATGACTCTGGAAAAGAAAGCGAGGCCACGACTTGGTGCAACTCTGCCTCATTTAAATCCAGTTTGCAAACAAGTCAAGGCATCACCCTGTGGTGATCTTTGAAAACAAAAGACAAAAAACAACCAGTTATCCTTCTCTTTTTCTCATTAGATTGTAAGCTTCTTGAAGGCAGGGACTGTCTTTTGCCTCTTTTTATATCCGCAGTGTTTAACACAGTACCTGGCACATAGTGGGCACTTACTAAATGTTGATTGATTGATTGATTGATCTTGACCCTCTTTCTCTTTTTTCCTCTCTTAACTGCCAGTCTCCCTTAACTGTCATGGGGATACTCCAGAGAATCAAGTCAATTCATTGGCATTTACTGTGATCTTCCTTCAGCTTTCTCTGTAACTGAAACAGATCGTTGTTGTATTTACTAATTTAAACATTTTAAGGTCCTTTTGAAGTCCTTTTACTTTTATTTACTTTTTTGAGTTGTTACTTTTCTGCAAAAGGACTTAAAAATATGTTTGAAAATTTCCTAAGATTTAAAAATGAAAATGTTGCTGTCAGATGGTAGAAAAAAGCATTCTCCTCGGACTTAGGTGACTTTAGTTGTAGCCTTGGCTCTGGTGCTTTCTATCCATGTGACATTGGGCAAAGTCTATAAACTCTTAAGGCCTCAGTTTCCTCATTGGTATTAATGGTAATAATTCCTATTTCTTTTGTGCTTTACCATTTTCATATGCCACTATGAAGTAGATAGACTAAGCATTAGTGTGTCTGTCTGTCTGTCTGTCTGTCTGTCTGTCTGTCTGTCTGTCTCTCTCTCTCTCTCTCTCTCTCTCTCTCTCTCTCTCTCTGTCTGTCTCCTGCCTTCTATTTCTTTTTTTAAAGTATCTCTTTTTGACAGATGAGGAACCAGGCTCAGGGGGCTTAAGTGAACACTGCTCTGCTTCTGTCATCTACAAAATGAAGGAGTTAGACTAGGTTATGTTTAAGGTAACTTCCAACTCTGATCTTCTTTGCTTCCTGGAAGTTGTCAGTCAAGTAGCACGCATTTATTAAGTACCTGCTGTGTTGGCCAGGCACTGTGCTGTGTTGGGTCAGGAAGACAGAAATGAAAACCCCTTGAGAAGCTTTTGTTCGTTGAGAGGAACTGTGTGTAGGTCAATAAGTGGATGCAGAACATTGCCCTGGCGTGGAGAGATGGGGGGGGCGTGTAAATCAGGAGAGGCTTCCTCTTCTCTCTTAGGGGTCAGTTTCCCTTGAGGCAAATTTTTGTTCGCATGTTCTCTAGCACTGAAAATGTATAAGAATTATAGATTTTTTAATGGGTTTTTCATTTAATATTTACCAAATAGATGGTACCTAAAAGCTTTAAACCAGTGTGAAAAATTGCTGTTAGAGTTCTAGATTTATTAAAAGTTAATTTCATATATTTATCAAGTATCTTCTTTATGCCAAAATCTTGGCTCTGGTGCTTGCAGAGAGAAAAGGCTGACTTCAGATGTGTTCTGTACTTCATGAAGCTTTCGCTCTGCTTGGGAATGTGTAACATGCACATCTTCCCCTTTTAGATTCCTTATTCTTCAAGAATCAGCTCAGGTGTGACTTACTGCAGTTAGCCTTCCCCAATTTCCTACCTCCCTCCCTTCCATCATACCCTCCCCCCAACAAATAGTGTTTTCACCCTTCTCAAATATTCCTAGAAGAGTCAGAACCAGTTAATATTTATTAAGCACCTTCTACATGCCAGACACTGGGCTAAGTGCTGGGGATACAAAGAAAGGCACAGGACAGTCTCTGCCTTCAAGGAACTGACAGTCTAATGAGGGAGACTACATAAAAAGCTGAAAAGTGGGAGGTAGGGGCAGAGAACGGGAGAAAGAGGTTATGGGAATGGGGGGAGCATGATGAAGTCATGGAGCTGGAGAGTGAAATGAGCTGAAATAATCTGCAGAGGTGTGGGTTTTCCACTTCATCATTCAGGCAACTATTATTTATTAAACACTTAATATGTGTCAGGCATTGTGCTAAGTGCTGGAGATACAAGGAAAAGCAAACAGTCTCTACTTCAAGGAGTTCACAGGCTAATGGGGGAGATAACATGTAAACAGCTATGTACAAACAAGATTTATACAGGTTAAATTGGAGGTAATCTCAGAGAGAAGGCACTGAGATAAAGGAGGATTGGGAGAGACTTTTTGTAGAAGGTGGGACTTTAGCTGGCATTTGAAGGAAGCCAAGACAAGTAGGAGGCAGAGATGAGGAGAGATCATGTTCCAGGCATGGGAGACAGCTAGGGAGAATTCACTGAGTCAGGATGGGAAGGATCCTTGTTTGAACTCTGGATCACCGAATGCATGGACGGGAGACAACTGGAAAGGTAGGAATGGGCCAGATGATGAAGGACTTTAAAAGCCAAAGAGAAGATTTTATATTTGATCCTAGAGGTAACAGAAAACGAATGGAGATTATTGAACAGGAGATGATGTGATCAGACCTGTGCTTTGGGAAGATTAATTTGACAGCTGAGTAGAGGATGGATTGGAGAGGTGAGAACAAGGCAGGGAGGGGCAGCTAGGTGCTACAGTGGATAGAGCACAGGCCCTGGAGTCAGGAGGACCTGAGTTCAAATCCAGCCTCAGACACTTGACACTTACTGGGTATGTGACCCTGGGCAAGTCACTGAACCCTAACTGCCTCACCCCCAAAAAAAGGCAGGGAGACAAATTTCCAGACTCTTATAATAATCCAAGCATTACCGGCTTGCATGAGAATAATTGCAGTGTCCTAGGAGAGAAGGAGACATGTATGAGAGATGTTATGAAGGTATTTAAATAGGCCTTGACAACTAATTAAATATGAGAAGTGAGAAAGAGACTCTTCTGGCACCTGGGTTGTGAGCCTGGGTGACTGGGAGAATGGTGGGGGAAAGATAACAAGTTCAGTTTTGGACATGTCGGGTTTAGGATGTCAGTGGAACATCCAGTCTGAGATGTCTATTAGGCATCAAGGAAAAGACAGTGATTGACAGTGTCAGAGGCTGCAGAGAGGTCAAGTAGAGTGAGGACTGAGAAAAGGCCATTAGATTTGGCCATTAAGAGATAACTAGTTACTTTGGAATAACTTTATGAGCCTTCTCTTTAAGACCCATCATTCCCTGCCCTATATTAAGCTTATCTGTGTATATTGTGTCGACCCTTCCACTCAGTAGACTGTGAACTTCCTGAGGACAGGTGATATTTTTGTTATATTCATTGTTGCCGTGAGAAAGAAATCAGATTTTTGCACATTTTGCACACCTTTCTTGAGACATCTAGTGAGTGGTTAGCTGATTAACACTTTGGAACTGAAAAACTAAATAACAAATTACTTCATAATACATGTGTATTATGTAGTATCAGTGTTTTTGCCCAAACTAATAAATGTTTGCTAAACTTAGTCAACTATATGATTATTTCATTATACAATTATAAAACAAAGGAATATGTGAAGTCCGAGGGGAAGAAACTGTTATCCTGACAGGAAAGGGATAGGGAAGGCTTCCATAGAAGTAGTTGCATATGGATTGAAAGGAATTGAACAGGTGAAGAGGGAGAGGGAATGCTCTGGACATTAAGGAACAGATCTGCAGAGACAGGGAGGGTGGCAAGCACGTTCTTCATTCTGACATCAAGAAAGAAGCACTTCATAAATAAAAGACTTTTCAGAATTACAGAGATGCATATCTGTATGTGAACTCTACTGCCAAATGCTTTTCTTCAGTGCTGGTAAATTTAGGCTCATTCTAAAATGTGATAAATAATGGTGGTACTGCAGTTTGAGGGAAAACCTAATTTGTGTGCATTTGCTCCTATTAAAGTGGATGAGAACTCAGTTGGGTGTTTTTGGTTGTGTTTTTTTTTTTTGGAGGGGGAGTAGGTGAATGAAGGGTGTGTGTGTGTGTTTGTGTGTATGTGTTGTTTTTAGGGACTTTACCTACATGAAGTAGGTAATATATGTAGGTAATGTAAGTAGGTTATATATATATGTAATATAAAATAATACTTATAGGTAATAACATAAGCAGGTGACATAATGAGAAGAGCACACAAGACTTAATATCAGGATATATAGAATCTTACCTGGATGATACTGTTTGAATCTCAGTTTCATCGGTAAATAGGGATAAGCTGGATTACATCCATCTGTGGATAGTCAGTTGGGGTGGTGAGAGGACTAGAAATCATGCTATAGAAAGATGTCCATCAAATACAGCATTTCAAATGTAGTCTTTATAGCGCTCAGCCCTGTGAGAACATATCCGGAGTATTATGTTTATTTCTAGGTATCACATTTTAGAGTGGATAGTGATAAACTGGAACAGATCTAGAGTAGGGCAGCCAGGATGGGAAAGGAATTGGAGACCATGCAATAAGGAGGGTTGGTTGGGAAGTTTCATTTGGAGAAAAGAAGACTTAGGTGGGTGTGGTCCAGTATTTGGAGGACAGTCTTTTTTTTTTCCTTCTCATTAGCCCTAGGGGGGCAGAACAATTAGTAGTGGTTAAAAATGGCAAAAGAGCACATTTAATCTCCACGTAAGGAAAAACTTTAAAATAAGAATTAGATCAGATCCAATGTAGGATGGGACTGTCTCAGGAGGAAATAGATTCCCTATTACTAGGAGTTTTCTAACAGACTGGATGACCTGATACTTGTCAGAAGTGTTGGAGAAGAGATTCTTATTCAGGCATTGTTTATCATGTTTTATACAAATTCTGAAAGGTTGGAAGTTAGTCTGACTCTAAGATTCAATACTTACCCTCCATTTTTTATCACAGGACTGTTGTGATTAAAAACACTTTTAAATTATGAAGAACTATAGGCATTTGAGCTACTACAGTATTTGTTAATAAACTACAAGATGTGAATTGTAAGACCATCTTCAAAGCATAGAAGCTATTTTAAGTACTTAATTGATTCATCATTTTACAGGGTTCCATGGGGCAAGTCAGTTCCCATTTTTTGGAGCAGACCCTTGATAAGAAGCTCATGTCGGATCTCAGGGTAAACTGGTATTTCTTCACATTATCTAGACTTTTGTAACTAATATTCCTTGTTTGGGTATATGCTGAGTCAATCTAAAACACTTTTCAGTTTTATCCCTTTCTTGAGACGTCTAGTGAGTGGTTAGCTGATTAACACTTTGGAACTGAAAAACTAAATAACAAATTACTTCATAAGTATTCATTGTATAGTAGGAGGAAGAGGAGTCATCAAAAAATCAGTGTGGATAATAAGTCTCACTTTAAAAAGAGGAAGATTTAACATGGAAAGTCTCTTGGCTTTACTAAGCCTCATTTGATTGAAGCAGAATGATTCAGTTGTGGTGTTTGACACGCTGTTGTATATAATATCTTGCAGCCCATTTTCAGCAGTAGTTCTACTTGGTAGCCATGGAAGCTTCACTTTCTTCAAAATTCTTCACAAAATTCTTTTTTGGTAGGATTAAGCTGTAACTAGAAAAATCTCCTGACTCCTCTGTTACTTTGGTGGGAGCTAGGGGGAAAAATCATTTTTAATTTTATTGTAAATAGACTTTTGTGAGTATTTTCTATGAATGTTAATTTTAATGTTGGTCTTTGCAGAGGAAGCGTACAGCGCATGAGCGTGCCAAAGAACTGTACAGCTCAGGTGAGTTTTCTAGCGGCAGAAAATGGGGTGATGATGCCCCCAAAGAGGAAGTCGACACAGGTGCTGTTAACTTGATTGAATCTGGAGCTTGCGGAGCCTTTGTCCATGGGTTGGAAGATGAAATGTATGGTAAGTACTACCCCAAAGCCTTCTTGGCCAGGAAAACAGAGAAAGGTGGTCCTAGAAATGACCTTAATAGCAGAGCCTCAACTAGGATAATGATAAAAACTCACACATAGGGCTTTTAAGGATTCCAAAATGCCATCCTCTTAACAGGAGGTTACAGTCTAAGTGGGATCGCTATTAAGATCCCCATTCACTGAAAGGCATCATACTGCAGTGCAAAGGGCTACATTTGGAGTTGGAAGATCTTGGGTCAGTTATTGAACTTCACTGAACCTCAGTTTCTATTACTATAAAATGGGGATTATAGTACTTGTATATCTCCCTCATGCTGAGTATACAGAGTAATAAAAAACATGATCTATACCTCTCTCAATGGGTATGCAGTTGATTCAGGGCATAAGTTGGCTAACAATATAGTCTATAGCATATGCTGAGTGCCAGATGAGTTCTCCCCACAGAGCTGTGGTAATGATCATTTGAGATGATGAACATAAGGTGCCTGAGAACATTTTCTAAATATAAGCTATTATTGATATATAATTATGTGACCTTTATTACAACCCGGATGGCACTATTTCCCTACTGACGCAGGGCTTGGCTTAATTAGAAGAATGTATAAGGACAGCCTGGCTGAGCTTCAGTTAAACCAAGATCAGAAAATTCTATTCCAATGCATCATAAGCAGTAGGTAGAGAATATAATATTCTAGTTTCTTTCTTTCTTTCTCTTGCTATCCAGTTGAGATTTACTTTAGGGTGTTGGGTTTGTCAAATTAATGATGTTTTCAGGGCTCATGGAAAGACATTGCAGGCTTAAAATAGGTGGAAAAATTAGCCAACTGTTTGCATGTTCGGAGCCTGACTTTGTCCCTGAATTTCTCTGTAATATTTGGTAAGTTCATTAATGTGTTCATTATCTTGTATTCAATTTATTTGCCTCAGAATTCAAGAAAATACTTTATCTTTTAGACAGTGGAAAGAATTGCTAAAAAAAAATTGTGTGTTGTAGTAGAAAGAATGGACTTTGAGTCTGCAGACATAGGTTAGAATCCCAGCTCTGATGCTTCCTAGCTGTGTGACCATTGGTAAGTCACTTAACCTTCCTGAGTTCTCAGCTTCCTCAACCTTTTTTGATTCCACCAACATTTATTAGCTACTTACCCTTGGCTAAGTTCTTAAAATTAACAGCTATCAACAGACATAGCATAAACAAGCATAAAGATAAGGAATAAAATTTTGCGTAAAACCCTTAAAACTTTAAGTAAAATCAAATACATCAAACAAGAAATAGGTTCATCCTGTGTTTTTTCAAGTCCATCTAAAGTTCTGCTGCCTTTGGCTTTGTTTTCTCTTTTTCTGAATTAAAATCGATGTGAATGCAGTTCTGGTTCTACTGACCTCATTTTGGAACTTGTGTATTTAAGGACTTGGCCTGATAAGGTTTTTATTCTGAAAATCTGGTCCCTCTGCTAAGCAGCAGCCCAGAATCTCTCACCCCAACACTCCAGGACTGGCATCATTTAGATAAAAAATTATTAAACATGTTTTTATGATTGTAAAATGCCTTTTAATTATTTGAGATTTTTGCTCATAAGATCCAAACTGCAGATTTATAGGAAAGGCTCTTGACCATCTTCTCCTTGAGCACATTAGACAGGTACTATTGACACACATGTCACATTTCTTAAAGACTTTACTGTGTACAGAGCACTAACAGGTCTGTAAGGTGAGTAGTGCAAGTGTTTATATTCCCATTTTACAGGACAGCAAACTGGCAAAGAGAGGGCAGGTGACTTGCTCAAGGCTTCTCATAAGCTTGTGGTGGAGCCAGGGTTGAAGCCCATCTGGGTTTGTACAAATCTCGAGCTCTTCCCACAGCGCCATTTGTGCTTATTTGGCAGAGCACTGGTGAGTGAGACTTGGAGAGGCTCGTAGATGGAATCACTCAGGGTGCGGTTCTCCCTTTCTCTCCACAGAGGTCCGGATTGCCGCAGTAGAGGCTCTTTGCATGCTGGCACAGTCTTCGCCCTCTTTTGCAGAGAAGTGCCTTGATTTTTTAGTAGATATGTTCAATGATGAAATTGAAGAGGTACGCCTCCAGTCAATACACACTATGAGAAAGATCTCTAATAACATTACCCTCCGAGAGGATCAGCTCGATACTGTGCTGGCTGTCTTAGAGGTGAGTAGGGCACTCCCTCCACGCCTTCTATCATCTCTTCAGGGTTTGACTTCAGCTAGCAGTAACTCTGCTTCCATTGGTCGTATTGGGCTTCCAAAGTAGGGGCTTTGGATCTTTCAGCTATTTATTAATTAATCCAACCAATCTTTATTGTTATGGTACCTGTGACTGTGCAAGGTCCCATGCTAGGCATCTTAGAAGAGGCAGAAATAAATAAGATACCATCGTTGCTCTCCAGGGAATATGTGGTTTAGTAGGAGAGAGAAGACATGTTTACAAATAGCTTTATTTCAAATGTAAGCACAGTAAGAGGTATAAACAAATCCTTTTTCCTTATTTTATTTTTTAACAAAACATTTATCTCCACTAAAATCTTCCTCTAGTGCAAGGTTCTTGCACTGAAGTCCACAGATCTTCCTTCAAGAGGTCTATGAACTTGGATAGGGGGAAAAAATCACATCTTTATTTCACTATAATTTGTTTATTTTGTAACCCTATACATTTTATTTTATGTCTTTTAAAAACATGATTCTAAGGGGCAGCTAGGTGGCACAGTGGATAGAGCACTGGCCCTGGAGTCAGGAGGACCTGAGTTTAAATCTGGCCTCAGACCAGACATTTGACACTTACTAGCTGTGTAATTCTGGACAAGTCACTTAACCCCAATTGTCTCAGATAAATAAGTAAGTAAATAAGTAAATAAAATAGAATAAAAAAAAAAACCACGATTCTGAGAAGGGAGCCCTGGGCTTCCCCAGACTGACTGCCTGAGGAGACCTGTACCCAGCGGAGAGGAAGAGCATCTGCTCTAGTGCTGGCTGTGGACCGAGGCCCATCCCAAGCTGCAGAGGGCTTCAGTGGAAACGTAGAAGATCTGTGGTCCCCTGTCATTTGGTCACAAGTTGACAACAATTTTCTGACTATAAGAACCCATGAAACTGGCTCCTGAAGTGTGGAGGGGCTGTGGTTTGCAGCTCTGGAGAGTGTACACATGCTGGTGGTATCCCAGAATCTCAAAGGCCTTCTGGGCCCGTCCCTCCCCTGACAGGAATCACTAAAACAACGTACTTGAAAAGTGTCCTCCAGGGAGGGGGCCGCTCACCCCGGCTCCTTGTGGAGAGAGGTCTTAAGGAGTTGGTCGTCACACAGATCCTAAGTCGGCTTCTCTGCCTCTTGGAACCATTGCTTGTAGTCCGCCACTGTAAGGCCAAGCAGAGTGAGCCTGACATCTCCTCTGGGTGATAGCCCTTCAGACGCTTGAGGACCAGTCTCACAGTGCCCCAGTCTGCGCCTTTCCAGGCTGCTGCCTGGATCCTTCAGCTCGAGACCCTTTTTGCTTGATTGTCTTGAGGGAACACAGTCCACCAGGCGTGTTATAATTAGGTCCAAGGAGAGCTTCCTGTTCCTCGTCGCCCATTTCTCTTCATGCATGAGCTCACACTGTGGTGTCATTTAGGTTGCAGTCCATAAAGACCCTCTTTTTTCGAACAGGTTGCTGTCTGGCTATGTCTTTTCTATCTTAAACTTGTATAAAGTTGATTTCTTGAATTCCATTGTAAGATTTTACATTGATCCCTGTTAAATTTCATCTTATTGGCTTCACCCCAGCCTGTCATTTGGATCTTATAAATCTTTGCAGTAATTTAAGTCCAGAGACAGAAATGATGGATTGTAATAGCTCTAGTACTGCCCTTGAGCTTGAATAGGATCCAAAAGCAAAAAGGAAAAGAATGTCTCAGTTATAATAATCATAATATCATCTTAGTCGTAACATCACTTAGAGAATTCAGCTTTGCATTGCCTCCCAAATACATTTCCTTCTAGTTTGGAGTGGGCTGGGCCTGGGAGTGGGATGGGGTAGGAGTGGGGTAATGGTTTAGATAGTGCATGACACTGATTCAGCTAAATTCAAGAAATATTTTTTAAACATCAGCTTTGTGTAAGACACTTTACTTAGTTGCAGGGATGCAAAAATGAACAACAAATGCACAGCAGGGTTTCAGCTAGAGAAATGAGGAAATCAAGGAGAGGTTTCGCTTCTTGCTCGGGGAATGGAGTTGGAACCCAAGAAGGCTTCCTGGAAGAGATGGCATCTCACCTGGTCATTGAAATAAGAGAATTTCAGGAGCCACAGATGGGCAGGGAGTTTCTTCCAGGTTTAGGGAATAGCCTTCATAAATGAATGGAGATATCAGAGGACAAGATGAGATTGAGAAGAGGCTTGTTTTGGTTTTGGTTTTTATTTTTTGAGCTTCTTTTATTTGCTTATTTTTTCCTTGAGAAAATTTATTTCTGTTGAAGATGGGAAAATCCTTAGAGATGCCCAGTAACAGTTGTTTTTTTTTTGTTGTTGTTGTTCTGCTGTCTCTTTTTCTCTTTAAATTAAATTTTTATTTTTTTCAATTAATCAAAATCTGCCTTCTCTCTCTCCTACATCTCCTTGCCTCCCTCCTTGGAAAAGAAAAACAAAGCTTTGTAACAAATAGTTATAATCAAGCAAAACAAATTCCCTGATTGGCTGAGAAGACAGATAGGTCTCATTCAGTGTCCTGAGACCATCACCTCTCTTTCAGGAGGTGGGTAGGTGGAATGTTTCATTGCTAGTCCTCTGGAATCATGGTTAGTCATTGTATTTATCAGATTTCTTAAGTCTTTCAGAGTTGTTCTGATATAGTTAGTTTTAAGCCACCATCATTCATATAAGAACATTACTATTTTTTAATTAAGTTTTCATTTATTCATTGTAGGATAGTAGCTCCCATTTTTATAACACTCTTAAGTTTTAAAAAATATTTTCCTCATAGCAGTTATGTGAAGTAGATACTGTAAGTATTGCTACATCATTAATATTACTATTGCTATATTACAGATGAGGAAACTGGGGATGGGGTGGGTGAGTTATTAAATGATTTGTCCATGATCACAGCTAGTAAAAAGAAAAGAGCTGCCATTTGAACCCAGGTCTATGTCAAGCATACTACCCTTTTCTACTTCAAAGTGCTGCCTTTGTAAAATGTTGTTAGTCAAAACTTTGGAGATTGGCTTCTAAAGTAACATAAGAAGGTTTTACCAGTGTTTCTGCTAGGCATATATGCATATATACATATACACACACACACATACAACACATCAAAGATGCCCTGTTGCACCAATGTCAGAAACAAAGGGGAAAGGACAACAAAAAATTCCCCTATAAATATTTTGCATATATAGATATGCAAAACATAGATATATATATATAGATATATAGATATGCAAAATATTTATAGGGAAATTTTTTGTTGTTCCAAAGAATTGGAAACAAAAGGGGATTATCTATCGGTTGGAGAATAACAGTATGTGGATGTAACGTAATATTATTGTGCTAAACAAAATGGTAAGTATGAAGAATTCAGAAAAACTTGGGTAGACTCGTGCGAACTGATACAGAGTCTAATAAGCAAAACTGGAAGAATATCTTAAATGATGAACAAAATTATATAAAGAAAAACAACTTTCAGGCCACTTCCAGCTCTGAATATTTGTGATTGTTGGAACTTTCACATTTCTGGTATGGTGAATTGGACCAGATGACTTTTGAGGTCCCTCTTCATTGATTATAGGATCATAGATTTAAAGCTGGAAGGGACCTGAGAGATGGTTTTGCCTAGCCTTTTAAGAAGTTAGCTATCCTCTTATTTTCTGGCCTAGAAATAGACATGAATACAGCTTGGAATTTATGAGCCTATAATACTATGTGGGCATCTGGTTTAACATGAGTGTCTTTAAATTTACATTCATCTTTTAAAAAGGATTCCTCACGAGATATTCGAGAGGCTCTTCATGAACTACTGTGTTATACAAATGTGTCAACCAAAGAAGGAATCCATCTTGCACTGGTTGAGCTCCTAAAGAATTTAGCTAAGTACCCAACAGACAGAGAATCTATATGGAAGTAAGTCCATTTTTCTTTTTTGGATTTGTTCACTTGAGATAAAATCACCTCTAGTTTACCATAGTGGTCCAAGTAGAGGGTTCACTTTTCCAACCAAATCTTGTTTATGTAAAATCTGAATGTAACTGTAATGGGTATTATATTTCAGTGTTTCCCTATTTTTCCTTTCAAATAATATATTACATTTCTATGTCTTTTTAAGGTTTACAAAGCACTCTTTTTCACAACAACCTTTTGACCTAGTTTACAAATATTAGAGTAATTTTACAGATGACCAAACTGATATACTCTAAGATTAGTTAAACTTACTCTGGGTAACATGGTAAGCAGTCATACAAATATGAAATTAAACACAATCCCTGCCCTTAAAAAGCTCAAAGTTCAGGAGGAGGAGGAAGATACATGTACACATACCTGTAAGATGAATTAGGTACAGAAGAGATGTCTGTACAATTTGTCATGAAAAATTCAAGAAAAGACAGATCAATTTACTTAGGGAGAATTAAGGAAGGCTTCATGAAAGAACTGTAATCTGAATTGGTCCTTGAAGGAAGAGAATGATTTGAACAGACATCGATGGAATGGAATCCATTTCAAAAAGTAACAGGTGTGACATGAGAATTGATTGAAGTGACCGAGGAAACAAAGGTTCGAGCTTCTGAGCATATTTATTTAGTAAGCAGTGCATGCCAATTGTATAACACAGTCAGACCAGACCTCCAGCTTGGCATTAGACCCTCAATACAGGGGGAGACAGACTTTTGTGCACTAAAAGAAAACAATTAACAGGATATAAACCAGGATACAAAATTAGATAATCTGATTTATAATTGGGAGAAAGATTAGGGACATACCAAGTTGGAAGGGGGAGAATAGACAGGTGCAGGCCCCTGAAATCAGAAAAAGAGGTGTCACTCCCCCAAGTGTCTGTATTAAATCAAAGGAACAAGGAAACGGTAACTGATTGTCCAGTATGGGATCAATTTTTAGATAAGATGTGTAGATTACTTGAGATGTATAGTTGTGAGAAAATTCCTTACATCAGTCTTTGGATCTGACTGGATTTCTGGTCAGGATAACCTAGGTCCTTAGTTAAGGGTCTCTTAGTTAAGGTTAGAGGTGGTCCAGTTTCCCAACCATGCAGGGCTAGGTTCAAACAATACAATGACATTTTCTCACAAGACAGAAATTGGACTAGACTCATAATTAAATAGAAAGAAAATTGAGCTAGATCCAGAATTGAGTCACAAGATGGAGTCAGGGTGGTTTACTCAATTCCCAGTATTCCCACACAGGCCAGAAAACAGGACAAGGCAGCATGGTGGATGTTAAGAAGCTTCTTTTGTCTCCAATAAGAAGTTGTTAAGGGGAGTAATTGAAGTAAGGTTGGAGTCAGATTGCATAGGGTCTTAAACATGTTCGACTGTGGAGTTTATGTTCTGTTATGTACAGTGGGGAGCTAGTGAAGGTTTGTAAGTAGAGAAATGACACGGTCAGTGCCGTGGGCATTAGGAAGATTGTTTTGTCAGCTAAATGAAGGATAGATTGGACAGAGACTAGAGGCACAGAGACCAGCAAAGAGGCTGTTACTATAGTCCAGGTGAGAGATCATGAGGGCTTCAGGATAGGGTAAGAGTAGAAAGGAGAGGGCAGATTGGAGTATTGTTACCACCAGGCATGACAGAGGTTCACAATTTTAGCACTTCATGTTTCAGATCCTTTTAGATATAAAATGTATGGTCTCCCTCCTTAAATACTTAAATGAGGTTTCTATAAAAGGTCACAAAGGCTTCATTTTTTTTCTTTTTTTTTTTTAAATAAAAATTTGGTGCTAAAAATTAAAAGAGTGTTGTATAAAATATAAGTTTCAAAGGTTGAAATCTAAAAATACCAAGAGAAAATGAGTCAGTGACTTTAGGGTAACATTTTGGTATCTGGCTTCTGGTTATTCTGCCTATATTCCTGTTTCTCCCATGCACAGAATAAAACTTATGTAGGTACTTGATCTGAGTCTGTTTCAGTGAAGATAGCCATTAAACTGAAATTTCTTAAGCATACTGCCATCAACGAATACTTTTGATAACTCTTCTATTTAATTTTCATCTTTTCTTATGAATAAAAGCATATTGTATAAAATGTAGGATAAATAAGCTACATCTGGAATATGACAGTCAGTTCTGAGTTTCATATTTTATGAGCAGTGTTGATGGGTTAGAGAGCAACCAGAATTGGGAGAGAATCTTGAAACAATGACATTTGACAATCAGTTGAAGGAACTCCTGAGATGGGATATAATCATGATCAACAATATTTAAAGGGTTGTCATTTGGCAGGGTGAGGACTAGGTTTATTCTGCTTGGCCCCAAAGGAATTAAGTAGATTAAGTAGACATAAATTACAAGAAGGTAGTTTTGGGCTTATTGTAAGAAAGAACTTCCTTATAGAGTTACCCATCGGAGAAATGAGCTATGAGGTGAGGGTTGAATTTAGGTGAGGGTTAAATTAAGTGACTTCTGGAAGGGGCAGTCTCTTCCATCTCTGATAGTCTAGAGTGGGTAAAAGAGGTTGTTCCCTGGTAACGATTGCAGATTCATTAAAAATATACACAGTAACAGCCTCGTTGTGAGATGACTAATGTTGATAGACTTAGCCCTTCTCAGAAATGCAAGGATCTAAGACCTCTCCAAAGGCCTCATGGTGGAAAATGCCATCCACATCCAAAGAAAGAACTATGGAGTTTGAATGCAGATCGAAGCATACTATTTGCTATTTTTTTTTCTTTTTTCTTTCTTGTGGTTCCTCCTATTGGTTCTAATTCTTCCTTACAACATCACTAATGTGAAAATACATTTAATGGGAATGTATATATATAGCCTATATCAGATTGCGTGCCATCTTGGGGAGGGAGGGGGAGAAAAATTTAAAACTCAAAAGCTTGTGGAAGTGATTGTTGATAAATCAAAATAAATTAATAAAAATAGATAAATAGGGGCAGCTAGGTGTCATGGTGGATAGAGCACTAGCCCTGGAGTCAGGAGGACCTGAGTTCAAATCTGGCCTCAGACACTTGCTGTGTGACCCAAGTGCCACTGAATGAAGAACCCAGAAGTGACAATTTGTTTTTACATCTTAATTGAATAGACTTCAGTTGTCTCCCTCCAAGCTTTAGACCGTGCCATTCCCCACTACTCTCTGTATTTTTGATTCTTATTTATCCTGCAGGTGTTCCAAGTCTCATGACTAGTCCAACGCACAGTGATATCTCTCCCTTCTCTGAATACCTGTGGAGTCTATTCTCTACTGTTCATCTAGCACTTGCTGCTTCGTGTTACCATTATCTTTTCTCTCATTGTAGGCCATGGTCATTTTATGACAAACCAGAATTAAAGGTTGGGGAGGATAGAATGGAATGTAGTCCTGACTTGGACCAAGAAGTATTAGATTTGGAGTCACAACACTTGGTTGCAAATGTTGATTCTTTTACTGCATGTGTGACCCTGAGCAAGTCACTTAATGGTTTCTTCATTAGTAGAATGAAGAAGTTGGACTAACTGATTCCTGAGGTGCCTTCCATCTCAAAACTGACAACCTTGCCGTCTGTCTCCATAACTGAATTGCAGACTTCTTACAGACAGGGACAGTGTTTTATCCTTTGTGGCCTCGGTTATTCCTAGGACAATTCTCAGTCCTACTTGTAGGTGCCTAATGAATATTTGTTGATTATAGTGGACCATTATCCATGTATTTTTCAGGTGCTTGAAGTTTCTGGGAGGTCGACATCCAACGCTGGTGCTTCCCCTCGTCCCAGACCTCCTGAGCACACATCCATTCTTTGATACTGCTGAGCCTGACATGGATGACCCAGCCTGTATCCTTTGTGCTTATGGCAGGCACTGCTGACTTGGCAGGGATTCCTGCATATCTCTGCATGCCGCATAAATCAGAGAGTTTGTCTTTTGTTTTGGTTGTTTTTTATTTCTTCAGATGAGAAAATGTCTTTCCTCTTCATTCCTAGGGGGTAACTAGGTAGTACAATGGATAGAGCACTGGCCCTGAAGTCAGGAGGACCTGAGTTCAAATCCAGCCTCAGACCAAACACTTGACACTTACTAGCTGTGTGACCCTAGGCAAATCACTTAACCCCAATTGCCTCACCAAAAAAAAACCCCAAAAGCATCTTCATTCCTAGGGGTTATGTAGTTTAACAAAAAGTATAATTTATTTTTAATAATAGTAATAATAATGATAGCATCCCTTGTGCTTTACCATTTCCTTGTAATTCTGTGAAGTAGATAGTGCAAGTATTAGTCCTTTTTACAGATGAGGAAAGTAAGGATCCAGAGAGCTTGAGATTTGCCCATGGTCACGTACCTAGTAAGTATTAGAGCTGAGATGTGAACTTGGATCTCTCAACATGAGTTTAGTGTCTTTTCCCCTCTACCATGTCGCTTCATTGAGTGTGGTAGTAGGGTTAAGTCAAACATCCACTCGCATGTTAAACAAGAGCTATAGTAATAA
This sequence comes from Vombatus ursinus, assembly GCF_900497805.2. Lineage (NCBI taxonomy): Eukaryota > Metazoa > Chordata > Mammalia > Diprotodontia > Vombatidae > Vombatus > Vombatus ursinus. The sequence continues at coordinate 18,605,689 of NW_020945437.1, forward strand.
TATGCCATCATTAGAGCATTGGAAATCGGCTTGCCTTGATGTATCCGTTGTATCTGATCTGGTCTCCCTTTTAGCTACAAGGATATATTTATGAGAAGAGTGAAGAGTGCAGAAAAATTCTAACAGGCTTCATAGGCCCTGGACCCACCACCATCCTGATTCTGCTGCTTAGTACCTGTGTGACCCTAGCTAGTCACTTCACTTAACACGGCCTCAGTTTCTTCATGTGTAGAAAGAAGACATTAAACCTTAGCATCAAGGTGGATTTGAAACACCAGAACTGACTGCCCTCTTACTGTATTTGTATAGCTCAGGGAATTTTAAATGGTGTAATCATAATGAGCATAATGGCCATTTGGGACTCAACTGTACTTTGGCTACAACCACAGTTTGGCCTTCCTTCAGGGGGTGCCAGAACTTCAGCTTTGTAAAACTGCCATCAAGGAAGACTGGGAGTATTCACACAAAAGCTGGATGGTGACTTCTCAGGCAGAGATCAGCTGACTTCTGAGGTCCTCATCAGTCTTAGTGTTCTGTAATGCTAACTACAGGGTTTTTGTAATAGTGCTTGGCATGCAGCACGATGTGGCGAGAGGTGAGATCGCTGGATTTAGAGATGGAGGACCTGGCTCAGGTGGGGTTCTTCCACTTAACCAACTGTGTAATTTTTGGCAAGTTGTTTAACTTCTTTGAATCTTGGCTTCCTCATCTAGAAAATGAGGATAGTACTCCGTGCATTCCCTCTCTCATGGGATTGTTTTGAAGAAAGAACTTTTTAAAGCCTTCAAGCAGTATTGCAGTAAGCCTCAGTTTCCTTAACCTTCAAAATGAGAGGGCGGGATGACTTGGTCTGACGGGCCCTTCTAGATATGTATCTGAGATCTGATGGCAGTTGTCACTGCTAATAATATTACTTTGATGGTAGTTTAATTTACTTTGCATGATACAATCAAGAACTAAGAAATCTGTAGCCCCGATATAATTTTAAAATGTGCTTATTTGATAATTAACGGGGAGTGTTTCTTTCAAAGATTATGTAAGTCAGGTTTTTACTACGCCCTTTTGATAGATGCCTGCCAAACTTGTCTTCACTTTTCCTTTATGACGTTGAAGGATTTTTACTTAACTACCTGACTATGTCAGATATTGCTGTGTTGGTTCTTATCTTCAATGCCGCCGAAACCTGCCCCACCATGCCTGCTCTGTTCTCAGATCATACCTTCAGACACTATGCTTACCTCCGTGACAGTCTTTCTCACCTTGTTCCTGCTTTGAGAGTATGCTAAAAATCTCCTTGGGTCAATTTTGGGTTCTTTGGTTGCCTTTTAAGGAAATAGGAAAAAGCAAAATCATACTTAGTCTCAGATGAAAGCCAGTTTATTTTTAAAGAAAAAATACTTTCCTTTTGCTACACTGTTCTTTATTTGATATTATGGAGGGTGAGTAAGAGGTCTGTGTGTATTGATGGTATTTTAGGCTCTGAATTACATCATGGCTTATTACAGCAAAGACTTCTGATTGTCCTCATCTGACACTATTCTTTGTATCTTGTTTCAGACTCAAAGTTAGGAGTAAATCACTCAGATAAAGTGAAAAAATAAAACAAAATGTAAAATGATGATGATAGGGAGAAGGAATGGACATATGAAAATATGATGGTGATTAGGAATAACTTTGTCCGCATGAAATTGGTTTCATTATTGTTTGAGCTCCCAGGACCCAGACTTCTTCTACCAAAGCAGATCAGCAGCTCTTCTGCAATTGTTATCGTAGAGAGCTGTTTGGGGCCCTGGGAGGTGAAGTGAATCACTTGCCCAGGGTCCTGTGGCCTGTCCAAGGCAGGGCATGGGCCTAGGTCTTCCTGACTCCAAGGCCAGCTTTCCACCACAATCATGCTGCCTCTTGGGACATATTTTTATTTTTAATAAACATCATAGTAATATTAAGTGCGAGTCTCCCTAAATCTCTCGTCTGCTTCCTTGTGTTATGGAGGTGACCCTTGGGTCTCAGAGGTTCAGCCAGAAATCACAAGCTCTCGCTGGTCTTACCAAGCTGGAAAAGCTTGAAGCAGAGCCTAGTGATGGACTGTGTTATCCAAAGACCAAATGAGCTAAATTCAGAGAAGCCTGATCACAAGGTGATTTTTTTTTTTTTAGGCAACAACTCATTAAGCTATCTCCTAAGACATGGAAGGGCTGTTGATGTGAGTCACTACCGAACTTGTAATCCATTTCTGTATCAGTCCTTTTTATAAAGCACAAGTCAGTTACTGTGGGAATAGGTGATCATAATTTTCAGGGCATTTCTTTAAAGAGCAGACTAGAATCTGGCCTCTTTTCACTTTGCCCTTCCCCTGATTTAGTTGGTAAAAGAGAATGGTTCCCAGAACTACACAGAAGCGATAGCATATAGTGAATGAAGACCAGATTTGGACTCAGACCTGGTTTTGAATCCTAGCTCTGCTGTTTGCTATCTCTTAACCTTTGGCAGGTAAATTCACCTCTCTGAACCAGGTTTATTACCTGTAGAATGAGAAATTTGAACTCTTAGATGATCTCTGAGGTCTTTTCTAGCTTAATCCACTATTATATGGATAGTGGCATCACTCCATTATGTTTGTTTGCTTAGTTACCAGGTAGAAAACTACTGTCATCACCTGTTTCCCCAAGCATCACACCACATGAAGACCCTTCCCAACAGTTTCTACAGCAAAGCCTAGAAAGGGTATATAATCTTCAGCACCTTGATCCTCAGGGCACTCAGGAGCTGCTTCAGTTTACAATCCGGTAAGGTGATCTTCTTGGAAATTCCTTTCCAAGGACTCATTCCTTTAACGTAGTAATACTTATGAGCTTTCTAACTGGATTGTTTCAGTGTCTTGTTTTTATTTACTGTGCAATCCAGCCAAACTAGACTAGTCACCATTTTTGCCAACCCTGTCTTGTACTTTCTTAACCCTATGCTTTCATTCTCACTGTTACCTGTACCTTAAAAACTCTCCTTCCTTTGCCACTTCGTTTCTAGAAATCTTTGTTTAAATTCTTCTAAGCTTTCAAAGTCCAATTCAAATGGCATGTCCTTTATGAAGACTTCCTGATTTCCCCCCCCAAACCAAAAGTGATCTCCTGCCTCCCTGAGCTCTATTGGCACATCATTTGTTCTTTTTTTTTTTTTTCTCCTCTTTAGGCAATTGGGGTAAAGTGACTTGCCCAGTCACACAGCTAGTAAATGTCAAGTGATTGGTTTGAGGCCCTGACTTCAGGGCCAGTGCTCTATCCACTGCACCACCTAGCTACCCCATGGCACCTTATTTGGCTGTCTGTTTCCATTTCTTCTATATATCCCCCCCTTTTCCCTTCTCTCTCTGCCCCTTTTTTTCCTCTCCCTTCTCTTTCTCCCTTTCTCTCTTTGTCTCTTTTTCTCTCTTGTTCCCTCTCCTCCTTCCTTTTTCTCTTCCCCCCAACATTTGTCCTTCTTCTCCCTTACTTCTGCCTGTATCCTTTTTGCTTAGGGTAGGCATAGCCAGCCTGGCAGAGACACTTAGGTATCTTTCTATGCATGTTCTAGTTTAGGTTTTTATGTTTTGTAAACTTCTTTCAGATGAAAGATTTCATTCTTAGAGTTGATTATATTTTAACTAAAATAGCATAGTTTATTCTTAATAATATTGATAATCTTGATGTTATTTATAGTATACAGAGTATTTTTGTTTCAACAGTCCTGGGAGGTAAGTAGTACAAATAAGGATTGAGAAGACTTGTTACCCGTTTTTCTCCTCTTCCTCCCTGTCTTCTTTACTCCCTCCTGTCTTATTTTCCCTACTAGATTAAAAGCTTTTAGAGGATAAGAACCTATAAAATCAGTTTTTTAAAAAAGGACCATATCATGTGTGTAGTAGACACTTAATAAGTATTTTGTTTGAGCGAATGAATTTATTAGGCTAATTGTTTTGTTCTTATGATCTAAGTGTGAGACTTTTTTTTTTTTAAGTTCCTTGCCTTTTTCCCCCTTATCAGATCTTGGCCTGATTGATGGTTAGTGAAGACTGAAGACATAGAATCTGTTAGAGAGAAGTTCTTTGTGGTTTGACTCCTTGTAAAGGGAATTTAAGTGAAAATGAAAGGAATAGAAATTTTTTAAAATGACGTTCAAAAGACAAGTCTGGTTATCAAAATTTCACAGCTTATGTCGAATTTTGATTTTAATGGACAGTAAAACAGTACCTACCATTTTTTACTTGTGGTTTAGGGGGATCACTTCTCTTGCCCTCAAGGATTCCTGGTGCCAGCCATTATTTTGTTAATGTGATGGGATTTAAAATTTGATAATTGTTTGTTCCTTTTTTTTTTTTTTTAACTTTTCTTGATTCACAGTTAATCAGATATTTCTGCTGTTCCTGTTATATCCAAGCCCCTGTGTGAGGGGATACAAAGAAGTATACGGTTCAATTCTTAACCTTCCTTTGCCGGAAAGTATGAGATTGGAGATAATACTCATATGAAGAATTATAGAATTAAAAATTGAGAGAGTAGAAGAAATTCTTAGAAATTCATTCATTTAACATTTATTAAACACTGTGCCAGATGTTGTAATAGGCCCCCAGAAAACTACAAAAATTCTAGATATAAAGCACAATGTCTAACTGAATATCAGCTCTGAGACCATTTAATCTGACCCTTTCAGTTAGCTTTCTTTTTCATAGTTTTTACTGTAAGTAAAACTTATAAAACATATGAACATGTTAAGACTTATTTTCAGTAAAAAACATTTTAGTAAACTAATAACAGCAAAAATCTCTCCATTATTCCCTGTCTTCTACCATTTCAGCAACAATTCAACAGACATTTATTCAGTGCCTGTGTAGAGGACTGGAGGATACCGAAGTTTAGGTAAAACTCACTGCTCTTGATGAAGTTTATAGTCTAATTGGAGAGTATGACATCTGTAAGATACTGTGGGACTACATAAAAGAGATGTAGACAGGATACTTTGTGAGCTGTAAGGGTGGGAAGAGGGTCAAAAAGGCTTCCTGAAGTGGGTAGCTTTTTGAGTGAGGGGGATGAATTCAGTAAGCTGAGGGAGGGGTAAAGAGTATTGGAGTCAGAGCAGGAGCAGATGCTTACAGGTAGAGCTAAATAGCTTTCCTCCTGCTGCACAACATGGTATGGGCCAGGAACTTGAAAGATGTGAACTAACTTCCCTGGCTTCCACAAAACCAGCCTGGACTGTGGCTATTTGAAAGTTGTGGTGGAAATCTGGGGCCATGGGGGTTAGCATTACCCCTAGGTGGATTGATATGGGACCTAGCTGTGGGCCTTTGGGGCAAGAGGAATATAAAAGGTTTTGAGACTTTGATCTTAACCTTTTTGTGGCTTTCATTTGTTTTTGTTGTCTGAACTGCTTCTGAATTGCCTTGAAAAATGCTTCTACCTGAAGGCGTTGGAATACAACTTTCACAAAAGGAGTATTTATTTAAACCCTTTTGCTCTGTGTAGTCCATTGTACCAGATACAGGAGAGGGACCCTGGCAAAGGAAGGAGAGAATGGGTAGCGATTACAAGAAAATTTTAGGAACAATAGAGGAAAGAGGAGCTTCCTTAGGTTCAGTGAAAACACAGCTTGCGGTGTCCATTTTCTCAGCCCTACTGGAATAAAGATGATCCTTCTGTTCATCCTCTGAGGGAGAGGCAGCATGACATGGTCTGTGGATGGAGAAGACCTGGGTTCAAACCTCCCCTTTGACACATACTGGCTCAATGACCCTTACTAGTCAAGCGCTTTCTGAAACACCCATGAGCGTCTAGATCCAGACCTGGAGTGAGGGCAGAACGAATGTAGGTGATGGGTACTTAAAAAGAGACAGCACTTACTGTACTTGTAGGCTGCGTGAAGTCTCATGCTGAGATCACAAAATGCATCGACTGGCATTTCAATATTGCTCTAAGATTTACAAAGCCCCTCCTTCACAACTCCTTTGAAGGTAGTGAGGGTTTGTATTATCGCCATTTATTGGCCACACGAGCTGAGGCTCAGAGCAGTTGGATGCTTTTCCCAGACTCCCACAGTCAGTAAATGCCAGAGCCCCGCCATACACCACATTGGTCAGATACCTTCTGCAGTACTGGGTTCAGCTGTAGGCAAAGCATTATAATGTGAAAAACATTTAGTAAGCATTTACGACATATCAGGTGCTGAGTGCTACAGATAATTAAAGAAGCAAGCAAGACAGTTCCTTCCTTCGAGGAAGTTCACCTTCTAAAAGGGGAAGAGCAAATATAGGGGAGCAGGAGTGGCAAAGCAGAGGTTAGGAGGGAGGGTTTGGCACATGGTGTGCATGTGGCAGCCTCCCTTGAAGGTAGCTAGGAAGGGAGATGATGGGCCCACAACCAAGTGGAAGCTCACCATTCAGAACTTCATCCCAGGGGAGGGAGATCTGCTAGGAGGAGGACAGAAGGAGGAAGCAGGCCTGTGGACAGCACGGTTTAAAGATTGCCAGGAAGTGGCAAACTTAAGAGTGACTGAGATAGTATGAATTCAGGAAACCACTTCAGACCAGGAATTCTGCACAGGTTTAGCCCAGAGAAGAGACTAGAGGGTGATAAAGCTGCCTACTAATATCTGGACTGTTTCATGGAAGATAGCACAGACATGATCTGTGATTTTTCAGAAATCAGAACTCTAACAAAGAGGTGGAAGCTACAGGGGAGTAGATTTTGGCTTAACATAAGAAAGAATCTCCTCATTACTAGGAACTATCCAACACTGGATATTTCTCTTTTATCCGAGATCGAGAGCTCCGGGTAACTATTCAGTTGGTTTCTAGACGACTGTCTCTCAGAAATGCTGTAAGAGGCATTACTGAGTGGTTGGGATTTTGGAATAGATAATGTTAAAATTCCCTTCGATCTTAAAGATTCTGTGATTTTGATCTAAAGAAAATAAAATAATCGAATGGATATGTGTTCTCATCGATTTGGAAATTCCTTTGCAGATTGCGCCTTATCCCTGCCTGCTGTCCTGTGCATTGTCATCCACGAACTCCTAAAAGTTTGTCACAGCAGTGTCCGCCCAGTGGCATGGAGTTTTCTCCTGCTTGTTCCTGACATTGCTCACCTCTCATCCATCACTCTCATTTGTCCAGAGTATTTTCTCTTTCTGCCCACATATAGTTCCTTGATAGCATCTGCTATTCTTGTTCTTTGGAGTTCTTCATTGGTTGTGTCTTACAGCTTCTGCACGTGCATCGTATGCCTTTGCATCACCTTCTCTGTGAAGATAGCAGGTCTGAAAAAATTCACTTTTAACCAACACCCAATGAGCATTTCCTAGTATTAGAGAGCCGAGTACTAGATGCCAGGGAGATACCAAGACAAGCCAGCTCCTACTTTCAAGGGGCTTAGAATCTTCCTTATGTCTTTGAGGATGTGACAAGGACCCAAATAACCAGAACAGAGTACAGTGTGATAAGTTTGTAAGAGAGATCTAGATGAGGTTCCACAATTCTTTTGTGAAAAACCCTAATTAAGCTAAACCTAATGATGTATTCTTATGTATACCATCTCCTTCCATTTTGGTAGCAGCAGCTATGTATTGTAAGCTAGACCCTGATACGAGGCCTGACCTTAGTGAATGAGCACATAATTCCTTGGTTTGGAAATTTGGCTTATACCTACCTCAGTGTGCCCCCTACAATGACTGCAGTAGCACAGTACAGTTGTAAAACCAGGAATTAGAAAACCTGAGTTTACGTCCCATCTCTGCTAGCAGCTGTATATGATACCTAACAGGTTACTTAAGCTTTCTCCTCTAAAATAGGGAAGGTAATGTTGACTCTGCCTGCCTCACAGGATTGTTGTAAACCCTTTGTAAACTATAATTCTCTGTATCACTCCAAGTTGCTCTTTATCAGAGGTCATAAGTTTTAATGATGAAAATTTAGGCTTCTTGAAATAAGTTGTCTGTATTCCAGAGTAATAGATACGTGTAATGAAAATGTGCCTGTTATTAGAGTATGTGTTACTGTACCCCTTTTATAGGATCCCTGAGAATTCTAGAACCTCAGAGCTAGAGAGAACCGAAGCAATTCCATAGGCCAGCTTAATTTCCCTTGATGAACATGTTAAGTGCCTGCTATATTCAGAGCACTGTTCTGGGTGCCAAAGAGGATAAAATGTTTAGGTAACAGATGGTCCCTACTCCCATGGACCTTAGATACTGGCAGGCTGTTCATTTCAGCAAACATTTATTAAGCACCTTCTGTGTTCCAGCCATTGTGTTGCTTGTTAGGGCTACAAAGACAGAATAAAACAGTCTTTGCCCTCAAGGAGTTTTCCTTCTGTTGAGGATAGGGAGGAAACAATAGTTACATGTACAAATACAAAATATATGTATGAAGTCATTTCCAGAAGAAGCCCGTGGGTCTAATATGAAGGTCAGTTTGTTACTAATAGAACAGAAGTTCTCGAGGGCATGACGAAAGGTTAGAAAGGGGGATAGAGATGCTGAAAGGATGAACCTGGCATGGAAGTGGATGGGAGGGAATTGTGGTCAGAGCTTCAGCTTTGGCAGTCTGGTATTCACCATCAGAGGTAGCATTAGGGCAATAAATTGTCACACCTTTTACAGTAGCAAAAGTAATATGAATAAAACATATAACAATAGATATATAGATAACTAGTAAATGAGTGAGAGACTTTGTCAAGATCAGTGCAGAGAGAAAGACATGTATATAAATATGATAAAAGGGAGAGTGAGCTAAGTGCGAAGGTAAGGTCCAGCCAAAGTGCTGTGAGGAGCAACAGATCACCTCCACCTGAGGGTAATGGTCAGGAGGCTTTTATGTGGGAGGTGACACCTAGGTAGTCCTCGAAGGGAGAGGGGTCTGAGGCCGCATAGTCCGTTTCATATAGGAATTGGATGAACAAAGACACAGAGACAGGAGAGGGCAGGATGAAAATAGGAGTATGTGAAAGAAAATAGTATGAGGCAAGACCGGAAAGGTGTATTGGAGCAAGGTTGTAGAGGGACTTGAATACCACAGCCTGCGGTTTATGCTTTTCTCAGTAGGCAATTGAGAGCAAGACTGAAGATTTTTTAACATAGAAGCAGCTAGGTGGCATTGTGGATAGAGCTCTGGTCCTAGGGACAGGAAGACCCAAGTTCAAATCTGGCCTCCAATATTTATTAGCTGTGTGATCTTGGGCAAGTCATTCTGCTTCCATGTCCTCAGAATTGAGGTTATAAAATGGCGACAATGATAGCACATGCATCTTAAGGTGGTTGTGAGGATCAAATGAGGTAATATTTGTAAAGGGCTTTGCAAACCAAAAAGCATTCTATAAATTATTATATAGGAGTGACATGAGCGGAGCAGTCCATTAAAAAACTACTTGGCCAGTGTTCTGAAGGAATGGATTGGAAAGGAGATAGACTGCAGAAAGGAAGGACTGTTTAAGAGACTGTGGTGGGGGCAGCTAGGTGGTACTGTGGATAGAGCACAGGCTCTGGAATCAGGAGGACCTGAGATCAAATTCTGCCTCAGACACTTGACATTTACTAGCTGTGTCACCCTGGGCAAGTCACTTAACCCTGATTGCCTCACAAAAGAGAGGGAGAGAGAGAGACTGTTAGAGGAGTCTAGATAAAAAGAGATGAAGGCCTGAACCAAATACTCAAAAGGCTGTCATGCGGTGTCTTCAGTTTCTATGGCTTCTTCCCTTTCAGAGATTCCATGAATGGAGTTTGAGTATGTGTGTAGTTCTTCTGGGGCAGAGTGTGAAACAGATGGTATGCTTAGTTTGCTTAGAAGTAATAGTAATTTGTATAAAGTGCATCTTGTGTTTTCTCTTAGGAATGTTTTACCTATCAGCTTCTGTCTATGTGTGGTGTGGTTGTGTCCTTTGAAACAATATGCTGCCACCCAGCTTTGGAAGTCTCCCTAGAGCTGCACATGTTTTCTAATCTGGGAACTATTTCAGAAAAGAGTGAGGTGCAAAGGGAATGTTTATAATCTGTAATCATCTGGGAGCAGAGTTGAAAATAGCTTTTGAAAAATCACCAAAACTCTTGTTCTTATTTTGATCTTTCTAACATACCTTGTTACTATGTAAGCCTGTAAGTGGAATTAATAGTAAATTCAGGGTTTAGATATTCTCAGAGACAGAGAAATATTTGCATAAATAACATTTGGTTTAACAATTTAATCAGCATTTAATTTTTGTCACTGGTTTTATCCATGAATTTTAACAGAAACAAGGATGATTTTTAAAAATTAATGGATTTAATCTGTTATATTGTTTGTGCAACTCATCAAGCATAGCAAGTGTATTTTTAAATGTTTGAAAAATATTTCCACCTTCATATGGACTCAGTTCTGCTGAGGTGCCTCCTATTTGGAATAGGGATGGGAATGGGATGGACTATTTCTCTTTACCAGATTTTGCTGTGTTTTCTTGTGGTTCCTTATGTCTGTCTTGAAATCAGTATTATTTTTTTTTTCCGTTTTGACTCTTGTTCTCATAGATACCTGATCAGTAAATGAATAATATCAGTTGATTAATTGTTGGATTCATGGAGAGTGGTACAGGAGCATTGCCTTCAGAGAACTTCCAATCTAATTATAGAAACAAAAGACAAGTTAAATTATAGAACATATTGTGTTATTCTAAGTGCTGTAAGAGTTGGTGTAAGATTTGCCTTTTGTATTTTTAATTTATTTTTTAATTAACAAAAAATATATACCCAGCCTCCCACACCCCAAAATTGGGTGGGGAGGGAAGCAAAATGAAATCTTTGTAACAAATATGCATATTCAAGCAAAATGAATTCCAACATCGGCCATATCCAAAAAATATGTTTCAGTGGACATGCTGAGTCTGTGACCTCTATCATTAATATAATTAAAACTGTTCATTTTCTCTTTTGTGATCCATACTGTCTCTTGTTTGATCATGAAGTCTTCCCCATCCATAGATGTAACTTTTTCCTTGCTCCTCTAATTTGTTTAGAATGTCATCTTTTATGTCTGAGTCATAAAGAACTTGCTGTAAGACAGAAGGTGTCAGCCTGCACCTAGTTTCTGCCAGACTTCTTCCCAGGTTACCCAGTAGTTTTTGTTGAAGAGTAAGTTCTTGTTTCAGAAGCTGGGGTCTTTGAATTATTCAAATATTAGGTTACCGGTTTTGTTTGCTTCTGTGTTTTGTTTAATTAATCTGCTCCATTGATCAACCTCTATTTCTTTTTTTTTAATTAATTTATTTTGATTTATCAACAATCACTTCCATAAGCTTTTGAGTTTTAAATTTTTCTCCCCCTGCCTCCCACCCTCCCTCCCCAAAACGATGCCAATCTGATATAGGCTATACATATATATTCCTCTCCCCCAACCCTCCTATTTTTGTGAGCTCTGCTAGTTAGCATTTCCCTCAGTTGAATGGAAATGTGTTCCTTGGTATTCTGTCCAAATTATAGGTGATTGCATCCATTGTAGAGAGTGTGACATCAGTAGGTTTCTCAGTAGTCTGGAGTCATGTACCATAATGAATGACTTGCTGCAGGGTCTGCTGTGCTAGCCAGCCAACAAAGAGTAGGATGAATTTGGCAGGTGCCCAAGTCCAGTCAGCTGCACAGCTGTTTCGGCATCTCTCACATGGCGAAAAATCTAGCAGGAGAGCAAAGGAGAGCTGGGTCAAGGAAGCACCCATGAAGAGTAGGGACTCCACTGTGAGCTAGTTAGGGTTTTTAGGTAAAATCTAGATGACACTTTCAGGGAATGTCATCAAAGGGGATTCATTCTTCAGAGAGGAGTTAGTCTATGCCTGGCTTTCACAAAAGCAGTGTTTCAGGCAGCTACATGGTACAGTGGATAGAGTGCTGGGTCTGGAGTCGGGAAGACTCATCTTGGTGAATTCAAATCTGGCCTCAGACACTTACCAGCAGTTTGTGTCTGGGCAAGTCACTTAACCCTTTTTGCCTTAGTTCCTCATCTGTAAAATGAGCTGGAGAAGGAAATGGCAAACCACCCCTGCTAAGAAAACCCCAAATTGGGTCACAAAGAGTTGGATATGAATGAAAAATGACTGAACAACAGCTGTGTCTGCTGACCAGCTGTCCTACATACTCACCTGGTGCGACTTTAGCATAGGTCCTTTCACCTCTCAGGAGATCAGTTTTTGACTCTGTAAAAATGAGTGAATTGGACTATATCCCTGTCAGGTTCCTTTCGACTCCAAATTCTATGATCTGTGAATTAAGAAAATTGGATTATAGGCCTGACTCTGCCACTCACTGCCAATGTGGCCTTGGGCATGAAACTCATAGGTCTCCTGCTCTGAGCCCCACTTTTCTATCTATAAAAGAAAGGTGTCATAGTATATGATTTCCAAGGCTCCTTTTCATCTTCAGTATGTATGAATCTAAGACCTTTGAGGTTCCTTCTAGTTCTGAGACTCAGTGTTTTAAGGTTTTTAGTCTCATGAGGTGATTTTTATTTCTGTGTATTCCCCATCTACATTTGCTTCTGGGTTTTCTATCTTGCAGTGACCTGCAGAGACTTGGAGAACTTCAGTCTGACCTGGCAGGAGTAGCAGACTTTTCCGCCACTTATCTTCGGTGTCAGCTGCTTCTCATCAAGGTTGGGCCCTGTCTTGGGGTTGTGGTAGTTATGATGTAATGACATTTTTAAGCCTTGGGGCAAGTCTTAGAAACCACATAGTGTGGTAGGAACAGTGCTGGCCTTGGAATAAGAGAGGTTTGGAACTCAGTTCTGACACACTGACTAGCTTTGTGATCAGGACATAGACTGACCTCCTCTGAGCCTCAGTACTTTTCTTTTGTAAAAGGGGGATAATAATGCCCAATACTGCCTGGGTCATGGAGTTTCAGTGAAAAGTCATTGTGAGCCTTGAAGTCCCATAGAAATGTGAGAATTAGCAGTTATTTGTTGTTAATATTTACAGGGAGAAACTTGTCCTCTTACAGATACCACATGTTTACCAGTATAATTATATTTGCCCTTTAATTAAAGAAATAATATCTCTTCTAGGAAATAAATTCTTTTTCTGATCCTTTGGTGTAGTTGGTAAAGACTTACAGTTTTGTGAATGTAAGACGTCAGCACATCAGGCAGCCAGGGAGATGTGTTTATGTATTTAAGATGTCTTGCCAAGGGATGTGTTTATATCAGGATCCCAAGGAAATCATTCTTTTGTTGGAAATGTAAAAGTTGAATGACAAAGGACTTGCTTAAATTTTCTTGGTATTCTTTGTGGAGGCACAAGTCATTTTATTAAAGTTTTAAAAAACAGCCCTACTTTTCTTTGCTCTTCAAAGCAACCCTTATTGACATTTCATCTTGGCTCGCCAATGAATATTGGCATACAGGATTGTGATCCAAGAAGCTATTTTAGGTCAGCAGAGTTAGACTGGTTAGGCTAGCCAAATGCTTGGTATCTTCAGGAGTTTTCTATACAATAAACCAGCGCGTAGTATTTAGGGGACACCTTAAGAGATATTCCCAGTTGATAAGTCTGTGCAGCAATCATAGTCCACTTTTAGCCTGAATCTTTTTAGCGTCAAAAATGATTAATGATGTTTTCGCTAAGGTCAGAATAAATGAGAGTTGGCAAGAGAGACCAAGAAGATTTTCAGAGGCTATTTTCTCTATTAGCATGCCAGTGTATTATAAAAGAACACTGGGTTTGAGTCCCAACTCTGCCACTTAATTCATTTTCTTATTTTCTTTCAGCCTCAGTTTCCTTATTTGTAAAGTATGGATAATAATGCCTTGCCTTGCCTAACATTGATAATAGGTTTTATTATAGTTCTTCCTGGCTACAAAATGCATGGTGTCAGTAACACTAGCCTGAGAGTCAGGAGACTTTGAACTAGTACTTTTGTTACTATTTTACTGTTTATCCCTGGAAATACCATTTCTTTGTCTGAACTTGTTTCCATCTCTGTAAGAAAGAAAGTAGTTTTTGTTTTTTTGTTTTTTTGTTTTTTTGTTTTGTTTTGTTTTTTTGCTAGGCAGTGGGGTTAATTGACTTGCCCAGGTCACACAGCTAGTAAGTGTGAAGTGTCTGAGGCTGGATGTGAACTTGGGTCCTCCTGACTCCAGGGCTGGTGCTCTGTGCACTGTTCCACCTAGCTACCCCAAAGGTAGTTGGACTACATGATAACACAGGTCCCTTCCAGCTCTGTCATTTGATGCTTTAAGATTCTATATCATGTGTACTAACATTCTGTACGTTAAAATCACTAGCACTGTTAGTCTTTGTCCTAAAGGCCCTTCCAACTCTAGCATTCTCCACTTCAAAATCCCTTAGCTCCGAAATTCTGTGAATGAAATTTAAATGGTAGTGAAAAAGCAATTGCTAGAAACTTATCCAGCCACCTCCTCTGCACATCTTCTAATGAGTCAGCTGTCTTGCCTCCTTATTGCCAGCAATAGGCAGAGGCCTTCAGTGCAGCAAATGTTATTTTAAACTCCTACTGTGCAGTTTTCTGTGTTAAATACTGGCCTTGATAATAAATTTGATTGAATTGAGACTTAAGATCAAAAATAGATCATAAAATTTAAAGCCAGAAAGGACTTTAGAGATCATCTAATCCAATTCTCTCATTTTTGAGTTAAAGAAACTAATGCCCAGAGAGATGAGATAACTTGCAGAAAGTCACTCAGGTAGTAAGTTTTGGAGTTAGGATTCTGGTCTGGGGCCTTAGCCGTTACACCACAGCTAGGACTCTGACAGGCCTAGAGACTGAAGTCTCTTTTCTGAATCACTCCTGGCCTCTTCCTCTTGGTATCCTGCTCATCCTTCAAGGCCCAGTACAGGTGTTGTCTCTCCTATAAATAAGGCCTTTGCAAAGTTTCTTAGCTCTTTCACCTGACCTCAGAGAGCTCTGTATTTTTTTTAAATACACTTACATTCTAGTTTGTATATAGCTATTATCCTTCTATTCAAATCTAAACTCCTTGAAGACAGGGACTGTGTATTTTACAGCATCTAGTACTTAATATAGTGCAATTAATAAGTATAATGATTTATTTAAAAGTATTTATCCCCCATCATTTACTATTCCCTACTACCTAGTCTCCTGGGGACTTTTCATTAGTCCAATAAGATATACTCCCTGACCTAAATGGACTCTTTTAGTATTTCTAAACCCTGTGAAACTGCACAGTTAATCAATAAACATTTATGCCAGGCACTGTGCTGAGCACCATGAAGTCTTTCTAGATGTTATTTCATTGATGGGCTGCTGCCTCATGGTTCCTTTCTTTGCAGGCCTTGCAGGAAAAACTGTGGAACATGGCCGCCCCACTCTATCTAAAGCAGAGTGACATGGCATCAGCTGCCGCTAAGCAGGTGAGTTTGGACCGATAGCTCCTCAGACACAGACTAGCTCGAACCAGAAACTGGCTGACTGGGTCGGATGTGTAGATTGTCCCAACTTTTAATGAAAGAGTTGAGATAATATGTGTAAAGCTCTTTACACACTTAGAGCACTATCATTCCTGATCCATAGCCTATTAGGCATTAAGGTAATGTATGGAATGGAATGCCAGACCTGAGTTTGAATCCTGCCTCAGACACTTACTAGCTCTGTAACTCCTGGGCATGTCACTTAACCTCTGAGACTCAGTTTCCTCATATATAAAATGAAAATAAAAATACATTTTCTTCACAGGATTGTTTGAAGTTTAAATGAGATAACATGTAAAGTGCTTTGTAAACCTTAAAGATATCTATAGCTGTATAGTTAATATATTAATACTATAATTAATAATATATAATATGTATGTATTAGTTATCATTTACATAGCATTTACTATGTGCCAGGAACTATTCTTAGTGTTTTACAAATATTATCTATTTTGATCCTCACAATAACCTGGGGAGGTAGGTGCTATTATTATCCCCATTTTACAATTAAGGAAATCAAGGCACATAGTTTAAGTTACTTGCCCAACTTCACTCAGCCAGTAAATGTCTCAGGCCACATTTAAACTCAGATGTGCATGGTTCCAGGCCCATCACTGTATCTACTGCTGTGTGTGTGTGTGTGTGTGTGTGTGTGTGTGTGTGTGAACACATATATGTCAAAGCTATGATTTTTCCAGTAGCAATGTATGGCTATGAGAGTTGGATTGTAAGGAAAGCTGAACACTGCAGATCAGCACTCGAGTTGTGGTGCTGGAGAAGACATTTGAAAATCCCTTGGACAGCAAGGAGATCAAATCAGTCGATACTTTAAAATTTTAATTTAGACTGTTCATTGGAAGATCAAATACTGAAGCTGAAGCTTAAATGCTTTGGCCACATAATGAGAAGATAGGACCCATTGGAAGAGACCCTGATGTTGGGAAAGATTGAAGGCAAAAGGAAAAAGGTGATGGCAGAGGATGAGATGGATAGTGTCACGGAAGCAAAAAACATGAGCTTGAACAGGCTTTGAGAGATGATGGAGGATAGAAAGGACCGTGGTATGGTCCATGGGGTTACAAAGAGTCAGACACAACTGAACATTTCTATATATGTCTAATACAATCTATAATTAGCTGTTATTGTTTATTTACTATTTCTCTGAATTATTCAAAGGTAAGGCTATTTGAGTATTACCTTGATATTTTGGAATATGCTTAGAAGCAATATTTACATTTTGAACAGCACTGATAACAGTAATGAACTCTCATTTCTTTAGTGCTTTAATATTTGTAAATATTGTGTGGGATTGCTGTTGTCATTACTAGGCAATGCCATTTTGTTTCTAGATCATGGAAGAAACCTACAAGATGGAATTCATGTACAGTGGAGTGGAAAGCAGACAAGTGGTGATCATTCACCACATGAGGTTGCAAGCCAAGGCACTGCAGCTTATAGTAACAGCCCGAACCACTAGAGGGTGAGTGATTCCTTGCAAGTAGGAGGGATTGAATTTTTGCATCAATAAGTGACAGGAAGGGAGAAAATACTCTTGAGATGAAGCTCCCTTAAGTGTAATACATAAGAAGGTGCTGGAGTAAAAGTCAGGAAACCTCAGTTCAGAATTTGACTACTTTCAGTTTGCTGCATCACCTTCAGAAAGTCAATTTTCCCTCTGTGGACCTCAGCTTCCCATTTTTCCCATTAAAATGAGAAGGCTGGATTAGATGGTTCCTAGATGAGTCCATTGGATCAAAGAATTCTAGATTTAGAGGTAGAAGGGACCTTGAAGGTCATCAAATCCAACCCTCCTCATTTGCATAGAAGGAAGCTGAGGTCCAGAGAAGTTAAATGATTTGCCCAGGGTCATACAGCTAGTGTCTGGGATGAGGTTTAAACTCAGGTCTTCTTGACTCCAATCCCAGTGCTCTGATATTCTAGCATCCTGTGGCTATAAAATTTAAGTATGTACGCAAGGGCTTAAAAATAATCAATTTGAATGGAGGCAGACTGCTTTATTCCCACATACTCCAGCAAAAACCTAAAATTTGCCCCAGATTGAATGATGATTAAGAAATCCAGTGAGAAATTACATTCAGTGATTCTTCTGCCTCAGAATTGCACAAAAAGTCATCCAGAAGTCCACACAGTAGGAAATGGGGCCACCAGCAAAGCCAGCACAGAGATAACAAGCTATTGGCCTACCATTGTCACCAGGGACAAGCCAAAGACACATTTATGCCAGAAGGCTTTGTCTCTGGAGGCATCAAAAGTAGAATACACCTCTCTCTCAGCCCCAGTAAAACCCCACGTGGTTAGAATTCTCTAGGTTAGGGATCTTAGTCCTAGAGAGGGGGAGAGACCAAAGCTGCCTAACAGTATTCAAACCAGGACAACCCAGGCCCAAGTGCCTGGAGATCTCTAGAACTCTGTCCTGAAATGCCATAGAGAACCTTGAACATCAAAGATCTAGGGGGACTAATCCTGGGAGGGGGAGATCAGTGCAGAAACCAAGAGAACCCAAGGAGAGGCCAAACAGTGCCAACCATCCCATGCAAAAGGACCAATAGTGAGTGAAACCTGACCTGGGTGTAAAACCCCAATTCAGAAACTAAAGATAAAAGAAAAATAAATTAAACAAAACATCAACTATTAATGAAAAATTATTGTAGATCTAGAGATTTCCCCAAAAGAGGCACAAGTGACTAACAACTGTGAACAAAAGACTCAAGGGGGGAAAATGGGTTTTTCATAAGGATTACATGAATACTTAGGAGAAATGAAGCAAGAGATTTAAAATTAAATAATCCTTTAGAGGAAAGAATTGGAAGAGTAAGTAACTTAGAAGAGAAAAGGTAAAGCTTACCCCCAAAATGATTCCCTGAAAAGCAGAATAGACCGAAAGTCAGGGAGAAAGAATTTAAGAATCATTGGACTCTCTGAAAACCATGATTTAAAAGAAAATAAAAGCCTGTACATTATATTTCAAAAGTCATATGTGAAAGCTGCCCAGATCTATTAGAACCAAAGCACAAAGAGAAGATAGAAAAAATCTGCCACTTACCTCCTGAGAGACACTCTAAAAGGAAAAATCCCAAGAATGTCATAGCCCAAATCCATAGCTGCTTCTTCAAAGAAAAGCTGCTGCAAGCGTGCAGAAAAAAGCTGTTCAGATACCAAAGGACAACAGTCAGGATCACATAAGACCTGCCAGTTTCTACTCTAAATAAGAGATCTTGGAATACAGCAGTGCAGAAGGCAAAAGATACAGGCGTCCAGCCATGAATAGCTTACCCTGCAAAGCTCAGTGTATCATCCTCCAGGGGGAGGGGAAAGGGATGGATGTCCTGTAGGCATCTTAAACTCTACGTGATCAAAACTGAACTCATTATTTTTGCCGCTAGACCTTTGATTTTCCTATTTCTGTCAGGGGCAACACTATCTTCCCAGCCTAGGTGTCATCCTCAACTTTACACTGTCTCTTACCCATCTATCCCATCCATTGCCAAGGCCTGTTGATTTTGCAACATCTCTTGAGTGCACCCACCAAAGTGTTTTCCTGAAGCATAAGTTTGACCATGTCACACCGCTGTCGCTGTGGTTCTCTATTTTCCTCCAGGGTCAAATGCAAAATCCTCTGTTTAATGATCAAAGCCCTTCATAACCTGACCCCCTTCCTATCTTTTCAGTCTTTTTACATCTTACTCCCTGCCGGGTACTTTTTAAATCCGATGGCACTGGGCTCCTTGTTGTTCCATGAACAGGACACTCCATCTCTTAACTCTGGGCATTTTCTCTGGA
This sequence comes from Vombatus ursinus, assembly GCF_900497805.2. Classification (NCBI taxonomy): domain Eukaryota; kingdom Metazoa; phylum Chordata; class Mammalia; order Diprotodontia; family Vombatidae; genus Vombatus; species Vombatus ursinus. Next base: position 18,624,915 of record NW_020945437.1, read on the forward strand.
TGTTACCCATGTCTAGAATGCTCTTCCTCCTCTGCTTCATCTGCTGACTTCCTTGGCTTTCTTTAAGTCCTAACTAAAATCCCACCTTCCACTGGAAACCTTCCCTAACCCCCTTGTTAAATATTTCCTATTTATTCTTCATATAACTTGTTTGTACATATTTGTTTGCTTTTGTTGCCCCCATTAGATTGTGAGCCCCTTAAAGTCAAGCATTGTCTTTCACCTCTTTTTTGTATCCCCAATGCTTAGCACGTTGCCTAGCACATAATAGACACTTAATAAATGTTTATTGACTGACAAGTAGTTGAGGGGATCAGAAAAGGCTTCATGTGATCCAAACTTTGTGTTGAAAGAAGAAAGGGGTTTTATGAAGCAGAGGTGAGGAGGACGCCCATTCCAGGCATGGGGGATGGCCAGTGGGAAGGCACAAAATGGAGTGGAAGTCTCCTGCGCAAGAAGCAGAAGGAGTTGGAGGAGGTCTTTCAGGCTGGCTCAGAGAATACATGATGGGATACCATGTACTACAAGGCTACAAACACAGACTGGGGCAAGGATGAGAATGGCTTTAAAAACTGAACAGAAGAGTTTATATTGCGTCCTAAAAAGCAATAGAAAGCCACTGAAATTGGTTGAGTAAGAGTGACGGGGTCAAATAAGTGCTAAAGGAAAATTACTCTGGCAATAATAGTGTTGAGAGACCACTTAGGAGATCTTTGTGATCATCTTGGTGAGAGGTGACAAGGACCTGAGCTGAGGTGGTGCCTATGGGAATGAACAGAATGTTGTAGAGACAGAAATGGCGAGATTTGGCAACTGATTGGCTATATGAGGTGAGAATTAGTGAATATTTGAGTATAATGCCATATTTAGAAAGAGACCAGAATGGTGATGCCTTTTGCAACAATAAGGAAGTTTGGAATTGGGGGTTCGGGATGAGGGATGTGGGAGAAGGAAATAATAAGGCCTATTTTGGAAATACTGAGTTTGAAATATTTTCGGGACAGCCAGTTGTAACTCAGCTAGGTAATTGGTGATGCAAGAAAAAGGCTAAGGGGAGAGACTGGGGGTCTATGTGTAGATGTGTGTCATCCACATAGAGAAAATAACAAAACCTATGTGAGTTGATAAAGTCGCCGAGCAAAATAGCATAGAATAGAAGAGTGGGGGATCTAGCATGGAACCTTGAGGAACATAGAGAGGTGGAGTGATGGAGAAAGGCATGATCTGAATGATGATAAATCAGTAAAAAAAAAAAAAAAGAAAGAAAGAAAAAAGTCTGAGTGATCAGATGGGAAGGGTGGACAGCCAGGGGAGAATAATGTCACTACAGCCCAGAGAAGAGAGAGTCTCCAGGACAGAAAGAGTGGTCACCAGTGTCCGGGGCAGCAGGTGGGTCTAGAAGGATGAGGACTGCAGAAAAACCATCAGATTTGGCAGTATTGCTGACTTTGGGAAGAGCTGTTTGAATCAAGTGAAGAATTGGTAAGGTAGACTGCAAGGAGGTGAGAAGGAGTGAAAGCAGTAAGTGTAGACAGCTTTAGATAGCTGATGGTAGGCTGAGGGGACAGTAGGGCTTAGTGAAGGATTTTTAAAGATAAGGGTGTTTGAAGGCAAAAGTGAAGGAAGCAGTAGATAAAGCAGGATCAGCACTGTTCTTTGGTTTTCTAGTCTTTCTGCTGTATCATCTTGACTCTGACAAGATTTACACGTGTCCCATTGGATAAAAGATAAATTTGGGACCGACAGAAAAGGGTCTTGCATAAGCAGCAGCCAGTAGAGACAAGTACATCACTGCTGTAGTACAAGGAAGACCAACAAGTAGAAGAAATAGACATCTGGAAAGACTTAAGAAATAATGCGAAATCCAGACTGAAGCAGAATTAGGAGAATAGTGTATACACATCTTGTGATCATATGAGGAAAAGTAAATGAGAATGAATGTACAACAAATTTTGGTGGGGACTTAAAAGATATTTACTGAAACAGGTAATACTTTATGCATTAAACTTAAATTTAACTATAAGTAGTTTTTAACAAGTTAGTTTTTTATCGCTGATCATTGCTGAGTTTTAAAATATCAATTAAAAAATAAGATGAATAGATCAGAATGAAAATATAGTTTTTGATTGGAAACCGACTGGTTAGGCACGTACCTTATATGTTACTAAACAAAGAAACCTAGATATGTGCCCTTTGGCCTTGCTTCATTCAAAGATTCTCCTGAATCTCTTAGGTGTTGTCTCTTTATTAGAGATTATTTTTATAGTGTAAATATGTTCATTACTGTATAATTTGGACCTTGAGCCTTCTAACTTTCATATGCAGATTTCATACACAGAAGACAGGTTTTGCTTTTTTAGATTTGAAAACAAGTGCTTGCCACTGAAGTCTATGGCACTGTCAAATGATTTAACATCAGAAATTGATACCGTTTTATCAATGGAGATGCTGTTACAAGGATGCATTGCTGTCTGCTTTCTCTCTGCACCCTAAGGACCATGGGAGCTTTTCATCTGGCTTAGAACTGAAAGCCTTCCATGTGTGTTGTCTCTTCCAATAGAATGTGAGCCTTTTGATTTGTGTCCACACCACTTAGTGCGGAGCTTTGCATGTAGTAAGTGTTTAATAAATGCTTTATTGCTTCATTTGTATTGCTATCTTGTTCTTCTCCCTTATAGGATGGAGCCCCTTTTTGGAATGTGTGAAAAATTTTTACAAGAAGTGGACTTATTTCAGAGGTAAGCCCTTCATGGTTTTCTTTCAGTTTCCTCAATGTACTTTGCAGTCACCTCTTATTTTACAGATGGCAAACTAAAGTTAATTGAAGTGACTTGCTCCAAGTCGCATAGCTAGAAGGGGTAGAGGTAAGACTTGAACCAAAATGTCCTATCACCAAATCTGGTTCTGTGCATAGCCAGGATGAAAATGGCAGGATCTTAAGACTGGAAGACACCTCAAAGGACATCAAAGTGCAGCCTGTAACTAAGCAGAATACCCTTTACAGCATTCCTAACTGTGATTTTCTGGCCTATACTTGAAGACCTCCATTGAAAGGGAGCCCACTACCTTAAGAAAGAGAACATTCCATTGAATATTAGATTTTAAAATTATTATCAGAAATAACAGGTTATTAGTTTTTTCTTTATGTTGCGCTAAAATTTTTCTTTTTTTTATTAATTTATTTTTAGTTTTCAATAATCACTTCCATACACTTTTGAGTTTTAAATTTTTCTCCTCCTTTCTCCTCACCTCCCTCCCCAAGACAGCACACAGTCTGATATAGGCTCTACGTATTCATTCCTATTAAACATATTTTCACATTAGTGATGTTGTAAGGAAGAATTAGAACCAATGGGAGGAACCACAAGAAAGAGGAAACAAAACAAAACAGAAGGAAAAAAAGAGCAAATGGTATGCTTCAATCTGTATTCAGACTCCATAGTTTTCTCTGGATTTTAAAATTTTTTCTACTGTAACTTTAAATCATCGGTCCTAGTTCTGCATTCTGGGGTCAAGCATTCTGTTCCCTCTTCCACATAGGGTCAGAAGGTCATGGGTTGTGAGCTGGAAGGGACCTTAGAGGCCACTGAGTCCAACTCCCTCATTTCACATGATCAGGAAACTGAGGCACAGAGAGATGAAGTAACTGAGGCAGGACTTGAATCCAGTCTTCTGACTCCATGTCCAGGGCTCTAACCACTACTCCATGTTGCCGCCATCCATGGTGGCCTGTAACATAATCAAAGATGTCAGTCATGTCTCTCATAAGTCGTCTTTTCTTTAGACTAATGATGACCACTCACATTTCTATGTCACTTTAAATTTTCCAAGTTCTTAACCTTATACTATCCTGGTGGGCAATCCCCATTTTACTGATAAGGAGAGTGATGCTTGGCATTCCTAAAGACAGGATTTGTACATAGTTTTCTCTTCACCTCCATTCCAGTCCTGTTTCCTTTCTACCACATCATTTCCTAATCTATTCAGCCTGGCCTATTTATGACCCTAAGTCCTTAATACTAAAACTCATACACCATGACTTTTAGTTAAAGAGCTTTTCAGACGCTCATTTGGGTGGTGGGGGTGTGTGTGTGTGTGTGTGTGTCTGTGTGTCTGTGTGTCTGTGTGTCTGTGTGTCTGTGTGTGTCTGTGTGTGTGTCTGTGTGTGTGTGTGTGTGTGTGTGTGTGTGGTGTTTTGTTTTGTTTTGTTTTTTGCTTTTTGGTGGGGCAATCGGGGTTAAGTGACTTGCCCAGGGTCACATAGCTAGTAAGTGTCAAGTGTCTGAGGCCAGATTTGACCTCAGGTCCTCCTGACTCCAAGATTAGAGCTCTATCCACTGCACCACCTAGCTGCCCCCTTATTTGGCTTTACTTTCCATGTAATTCTAATCATCTTAGTCCTCATACTACCCTCGGAGTTAAAGGACCAGAATTCAGGTCTCAGGGGCAGCTGGGTGGCTCAGTGGATAGTGCACCAGCCATGGAGTCAGAAGGAGCTGAGTTCAAATCCAGCCTCAGACACTTACTGGCTAGCTGTGTGACCCAGGGCAAGTTACTTAACCCCTAATGCCTCCAAAATTTAAAAAAAAAAAATTAAGATCTCAGTTATGGACTTTATTGCTTTATTATGACCTTTACCAAATTACTTCACCTCACTGAGCCTCAGTTTCCTTATCTGTAAATTGAGGATACAAATATTTTTATACTACCCACGTCAGTATTGTGAGGTAGGGCTATTTTAAGTACTAGATGGGAAGAGGGATGTAAAAGTGATTCTCAGTTTGAAGTTTCCATATAAATGTAATGTATTATAGTTATCAGGAATGTTGGAGGCTGTTTATAGGATTGGGTTGGATGTCACTGAGCCAGAAGTGGTTTTCTCCTAACTTCTCAGAAAGCAGAGCTAGAAATAATAGGTAGAAGTTACAGGAAGTCTGATCTTGGCTGAATATATATAAGGATTTCTTAGCAATCAGAGCTATCCAATAATGGAATGGACTTGGTTCTTAAGGTAGTAAGACTCCCATCCCTGGAAGTATTCAAGTGGAATCTGGATAACAACTTGTTGAGGATTTTGATATTCTTTTATACTAAGAGTCTACCAAACTCTTGGTTCACTGACTAAAATCTGTGAATGCTAAAGTGTCTTCTGTCTGATTTATTCCTGTGCTTTCAGCATGGCCATTTTTCCAATCATAAACATCCTTCTGGCTTTAAAGAATGACAGACTCATTTTTTCTCCCAAGCTTGGTGCCATTGTCCATTGTTGCAGTTGTATCCCTAAGCCAAGATAATGAAAGTTGGAATCAATGGATTTGGCTGTATTGGGCACCTGATGAGCAGAGTGGAGGTCGTGGCCATCAGTGAACCCTTCATTGACCTTGACTACATGTTCTATATGTTCCAGTATGATTCTATCCCATGGCAGGTTCAGTGGCATTGTCAAGGCTGGGGATGAGAGCTGTTGGTCAGTGAAGGAGCCATTACTACCTTCCAGATGGATGATTCCACCAGTATTAAGTGGGGAAATATTGCAGCTGAGTCCATTGGTGTCTTTTCCACTTGGGAAAAGACTATGGTTGACTTGAGATGGAACTAAGTCTGTCATCCTCTGTGTCCCTTTTGCTGATGATCCTGTATTCATGATAGGCATGAAACATAAAAAATGCTATCACTGATGACTTCTGCACTACCAACTGCTTGGCTTTCCTGACCAAGGTCATCCATTACGATTCAGGCATTGTGGAAGGGCTCATGACCGCAGTCCGTGCCATGACTTATACCTAGAAAATAAAAAGAACAATAGCTAACATGTATATAATGCTTTAAGTTTTACAAAGCGTTTTACATGTGTTATTCCATTTGGTCGTAATAGTAACCCTAGGAGGTAGGTATTATTCTTTCCATTTCCACACTGAGGCAGACATAGGTTAAGTGACTTGCCCAAGGTCAAGCAGCTAGTAAATGTCTGAGGTAGGTTTTGAAGTTAGGTCTTCCTGACTACAGGCCCAGCACTCTATCCTCTGTGCTAGCTAGTTGTCCCAAGATAGTAGATGGCTCTTCTGGCAAGTTGTGGCATGATGGGCATGACGCTTCTCAAAACATTCTCCCATTAGAACACTAATGCATTGTTGGTGGAGCTGTGAACTGATCCAGCCATTCTAGAGAGCAATTTGGAACTATGCCCATAGGACTATAAAAATGTGCATACCCTTTGATCCAGCAATACCACTACTAGGTCTGTATTCCAAAGAGATCATACAGATGGGAAAAGGACCCACATGTACAGAAATATTCATAGTAGCACTTTTTGTGGTGGCCAAGAATTGGAAATTGAGAAGATGCCCATCAATTGGGGAATGGCTGAACAACTTGTGGTGTATGAATGTAATGGAATACTATTGTGCTATGAGAAATGATGAGTAGGGATCTAAGACATCTCAAAAGTCTCATGATGGAAAATGCTGTCCACATCCAGAGAAAGAACTATGGAGTCTGAATACAGATTGAAGCATACTATTTGCTCTTTTTTTCTTCTGTTTTGTTTTGTTTCTTCTTTCTTATGGTTTCTCCTATTGCTTCTAATTCTTCTTTAAAACATGACTAATGTGAAAATATGTTTAATAGGAATGTATATGTAGAGCCTATATCAGATTGCACACCATCTTGCGGAGGGAGGAGGGGAAAATTTAAACTCAACAGCTTATGGAAGTGAATGTTCAAAACTAAAAGTAAGTTAATTAATTAAAAAAAATTTTTTTTAAATGATGAGTAGGCGAATTTCAGAAAAATCTGGAAAGACTTATGTGAACTGATGCTGAGTGAATGAGCAGAACCAGAACATTGTACACAGAAACAGCAACATTGTACAGTGATCAACTATGATAGACTTAGCTCTTTTCAGCAATACAGCGATCCAAGACAATTCCAAAAGACTTATGATGGAAATACTATTCACATCCAGAGAAAGAACTTTGGAGTCTGAATGTACATCAAGGCATCCTATTTTCATGTGTTTTTTTTTTTTAATTTTGTCTTTCTCATGGTTTTCCGCTTTTGTTCTGATTCTTTTTTCACAACATGACTAACGTGGAAATATGTATAACCTATATCAGATTGCTTGCTGTCTAGGGGAGGGCGGAGGTAAGGGAGGGAGGGAGAAAAATTTGGAACTCAAAATCTTGCAAAAATGAATGTTGAGAGACAGCTAAGTAGCACAGTGGTTACAGCACTCACCATGGAGTCAGGAGGACCTGAGTTACAATCTAACCTTAGATACTTACAAGCTCTGTGACCCTGAACAAGTCATTTAACTCCGATTACCTCAAAAAAAAAAAAAGAATGTTGAAAACTATCTTTACATGTAATTGGAAAAAATAAAATACTATCAAGTGGAGGGGATTTTCTCTGCTTCCTCTGACACTGCCTATTAGCCTACACAGAAGACCAGGTTGAGTCCTGTAACTCTAACTCTTCCACCTAGAATGCTAGTGCGATGTTGCTGTTAATTGTTCTGTTAGGCTTATTTCTTGGCATGACAGTACGTATGGTTCTAGCGTGTGTATAGTAGACATCAGGGACTACACCAAAAAGTAAAGTAGAAGACATCGGTCTTCTTCCCCAGCCAGGAGAGGAGCTCCACCCCCGAGGAGCCCACATCCCACAACTGGGGATCTCTTACCTCTCCCTGCACACAGTCTCTACCTCAAGGCACCCCTGAATGTAAGGCAGAGGCTCATCTGTAGAAGGTTGCAGAGGAGGATCGTAGTGGTATCGTCACAAAACAGCATGGGCACACTGGAGAAGTAACCTTGTAGGCAGCTTGGTCTGAGATCACCTAAGCCAGCTAACAGAGGGAAACTGGGACGGGCCTGCCCATGTTGTTACCACTGACCTATTTTTATTAGCTATGCTAAGACCTCCACGTTTGGATCCTACCCCTGAGGTATCCAGTATATTGCATGAAGAAGATGGCTCTTAAGATGAGGTCAAGGAAGAGCAGCTGACCCTGACCAGAAGGGCCCAGAAGAAAACCCAGGCTGGAGATGACCCAGTTTATAGCAGTACTTGGATGGTTGTCAGCATAGCTCAAAGGGCTCCAGGGAATTCAGAAGAGGACAGAAGATCACTGAGGGGTACTTTAGCAAGGGAGAGGCCAACATCAACTCCTGAGTTGATCTCTCTACTTGATCTCTCATTTTTATAAAATCATTGAGAATGATCTGCACATCCTTGATGAAAAGCTTGGAAGGGAACAGCCAGGCTTTTGCAGATAAGCCTCTGACACATGGCAGTTATAGAAAGGACCATGTTCAGGGACGTGCTGAGAATTGCCATAAATTTGGGTATGACCCAAGCATTCATCAGTGCCCTGTTATACCATTAACAACCTATGTGTTATTTTACCTCCTGGGATTCCTTGATTGCTAAATGAAGTCCTGGATGATGTCTGAAATCCCTTCTGTCTTCTGATGTTATGATACTGTGTTCTGTGTAGCATCCAAAGAAATAGATTTCCTATTGAAACCAAATTTCTCGGACTGCCTCATCCACGGATAACATTCTGCTAATTATATTGAACATTACAGGTTTCCTCAGGGAAATCGACAGCAACTGAAGATCTAAACACATTGGAAGAACAAAGTGAATGAAAAATGCATGTTGCCTAGACATGATGTACAGCTAGGTGGGCAGCCTGTTTGATTAGTCTTTTAATATTTGTGGGCATCAGTGCAGCACCTGGGCAGATAGATGAGTAGAGAGATAAAGGAATGAATGAGATTTGAATGAGTAGCACAGATCTATAGCTGGACAATAAAGTGGGCCTAAAATTGAATTGGAAAAAAATCAGGTTATTTTATTTGGGAAATTGTGCAGTATTTTCAGTGGTGCCAAACTGCTCATTTCCCCCAAAGCTTCTCTAACAGTATTAGCTCCTTTTGATGCTGTAGGGCAGCAAGTCAGAAACACTGTAATGTCTCAAAACTGAAATTACTATTTGCTCCAAGAGTAGTGTAAAGGCTTATGGTGGACATAAGGTTGCCACATAGTACCATCAATTAAATGCTTAGGAGAAGTGCTTTGAACCATCAGCAAGGACATTTCTGATCAGGAAAAGCTGGTGAAGTGACAAGAAGACAAGACAGTGGCTGGTTGCACCCGACAACTCCATTGGTATTCTGGAGATGCTCAAAGACCTAGAAGCAGCCTCCAGCATGTTGCATGCTTCCTCTATTAAGGGTTTATAGGAAGAAGTGGCTAGGAATCCCACAAGATGGGCAGGCAGGTGTGGGAAGGCTAGCATCTGCGTTGGGACAAGGAGCATGGCTCCACTGAAAAGGAAAACCATTTGTTGAATAGATTGGGCGCGTGTAGCATCTCTGAGGAGGCCCTCAGGAAGGGTGTCCTGGGTTAAGTGCCTGCTGTCTACCAGGGCCTGCCTGCGCAGCTCCAGGCAAGCCCTTCTTTGACCTTCTGTCACGTACATATCATCGTTCTGGGGCTCCTTATGCGTGTTCCTTCATAGTACCGTGGTTTCCATTACTGCTGTTGATTCTTGTCGTCATCCCCATGCCTAGTAGTATCTTACATTTATGTGATACCTTGAGAGGTATCATTTAGGTAGCATTTAAGAGCTGGCCCTGGGATTGGGAAGACCTGAATTCAAGTCCCTCTATTGGCCTTGTGACCCTGGGAGCGTCACTTCTTAGTGCTGTGAGCAGCTCTCCAAGACTAGATGCTGATCTTCATAGGTAGAGGAAATTTCTTCACTGGGAGTTCCCTGTGCCAATCACATCACAGGTCTAGTCCTAAATATCAGATGTAACACTAACGTAGTGCTCTTAATGTCCTACAATAATCTAGTGAAGTTGGCAACATAAATATTATTACACCTGAGACAACTGAGGCTCGAAAGAAATTGTGACCTATCCTTAGGTAGGATATGTTGGGCAGGCTGGTCAGGGGCAGAGCCGAGATTCAAAATCTAGTCTTCCAAATTTAATGCCCTGTGTACTATACCACAGCGTTAACCGCCTCCTTTTTGACACAGTTCCCAGAACTAGTTCTTCTTCCCCATTTTGCTGAATGTTTGCAACTTCTTATGAAGCTATGCCATGCCATCGTGCTTCACCAGACATTATGTATTTTAGTCCAGAATTCCTGAAATTTATTGATTTGGATCAGTTAAGGAATTAATGCCTATTTTTGTACATAGAAATCTGTAAGTTTGAAATTCTATACTTTCATGACAATTTTAAGTAGTTTTTGGAGTGATTCCCAGAATAAACACTGGATTTAGGTGATCTAAAACATGAAATAGTATGATATAGCACAGAGAATTAATCAGAAGATGCAGTTTATTCCCAGCTGGTCACTCTAGTTACTTTTCTGAGGCATGGTTTCATCCCCTATTAAAAGTACAATAGGGGCAGCTTGGTGGCGCAGTTGATAGAGCACGGCCCTGAAGTCAGGAGGACCTGAGTTCAAATCCAGCCTCAGACCAAACGCTTAACACGTACTAGCTGAGTGACCCTGGGCAAGTCACTTAACCCTAATTGCCCAAAAATAAAAAAAAAAAAATGAAAAAAGTGCAATAACATTTGTACCACCCTTCATTTATTTATTTATTTATTTGTTTGCTTTTAGTTTTCAGCATTCACTTCCATAAGATTTTGAATTCCAAATTTTCTTCCCTCCCCCACCCCAAGATGGTGTGCAATTTGATATAGGCTCTACATATGCATTCATATTGAACCTATTTTCACATAAGTTGTGTTGTAAAGAAGAATCAGAACCAATGGGAGAAACCACGAGAAAGAAGAAAACAAACAAAAAAAGAAAAAGAGCAAATAATATACTTTGATCTGCATTCAGACTCCATGGTTCTTTTTCTGGATTGCACCACCTTTCTTACAAGATTTTTAGCAGCTAGGTGGCACAATGGATAGAGCACTGGCCCTGGATTCAGGAGGACCTGAGTTCAAATCCAGCCTCAGACACATAACTAGCTTTGTGACCCTGGGCAAGTCACCGAACCCCATTGCCTAACCAAAAAAAAAAAAAAAAAAAGGTTTTTGTAAGGATCAGACAAGGTAGTTGGGGGCTTTGTTAGCTCTGAGTTTGATAGAAGTAGTTATTATCCCAGCATTAAAAAGGTGTGAGTGATTTCTAGGAATATTGTGAACAACAGCTGCATGGTCAGTGATTTCCATGTGTGTCTTCCCAATCAGATGTTTCATCACCGAGTTGCCTCACTTGCAGGACAGCTTTGTGGACAAACTTCTAGATCTCATGCCTCGACTGATGACTTCCAAACCTTCAGAAGTAGTAAAGATTCTGCAGGCCACTCTTCGACAGAGTACTTTCCTTCACCTTCCTCTGCCAGATCAGGTCTGTTTCCGTGTGCATGGTCAACAATTCAGTGGATATTTGCTGAGTGTTGTGTGTAAAGCTTGTGCTTGGTGGGGAGGAAGGCAAAGACTGCCAGCCAGACATAGTCTCTGCCCTTGAGGAGCTATCGGCTGATACACACGAAAGGAGATATCAGCACACACTGTAATATGGAAGTGCCTTTGAAAGAGGTACTGATGCGGGTTAGGGGTTCAGGGGTACTATGACCCCAAAATCACAATACGTGGGTCCTGCCCAAAAGAATTCGACCCAAGCCTTCTTTCAGCCAAAGACAAGGTTTATTAGAACATCCATCATAAGGGCAGACTCTTAAGGAGTCTGAACATTAGTAAGGTATTGGCTAGATTATAAGAATCTGAGCATCTTAATGGAGACAAGATGGACCTTATATACAGAAAGACTGTGGAAGGGACCTAGGAGTGGCCAGTAAGCTGGGGTGAAAGGAACTCCTGGGACCTGGACCTTGTGGCCAAGGGAGAATGGAGCCTAGCTAGGATTAAAGGTGGGAAATGGCCAGGGGCCATACATTGGGAGGTAAAACGAAGGCCAGGCTAGGTTAAAGGCCACAGAATTGGGAGATTGGGTGTAGTCACAATGAAAGGCCAGTTGATGGGATTATAGCCTCAGGCAAATGCCAGAGATCTGGACAAGTGGGAAAGTCCAGAGTTTTTCCTTTTTGGGGTCTGGATCCCAACCCTATCAGTACCGACAAAAAGTTGAGATTTCAGAGATGAGTTCGCTGTGGGCTGGAGGAATTAGAAAAGGCTTCATTGAGGGTGTGGCATTGGATCTGGGCTTGAAGGAAAAGAGCACTAGGGATAAGTGGAGCTGGGGGTGGTGAAGGGAACTTTAGGAGCAGAGTAGGGGGAGCGAGAGCGCGGTGTACAGGGTGCCTTGTAGAAGGAGGCATATCTTTGAGTCCTGTAGGTCATGGGGAGATATGAAAAGTTTGGAGCAGGAGAGTCATGTGGTCAGAACAGGACTTTTAGGAAGCTATATCTGGTACTGTCAGCCATACGGTTTGGGGAACAAGAGACTAAAATCAGGGGGGTGGGTAAGTGTACACAGATGAAATATTTGGTAGTAATAGGAACAAGTGAACCAGAGAAATCCAGACATTTCAGTACTGCCCTCGTTCGCCTATAACTTCAACAACATGAAAGAGTGAGAAAAATGTTGAACTTAATAATAATATATAAATAACTCAATAAGCAGGTCATTTTCCTGCCTCTGGACCACAATTCCCTTATTTGTAAAGTGGAAAGAAAGTATAACTCATATACTAGCTGGCTGCCAGAGCTTGTTAAGACTTAAAGCTGTTTAAAAACATGGAGTATTATTATTATATTATTATATATATTAATATGTATATTATATATATTATATATATTTGGCCCATGAATAATTGTAGTGGTTGGAATGGGGAATCTCATTAAACTAAGCATACAGGCCCTGGGATATAAGCTCATTGTGAAGATTTTCCTTGTTTGTACTTGTATCTCTTGTACCATCCTTTACTTCCCAAGGCCATTTTGTCCCTTCCATCACTGTGTGCTTCTCTGCCCTGCAGATCCACAGAGCGTCGGCCACAATTATTGAGCCGGCTGGTGAGTCAGACAACCCTCTGAGGTTTACCTCTGGGCTGGTGGTGGCACTGGACGTTGACGCAACACTGGAGCATGTACAGGATCCTCAGACCATTGTCAAAGTGCAGGTCTGTCCACGTGAAGTATTTACGAGACTAAGGTCTAAAATGATTTGAGTGTGTTTGGGGTAACTCAGATTTAGTCAGAATGCTACTTGGGACTCCTGTGATTTAGTCATGTAATGAGTCTGTTCATAGACAAAAGTACAAGTATGGTTGAGAATCCATTATTGCCTATCTGAAAACTGTAGTTTATAGAACAAATTTTGTATATTCATAATTCTTTAGAAATAGTTTAATTAGGCATATTCCATTTTAGGAAGTGAATTCTGGGGTGAGTTTTAATCTCTGCAGTTAATATTTTAAAGAGATTTTCACTGATCAGATTTTTTAAAAATATAACATTATTCAATTCAGGAAGCCTTTATTGAGCATCTACTGTATGCCAAGCATTGTAGATGCCAAGACACAAATGGAACAGTCCGTTTCCTTGGAGAGCTTATATCCTTTAGTAGGAAACAGTATGTACACAGAGAAGTAAATACAAAATATCTACGGGGTAAATGCACAGTAATTTCAGGGAGAGGGAAAACACTCACAGCTTTCCAACAATCACATAAAATTTCCTCCATATGAGTGTTATAGTTAACTACACATGAATCCCTTTTGGGGCTGAACTGTGCCATGGAGGACACATGGTAAGAGGAAAGTCTGGGCAGATGGACACAGACCCTGCCTTGGTAATTTTCATACAGAAGTTTTGGAGATGATTCTAGGTGATTGTTTACGTATTTGATAAAGTGATAGGAAAGATGTTAGAAAACACTGGTATTAGGTGGCAAACAAACTTGGAAGTGTGAGTGTGGCCAACAGGCATTCTGGGGTGGGGTAAGAACCTTTGTAGCACAATTTTTACATTTACCCTGCCTTTGGAGGATCGCTAAGATCCTAATTGCAGGTCATGAGTACAGAGGCATGCATGTGAGGAAGCTAAAGAGTTACTATTTTGGAGCCCTCTGGAAATTCACAAATGAACATATTAAGGGAAGGAAAAAAACCTTCACTGTGGATGCTTCCAAGTCACATAAATTTAAAAAATGTTTGTTCCTCTGCTGACAAATACCACATTTGCTGTTGCTTCTTTCTTTTTAAAGAATGTTTTTATTTATTTTTTCTCAGTTACATGTAAAATTTTTTAACATTCTTGTTTTATAATTTTTGAGTTCTAACTTCCCTTCTTCCTTCCCTTCTCCACTGTTCTTGAGAAGGCAAGCACTTTGATATAGATTATACGTGTGCAGTCATGCAAAACATATTTCCATATTAGCCACGTTGCTAAAGAGAACGCACACACACACGAACACACACACACATGAAAAATAAAGTCAAAAAAGTATGCTTTGATCTGCATTCAGACTCTTATCAATTCTTTCCCTAGAGGTGAATTGCATTTTTTCATCATGAGTCCTTCAAAATCATTTTGAATCATTGTATTGCTGAGAATAGCTAAGTCATTCACAGTTGATCATAGTACAGTATTGCTGTTACTGTATACAATGTTCTTCTGGTTCTGCTTACTTCACTTTGCAGCAATTCATTTAAGTCTTCCAGGTTTTTCTGAGAACATCCTGCTCTTTATTTCTTACAGTGCAGTAGTATTCCATCACAATCATATACCACGACATGCTTAGCCATTCCCCAATTGCTGCTTTCTCAGTAAAAGAAATCGTTATTAGAGACAAATGCTGAGGCAGCAGAGCAGAGTGGGATGAGTACTGCCATTGGAGGCAGGAGATCTAGGTTACTTAATAGTTCTGACCATGCACAAGTAACCTTCTCGGCGCTTCAGTTTACTTCTCTGTAAAATGGGGTTCATGTCACTGCCTACCAAATACGGTTGTTGTGAAGAATTCAGATCTCTAAGCATTATACTAATATAAGTTGTTATTCTTGAATGATGATGATTACCTCAGAGACTTTGCACCACAACAGTAGCCTTGATTTCTTTTTAAACTCTTCATAAAGAACATGAAATGATAGAAAGGAGGGGGTGATTTTCATCACCATTACAATGGGAAGCTGAAGTTTAATGGGTTTGACGTTTAAAACTAGAATCACGGTTGAAATATCCCTCCAGAACTGAGCCAAAACAGGGTTGTGGGAACAAAAGCAAAAGACCTCATTCATGATACATTTGTGACCTGAGACAAGTCATTCAACCCATCTGAGCCAAAATTTCCTCTTTGTAAAATGGGACTGAGAATGCTTGTATTCCCTCCCTTCCATTGAGAGAAAGGCAGTATGAAGGCTATGAGATGTTATAAGAAATCTGGGTTCTGAGTTAGGTAAGGAAGACAGCCTGTAGCCAGTCAATTCAGCGTGTATTTGCATGTCTCCTAAAGGCTTTTCTTTGCATTTTTTAAAGCTTTGCCTGCAGAGCTTAAGCTTAAAGTGCTGGCAAGTGCTTCAAAGACAGAAATGCTGCCAGGGCAAGCCAAGAAACAGACTGGGATGGCCCCAGCAGCTCATTACATTGGCCACCACTGCCATCCATGTTGTGGTCTGAACAGGTCTCATATGAATGCAGTCATGGGGATACTATGTGCTGAGTGTTCTGGAGGTACCAAAAAGTGAAAGGCATATTACCTGTCTTCAGTTCACTTACCTGAAGTGGGCAGAGGCTACTGATCTCTGTTCGAGTTCTGACTTTGCCTTTTTTTTTTTTCCTTTGTGACCTTGAACAAATCACTTAGTCTCTTTTGACCTCATTTTTTTTTTTTAGTCTATAAAATTAGGCATTTGGAACAAAAATTCTGTGATTCTGAGTCATTTAAACTCTTGTGGGCCTTAGTTTCTTCATCAGTAAATAGAAATGATAATCCCTGCTCCTAATAATCTCTTGATGGGGCTGTAGTGGGGATCAGATGAGATAATGGATATGTAAGTGCTTTGTCGTTGGTAATGTTGAGGTGTAGGGGTGCTGTAAACCCCGAAATTCAAGGGCAGAAGACATGGGTTCTGCCTCAAAAGAATTTGACTCAAGCCTTCTTTCAGTGAGAGACACAGTTTATTAAAATACTGCTTTATAATAAAACTCAGATTTTAAGAATCTGAGCATTTGTCATGGGAATACAACAGGGCCAGACTCTTAAGGAATCTGAGTGATTTAATAGGGGCAAAATGGATCCTTGTATACAGTGGTCCTGGAGCCGGGTCTAGATGGAATCAAGGAGTGGTGGTCTAGGGTGGAGCCAGGTGCAGACAATGAGGGCTGGACTGGGTTAGTGGTAACAGAATTGGTACTGGGAAGGGCTAGGTGCCCCAGGCCCAACACCAGGGACCTGGGCCAGGGCCTTGTGGGAAAGACCAGGGCATTTTAGGCGTCCATCATTAGTGCCCCAGCAGTAAGGCCCAATACAAGTCTAAATTGTTAGAAGTCTTACCCTGGGGAAGGACCTATAGGGTTGTTCTGTTTTTCACCTTGCTATGATTTTGAAGCATAAGAATTTCTTTTGGCCCCACCATAATTTCACTGGTGTGGGAAACTCCCTCTTGCAATGCAGATTGGCATCTCTTCTGCAAATTCAAGTCTTGAAAGGGTTCCCTGGAGCTCTGAAAGATAAAGGGGCTTGGTCTGGAGACACACAGCCCAGTAGGGGGTCAGAGGTGGGGCTTGAGCCTGGGACTTATGACTATGTGAGCAGACCTCTATCCCCTGGGCCATGCTGCTTCTCATCATCATCATAACAATAAGAACATTTCACATTTATGTAGTTGTAAGGTTGACCGAAAACCTTCCTTACAACCACGTTATGAGGGAGGTAGTGCAAGTTTATTATGCCCATTTTATAAATGAGAAACTTGAAGGACATGTAGAGAAGTTAGTTGGTTTACCCAAGGTCATACAGTGATTTAGTTGCAAAGCTGGACAAGGTGTCTTGACTCCATATGCCATCTCTTCCTCTTTTCCCTATCTCATCTCTCTTGTTTAGTCCCACCATTTCTTCTGTATTGTTCACACTGCCTCTAATGAATCAAAAGATAAGTTGTGTTTGCCTGGCTCTTTCTGGGTACTGCAGAGTGATAGATGCAGAGGGAGTGGCTTTACAGATAAAATTGGCAGAAATACCAGCAGCTTCCTTGATTCAGAATCTGTGTCTTTTCTCTGTTTTGTTTAAATATCAACATCAGATGGGTGAAACTAATTGTCTTACAGTGACTTCCACTGTAATATCTCCTCTTGGCATAGAGTGACCTTGCCTTTTCAAAGGCCATCTCCTCTTTTTTTTCAATATCTCCTCTTGGCATAGAGTGACCTTGGCTTCTCAAAAAGCCATCTCAGTGGAGCACAGTCTTGACTGTTGTTTCCAAGCTGGAAGAACTTGAGTAAAGGCCTGGTCATGACTGTCTCATGTCCATCATCTCAGGCACCCGCCTGGTGAAGAGTGGAAACCTCATTACCAAAGAATTGGATACCAAGAGATTGATTTTTTTTTTTTATCTCTACAACTCATGAAATTTTCTCCTAAGGTACCCACATGGATGGTATTATTAATCCTTGAAGATGAAATTAGAATATTCTGGACAAGTACATTTCATGCCAAAAGTGGTGTTTGCTTCCTTACATTCCTGATTTGTTTCTCTTCTTAGGTATTATATCCTGATGGTCAGGCCCAGATAATCCATCCCAAACCTTCAGACTTCCGAAATCCTGGGCCTGGAAGACACAGGCTGATAACTCAGGTTTACCTCTCCCATGGTGCCTGGACAGGTGAGGAACCGTGAGTCTGGCTTCCTGGGCACTCTTGGGTCCCTCAATCCTCAGGTGAGGGGAGAGTGTGCAAGGGAAATATGGTGCTTCCAAAATAAGAAAATTTTCTGATGGAGCTAATTTCCTGCCTCTCCCAGGGATTTGCCTTTATGCACAGTAGAAGAATTAAGGGTGGAATCTCCCAGTCTCAGAACTGGAAGTGACAGCAGAGACCCCCTCAGAATCCAGCCTCTCCCAGAAGCAAGGACGCCTTCTACCACATTCGTGACAAATGGCCGTCTAGACAGTGCTTGAATACTAGTGACCAAGAACTCTCTACTTCCCAGGGTAGCTCAGTTTTTGAGAGTTCTGATTGTTTCAGAGTCCTTCGTTCCCTTCAAAATCATAGGATCATAGGATTTAGAGGTCGAAGGAGCCTTAGATAAGGATGAAGTCCAGCCTTCTCACTTTAGAGATGAACTGAGGTTCAGAGACAAGAAGAGCTTTGCCCAGGGTAATACCTAGTAAATGACCAGGTACAAACTCCAATGTGAGTCTCCTAAGTATAAACCCAGCACTCTGTGGATACACCCCTACCCTTATCCCACTCCCTGCCCAGCTCTCCTTGGGCCTCACTCTCTTCTGTGGGGTCAGCTGAAAGGACTATGGGCCCTCCTCCCCAGAACTATCTGTTAGAAAGAGATTAGAAGATATATTCCTTCTCATTTTCTCTTTTCAAGGCTTCTTTTTCTCTGCTAGAGACTGAACTTCATGTTCCCAAAATAACCAGTAGATATTTGTACTGTTCTCTTACACAGGTCTGCCACCATAAGGTATCGTTTTTGTTTTTAAAAATAGAAGGAAAATAACAGTAGAAAAGGTCTTATGTAATGGCAGTAACAATAGTAAATATTGATGCTATATGATTTATCCACAGAGAGGCAGCAGGGCATAGTGGGTAGAGAAAACCTGGGTTCAAGCCTGCCCTCTTGTATCTCCTGGCGCTGTGACCCTGGGCAAGTCACTTGACTTCTTACAATGCTCTAGACTCTTTATGTTGAGGTTCGGGGAACCATGTGTTGAGGTTTAGGGGTTTTGGGACTGCGAAATAGCGACACGCAGGTCCTGCCCAAATGAATTCAACCCAAGCCTTCTTTCAGCCAAAGACAAGGTGTATTAAAG
Source organism: Vombatus ursinus (assembly GCF_900497805.2). Lineage (NCBI taxonomy): Eukaryota > Metazoa > Chordata > Mammalia > Diprotodontia > Vombatidae > Vombatus > Vombatus ursinus. The sequence continues at coordinate 18,643,904 of NW_020945437.1, forward strand.
ATCTGCCATATTGAAATTTGTGATGCTAGTATTGGCAAGCTGTCTAGAGTAAATCTCAGCCATTGGCTAGATTCTAAGAATCTGAGCATTTTAATGGAGGCCAGCTGGACCTTATATACAGAAAGACTGTGGGGGGGATCTAGGAGTGGCCCAGTAATTTGGGGAGATTGTAGGAGGGGTCTAGGGAGGATCTTGATGGGAGTCACTAGGAGATAGAACTGTGTCTAGATAGGATCAAGGGTGGGAAGTAGCTGGATAACAGACAATGGAGGGCTAGGCTAGGTTAAGGGTAACAGAATTGAGAGATTAGGTGGAGGTGATGATGAAAGGCCAGTTGATAGGATTATAGCCTCAGGTGAACCTTGACCAAGTGGGAGAGTTCAAGCAGAGTCCACGGTGGGGTTTTCTAGGGCCTGTAGACAAATGGGACCCAAATTCTTTTGGGAATAAAGGGCTATGGTCTCGGCTTGGGCCCATACCCTGTCATTTACAGTATCAGTCATAGAGAAGGTTACAACCTGCATTGCTAGGGGGAATTTATTTGCTTGGAACTTCCCTGTACCAATCCAGTCCCTTATCCTTTAGCAGCACAAATAAGTACTGCACTGCTATGCCAGAGTACGACATTTTCTCATTTGAGCCTTAAAATAACCTTCCTAAATAAAATATTGAGACTCAACATTGTGTAAAAGAATGGTCCTCTTGGTTATCCCATATCCCTGTCTGGCTATGCCTACCCTGGGAGGCCTCTTTTGCCCCCTGTATCCATTGCCTTTGGGGATTATCTGCCTGGTAGCTATGGTGACAAGACAAGCTAGGAGACCCAGTGAGGATTAAAGGCAGCACACCAGCCTATCACTGGCTTCACTGGGGGATGGTGGCCCTCACGGTTGGGAAGTGAACCACTGTGGGCAGGGGTTAGGGCTGGAATGCTGAGAGTTCCCTGGAAAAAGAGACTAGAGGAAATTTTGTTGGAGAAGGTTGCCTTGGTGAATGGAGTGGGTGGTGGTTGCAATTTTCCTGAAGATCAGAGCCCATTTTTTTCCCTTAATCTTCCTTGAGTTGATGACTCAGCTGTTGTATTTGGCAGGGATAAGTGAATTGTTCTGCAAGAGATCTGTGCATTTCTCAAGTAAGGGATTCTGAGAGCCTTGATGAGTTATTACCCTCCCAGGAAGCTTTGCAAGGCCTAAGTGTTTTGCTTTCCCACCCCCCACCTGTGTGTGTGTGTGTGTGTGTGTGCACGTGTGTGCGTGTGCGTGCATGTGCACCATGCAGGAGAGCAAGACATCCAGAGCCTCAGGGTCATCAGTATGCTGAGGGTGCATGGCCCACAAATTCTATTTTCCTCAGTGCCAGACTGAGTCTCTTCCCTTTTTCCCAAAGCCTCCCTGAGGTGTAGGAAGCCTGGTTGAAAAGCAGCCAGCTCCTGCTCAGTCCTGCAGAGACAGAAGCTCTTCTGGAGGCTGGGGAAAAGAAGCAGGAGGAGGAGTGGAAAGCTGATGCTTTCATGGGGCTCAGTCTGGGCTCTTAAGTTTGGGGCTTTGTGACTGTTGCCCATTTCCTAGTAGGTTGTATTTGACACAACCACTACCTTTCAAGTAGCCTGTAATTGTTGAAGGTATTTTTAGTGGAAAAGACATTTAGAGCAGATAGAGCTAGAAAGTCAGGAGGCCTGGGTTCTAGAACCAGGTTTTGCACTGATCTTGACAAAGTCAATCTCTTTTTCTTATATCTTATTTCTTGTCCTTTTAAATTGAAGCTCTACAAGGAGTGCTCAGTACTAAAATTTTACAGATTTAATAAATAAATCTGGGCACCTCAGATCCCCAGATTCCAAGAGAGCCCAGGACAGAGATAAGAGCCTCTGCACCTTAGAGTCTAGGGACCTAGATTTAAATCCCAGCTTTCACTGGAATTTAAATCACTTAAGCTCTCTGAAGCCTCAAAGGTCTAAATGTGTAAAAATTGGGATAATGATGTTTACACTGCTTTCCTTTTAGAGTTGTGTTAAAGAAAGCATTATGTAAAATACTTGTTTGTAGTATTCATTTGCTTATTGTCTCCCGCTTAGATTGTGAGTTCCTGGAGGGCAGGGACTGTCTTTTGCCCCTTTTTGTATCCCCAGTAAGTTAACACTACAGACTAATCCAGAAATGGGCAGCTAGGTGGCCAAGTGGATAGAGTGCTGCGTCTGCCGTCAGGAAGACTCATCTTCCTGAGTTCAAATCTGGCCTCAGACACTTACTTAGCTGGGTGACCCTGCAAGTCACTTAACCCTGTTTGCCTCAGTTTCCTCATTTGTAAAATGAGGTAGAGAAGGAAGTTGCAAACCATTGTAAGATCTCTGCCAAGAAAACCCCAAATGGGGTCAGGAAGAGTCAGACATGACTGAAACGACTGAACAGCAACAATGGAGAAATGAAATTTGTTCCTAAAGTGCATTTTTGCAATTGATTTGTCTTGATATTTCATTCAGATTTCCCAAAGCTGCTCAATTAAGTATCTTACTGTGTGGAGGGCCTTAAATTCACAAGGGCTGTCTCTCTCTTCTTTTCAGAGCCATGTCAGATTGAAGTGAGACTGCTGTTGGCCTATGATTCCTCTACCCGAATCTCCAGACCTGCTTGTTTGGACAGCGCAGAAGCCTTGCCGCTGGTAGAGAACAGTATTGAAGGAACCATCCCTTTTAGCAAACCTGTCAAGGTTTATATCATGCCTAAACCAGCTCGACGCTGAACTCTCCCCATCTCTGAGCTCTTCCTGTGTAAAGCAGCATCCCAGGGCTACCAGGAGATTGACTCTGGCCGCCCTGTCCTTCACCTCTCTGGGCGGAGAGGTGACCTTTTCTTAATTCTGTCACTGAGCAGCAGCCCGTGTTATTATACCTGGCTAATTCAGACTTGTGTTGCTGTATGCTCAGGATAGGCTGACCACCTCGCTGCAGTGAATGGACAGGGATGCCATGGGACTCCCAGGGTTAGCAGCAGCCAGAAGTTCCCATACACTAAGGCTGGATTGTTATAGTTTTCCTCAAGGACTGGTGCACTAAGACTCTTGTTTTGCCCAGTTCAAAGCACAGGGTAAATAATTTTACATTAAAACAACCAAAAAATTTCAAGTCTACTTTTTTTTATAATAAATATTGAGAAAATCTCAAATCTGTTTTTGTCTTAAAAACGTAATTCTGTGTTTGTAGGGATTTGCATTCACATTAGAAAATGTTTGCTTTCCTCAGATATTCAGCATAAAACCCATTTTTTTTTTTTAATCTACCCTCCAATCTCTTCCTGACAAGAATTGGTTAGTTTTGCCATGCGTTTGCTTTACATATGTTTGCTTGCCTGTTTATGGGGACCTGTGATTTAATTGGTTGAGGTAATGTATATTATGAAAATGAACCAAAAAATAGGGGAATCAATTGAGCATTTATTAAGTCCTGCTATGTCCCACTCTGTGCCAGGCATTGAGGAACTTGGATTTTTTTCAGAGATGCTACTTCTACACCTGACAAAATGTACCAGGTCTACCAGCAGCTACAGAATCAGGAAAGGTTTCACGCAGAAGCTTGTACTTGAGTCTTGAAGGAAATAAGGGATGCCGAGCTGGAGGTGAGGGCATACATTCTGGTTGGGGAATCAGCCAAAGGCATGAAGTCAGGAAATGGGGGGCTGTGTATGAGGAGTACCTAGAAGGCCTCACTGACTGATTGTCAGCATGGGAGCCTAGGAGATGGATTGTGGGAATAATCTAGGGTTGGGATTTGGCCTTAGGACAATGAATGAATGAAAAGGCACATAAGTCCTTACAGTGTGCCAAGCACTGGAGGTGCCAGTAGAAAAAGATGGCAAATTGTGCCATCAAAGAGCTCACGTTTTAACATTTAGAAACGTACACAAGAGGGCTCAAGTACAGGGAGAATGTCGACGAGACTGAACGACAAGCTTAGAGGGAGCACAGTGTAGAAGAGGAATGTCCAGAAGAGGACCACTTCGGTCTCATGAGTTACAGGAGCAGTGAGTAGCGTCAGAGGGAAGTAGACTGCTGCACCCCTTCCAGGAGCAACGTCAGAATTCATTTGACCATGGCTCCTTAACTGTAGAGGTGGGTACAGGAATGGGAGTTGGTAAGAAGTCCAAAGATTAGGGACTGACATGCCCACTAGGACAGTGGGGCCTAGGGCATTAGTTCTGGGAATGAAAGGGTTGGAATGATAGGAGGTTATGATCGGACAAAAGAATTCCAGCATTCTTGATCATGGAAGTGGAACATTTGTGGGTGATGGCAGGATAAAGGTAGGGCCATCCCTGTGTGCAGTTGAGATGGAGTAGAAAAGTTAAGGTTGGGGGTCCATAGATAACAATCACCAGGTAGATAGAGATGATGGTTAGGCGGGTAGATAGAGGAGAGACGAACAAGCACCTGTAAAGTGCAAAGTGCCAGGCACAGAGCTAAGCACTTTACAGTTCTCATTTGATCCTCACGACAACCCTTGGAGGTGGGTGCTATTACTATCCCCATTTTACTGTTGAGGAAACTGAGGCAGGCAAGGGATATCACACAGCAAGTGTGTGTCTGAGAATTTGAAGTGGGGTCTTCCTATCTCCATCCTCCCTCCAGAGAGAAGGGAAAGGGAGGGAGGAAATTGGCTGGGTTCTCACTCTGTGCAACACTCTGCTAAGCCCCAGAATCTAGCCTTTGAGGAGGTTGGTCACAGGGATGGATATATGATGTGCCCAAGTGTACACAGCCAGGGTCTTCGTCACAGCTGGAAATTTCCCTACATAAATCATCCTCTAACCACAACTTCCTGTCCTTCAGGGTATCCCTCTGCCTCGCTTCTAAACTGATTGTTCATCTTTATCTCTGCCCATCCCTCTTCTAATGTAATTCACCCCCCTGCTCTGGTCTCACTCTTTTCCCAGTGGTTTACCAATTCAGCCTTGGATCCCATCTTTTCTCCTATCAATCACCAGTTCCTCTGTACCCCTCAAACCCTGGGTTATCTCTTCCCTCTCCCGCCCCTCCATCTACCTTCTCTGCTCTTAACTGGAGTGCTTCAGGAGAAAGTCCACAGGACTGATTAGATTGACTAAGAATTTATGTTATGTAATCTCACCTGGGCCCTGCTTCACTTCGGCTCTACAACTCTACAATGACTATCCCAAGCACCTGTTTCAGACCTCTTAAATCACCACTTCCTTTCTCCCTCTGAACAGAGGACTTTGCCTCCTACATTACTTAAAAAAAAAAATGGAGGTGTTTATCTCAAGCTTCCTGTCCTCCATACTTGGAAACCTCTCTTCATCATTTCCCATTCTCTCCTTTGTTCCAGTCTGATGAACAAGTAGCCTTGTTAAAGCCAACCTCTCCACTCACATTCATCCGATGCCCTTTTGTCTCCTCCAGCAGCTTTTCCCCTTAATCATTCACTCTTAATCTTTAGTCTCCCTATCCAGTGGCTCCATTCCCTGTTCTTTAAAGGCCTTCATTTGATCATACAATCACTTCAAGCTAGTGTCCTAGATCACGTCTCTTGGAGCCAAACTCCCCAAAAAGCTTACACTCTGACTCTGTTTCCTCACCTTCAGTGCTTTGCAGTCTGGTTTCCTAATCCATTGTTTGACTGAAACCTCTCCAAGGTTACCCATGATGTCAGTCCAATGGCTTTTCTTCAGCCCTTACACTTGATGTCTCCATAACTCTTGACATTGTTGAAGCCCTCATATACCACCTCCATTGGCTCTTTTACTTTTCCTACTTGTCTGACAGTCTCTTTTAAAGTTTTGTCATTTTGCTCCTACCCACAAAGCTTGGATGTGCCAAGGCCTTTTCTCTACACTTTTTTCCTTTGGTGATCCTGTTAGCTCCTATAGTTCCAATAATCGCCTCTGAGATGACTGTCAGATCTATGTAGCCAGACTTAAGCTCTGTTGTATAATCAGCTGTCAACTGGAGACCTCTACTTGGATGTCCTATAGGTATCTAAAATGCTACATGTCCAAAATAATATTTATCCCCAACCATTCCCTTCCCTTACCACCCCCCTTCAGATTTCTTATTTCTGGAGGGCATTGCCATCCTTACAGGTTAATCGGTCTGAAAAGATAGCCTAGACCAGTCTATAGGGAAGGGCTTTTAATGTCAACCAAAGGAGTTTGTCTTTTATGTTAAAGCCTTAGCTACCTCCTGAGAATAAGCTGTATGACCTTGGGCAGATCGTAGGGTCATATATATTCAGCATTGTTCTAAGAGATCTTACAGTCATAGAGTCCAGTCCTTACTGATGAGGGTATGAAGGACCAGGGTTACACATGTAGTAAGTATCAGAAGTGGGATAGAAACCTGGTTCTCGCACACTAAATCCAGGGGGTTTCTCACACACCACACCGTCCATCTCTCTTACCCTCAATTTGAAATCCTGTAAAATGAGGGTGTTCAGACTAGGTGGTCTGCGAGGTCTGAGTTCTGACAATCTGTAATTTGTCCCAGATGAGCTTCCTTTGTGACATACAAAGGCCCCTGCACTGGGAAGTCAGGAGATCCCAGTGGGATTATGCTGCCCAGGGAGTCTAAATCTTGACCTCTCTTTGCTAGAGTTTGGGGTTCATGAAAATTGGCTTAGAACTACTAATATATCGGACCACAAGAAAGAGTGCATCTGCCAGCACAGATTCTGGCTGTGATCATCTCTTGGACAGGAGCTTGAGTTTCCAAGCTGTGCTAGAAGAGACCCATGAGACCATCTAATAGACTCATAGGATTGTGGGGAGCCAAGGGAAAGAGTGATGCCAGCTGTGCCACTACATATGTGGCCTTGGATAAATCATTATACTTCTGTCTCATTCTCCTCCTGTGTAAAACAAAGGGACTCTACCAATGATCTCTAAGTTTCCTTTCAGTGTAAGATTTTCAACCCTAAGATCCAGTCTAATATTTTCACTTCATAGATGGGAAACTGAGGCCCTTACAAGCAAAAAGTGGCAGAGCCTTGATTTGAACCTGTGTCCTCTGATTCCAAACACAGCCCTTTTCACCATAATACACCACTTTCTGTGCCAGAAAGAAGTGATTTGTCCAGGGTGATTTGTCCACAGTGAGTTCTTTGTGGGGCCGGGATTAGAACAACCTACATCCTTCTTCCTCCCAGACTAATGCTATTCTCTTCCTACACCTAGTTAATGAATAAAAGGAGTGCAATGAAGACAGTTACAAGGAGGATGAAGAGGGAAGATATGGGAATCTATGAAGCTGCGGCATTATGCTCAGTCTGTGTAATTTTCACAAGTTCATTTACACAGGGAACCACCAGGTGTCGCTGTGAGGCAAGGTTTGGCTTCTATGTAAGCGCCCTCAAAAGGAAAAAAAGTGAGGCAGGAGAGGGGAACATATGCTTCTCCTTTTGAATTACATTTTTCTTCTTCCACTAGTGGCCTCAGAGGAATGATTTTCCTTTGTTTTACACTCTGTTCCACCATCTTCATATCTGAAGCTGAAGTTTTCCCAAGGCACCCTTATTCTAAGTCATGCCTGGCTTTGGTTACAACAAAGTTTCAATTTAGCCTCAAGGTAAAATAATCTTGGTTCCAGTGGAGCCTCTATCCGTTTTGTTGTTCGGTCATTTCAGTCATGTCTGATTCTTTGTGACCCCATTTGGGGTTTTCTTGGCAAGGATACTGGAGTGGTTTGTCATTTCCTTCTGCTCATTTTACAGATGGGGAAACTGAGGCAGAGTTAAGTGACTTGCCCAGGCTCACACAGCTAGTAAGTGCCTGAGGTCAGATTTGAACTCAGGTCTTCCTGACTACAGGCCCAGCATTGTATCCACTGTACCACCTAGCTGTCCTATTCCCCAACTGAACACCCCTTTAGTGTTTCCTTTGTCACTACAAAAAGAGCCACTATAAATATTTTTGTACATTTACAGTTTCTCTGGAGTGTAGATCTAGAGGTGGGATAGATGGGTCAAAGGGTAGGCTTAGTTCAATAACTTTCTGGGCATAGTTCCAGATTGTAGTTGGACACATTCACAGCTCCCCCCACTAATCAACCTGTTTGCTCACACCCCTTCCATCATTATTTATCATTTTCCCCTTTTGTTGTTCTTGCCAGTTTGATAGGTGGCACCTTAAAGTTGCTTCACTTTTCATTTCTCTAAATATTAATGATTTTTAAAAGGAAAAGAAGGTTAGGGAAATGTTTCTTATATAATCATGGTGTGCAAGGAGACATCTGTATAAACAAGGAGGAGGGTGGAGGGAGAAGCAACTGTATGTCACTTTCATCTGAACCAGTCAAAGGAGGGAAGAATACACATACACCCACACCCACATGCACAGTTGGGTATATAAATACATTTCATCCAATAGGCAAATAAGAGGGAAAAAGTGGAGGGGGAAGGGAGAATTAGAGGGAACATTAAAGGAGAAATTATTCCCAAGCAAAACAAATTTTTTACTGTGGATGTGCAGAAATATTTATGGGTCTCTTTGAGGTGGCAAAGAATGAGAATCTGAAGGGGTGCCACAGTAGTTTGGAGAATGGCTGAACAAGTTGTAAATAGTCAGTAGTCAGTAAACGTTTATTGTTTACTAAGTGCCAGGCACTGTGCTAAGAGATGGGGATACAAATACAAATAAAAACAGACAGTCCCTGGCCTCAAGGATCTTCCAATTTAATGGGGGAAGACAATACATATAAGGTAGCTGAAAAGAAGGTATGGTGGGGAGGGTGTCCAAAGAAGTCTAAAGGAGGTGTAGCTGGTGTGATGGAAGATGGGGATTAAATTGTGGTGAGCCCCTCTTTAAATAGAGGCCCTGGAGCCCATGGTCCTGCTCTCCAGTCAGAGGCAGAAGGTATTGATGAGATTTGAGTATCAGGCAGATTTAATCTAACAGGATAATGAGATATCCCAACGATGTGTTTCTTGGGGAAGGAAGGCATGCCGGAGAGGTCCAAAGAAACCCAAAAGCATTGAAACTAGTTGGGAATGTCATGGAATAAATACTATTATGCTGTAAACCAAGCAAGATAACAAAGATGGCTTCAGAGAAACCTGGAATGATTTATATTAGCTGATGTAGAATGAAGTACGCAGAATGAAGAGAACAATTTATACAATGACAACAATATGGTAAAGAGAATCAACTTGTATAGAATTAGGAACTCCGATCATTATTATGACCAACTACAATTCCAGAGGATTAATGATGAAACGTGCTACCCACCTCCTTATAGGTGAAGAATGTCTGGGATGTGGCCGGTTTAGAAATTTGTTTTCTTGACTATATATGTTTATAACAGGGGTTTCGATTTCTTTTGTTCTCAATTGGGGGAAAGGTTGGAGTGGGAAGGAGAGAACAGATGTTTGCTAATTGAGGAAAATAGAATATAATTAACTTTAAAAATAAATGTTGGTGATTTAATCGATACATATTTATTAAGTACCTACTATGTGCTAGGTACTCTGCTGAGTGATGGAGATACAAATACAAAAAAAAGAAAAAAAAAGAAGGGAAAAGAATCCCTTCTGTCAAGGAGCATTACAATCTAATAGAAAGACAACACGTAAAAGATAACTGAAAAGTGGGTGGAGTGAGGGGAGGTACTCCTAGAATAGTCATGTTGGAGAAATCAAAGAAGTTCAAAATGAGTACTGCCAAAGGAGACAAAGAGATCCAAAATGAGTGTAGCTGAAATAAGATGTTTAAAGAGATGTCTGTCCTTAAACAGAGAAGTTTTATGGCTCCACCCTCCAATCAGAGGAGCAGAGAGTACTGATTTAGAGAATTTTTTTCATATGGCTGTAAATAGTTCTTTGAAAACTGTGTGTTCATATTCTTTGACCATTTTTCTATAGAGGAATGGCTCTTAGATATTTGAATATGTTCCTTATATATCTTTGATATGAAACTAATATAGAGAAACTTGTTGCAAAGACTTTTCTCCAGTTGCTTATTTGTTTCCCTTCTAATTTTTACATTAGACTTCAGGGTGCAAAACCTTTCATTTTATATAATCAAAATGGTCCATTTTATCTTTATCTTCTATCCCTTTTTTAGTTGAGAATTCTTCCCTAACTGTAGAGCTGAAAGGTAATTTCATCCTCCTCTAGTTTGTTTATGATGTGACCCTTTATATCTAGGCCATTTTATCCATGTGGAGCTTATCTTGGTGTATGGTGTGAGGAGTTGCTCTCAAACCGATCTCTGCCAGACTGCTATTCAGTTTTCCTAGTATTTTTTTGTTAATAGTGTGTGTTCCCCCAAGTATCTGGGGTCATTGGCTTTATTAAACTCTATGCTACTGTTTGTTTGCATCTGTATGTTGTATGACTAATCTGTTCCCTTATTGACTTCTCTTTTTTTTTTAAACCAGTACCAAATTGGTTTAATGATTATTGCTTTGTGGTAGAGTTTGAGATCTGGTACTGATTTCTTTCTTCCCAATTTTTTTTCATCATCTTTGAGATTCTTTATCTTTTGTTCTTCTACATGAATTGAATCATTTTTTCTAGCACTATGAAAGTCTCTTTTGGGAGTTGGGTTGGTATAGCACCAAGCAAGCAAACTAATTTAGATAATATTGTCATTTTATTATATTGTCGACCTTCCCGTAATCAGTTGGTATTTCTCCAATTATTTAGATCTTTCCTTGGAAGAAACATTTTCAAGTATTGTATAGCTTCTGTAGATATTTTGAATCAAATTTCTCTTTCTAGCTCTGCTTGCTGGGTTTTATTGGTCATATGTGAGAATGCCAATTATTTGGTATGGATTTATCTTAGATCTTACAGTTTTGCTGTGATTATTAATTATTGTAATTAATTTTTAGTTGATTCTTTAGCTTTCTCAAAGAACACTGTATTACCATCTGCAGGTGGCAATAATTTCACTTTCTTTTTGCTTATACTTATTTCTTGAATTTTTTTTCCTATCTTGTAGCTATAGCTAGGATTGCTAGCAATATATTAAATACTAGTGATGATAATGGGAATCATTGCTTTACCACTGATCTAATTGGAAAGGCTCCTAATTATTTTCCATTACATATAATGTTTGGACTTGGGGTAACCTTGTACTCTAGACCCATCTCTCTTTTTTTTTAAATTAACATTTTTATTTAAAGTTTTGAATTCCAAATTCTTTTTTTTAGAACAGAATATTTTTTAATTTATCTATTTTTAGTTTTCAACATTCACTTTTATAAGATTTTGAGTTCTAAATTTTACCCCTCCTTCTTCTCCCCTTTCCCCAAAATGGCATGCAATCTGATATAGGCTATACATGTGTAATCATGTTAAACATATTTCCAGTCATGTTGTGAAAGAAGAATCAGAACAAAAGGGAAAAAATCATGAGAAAGAAAAAAAAGAGAAAAAATAGTATGCTTTGATCTGCATTCAGACTCCATAGTTCTTTCTCTGGATATGGATAGCATTTTCCATCATGTGTCTTTTGGAATTGTCTTGGATCATTGCATTGCTGAGAAGAGCTAAGTCTATCCAAGTTGGTCATCGCACAATGTTGCTGTTACTGTGTACAATGTTTTCCTGGTTCTGCTCACTTCACTCAACATTCGTTCATGTAAGTCTTTCTAGGTTTTTCTGAAATCTGCCTCCTCGTCATGTCTTATGGATAAATAGTATTCCATTACATTCATATACGACAACTTGTTCAGCCATTCCCCAATTGATGAGCATCCCCTCAATTTCCAATTCTTGGCCACCACAAAAAGAGCTGCTATGAATATTTTTGTACTTGTGGGTCCTTTTCTCTTTTTTATGACCTCTTTGAGACCTAGTAGTGGTATTGCTGGATTAAAGGGTATGTATGCACATTTTTATAGCTCTATGGGCATAGTTACAAATTGCTCTCCAGAATGATTGGATCAGTTCATATGAGTTCCAAATTCTGTCCCTCCTTCCTTCTCCTCCTCCTCCCTGAGATGGTAGGCAATCAGATATAGGTTATACATGTGCAATTATGTAAAATGTTTCCATATTAGTCATTTTGTACAAAAAGACTCACATAAAAGGAAAAGAATGAAAGAAAGAAAATGAAAAATAGCATGCTTCCGTCTGTATTCAAACAATGTTGGATCTTTCTCTAGAGGCAGGTAGTATGCTTCATCATTAGTCCTTTAAGATTGTCTTGGATCATTGTGTTGCTGAGAATAGTTAAGTTATTCACAGTTCTTCATCATACAATATTGCTGTTATTGTGTACAACATTCTCCTGGTTCTGTTCACTTCACTATGCATCAGTTTATGTAAGTCTTTCCAGGCTTTTCTCTAATCTCTGCTTGTCATTTCTTATAGCACAATAATATACCACAATTATATTATTATTACATATTATAACATATTACAATCATATACCACAGCTTGTTCAGCCATTCCCCAATTGATGGACAGCTTGGGCAAGTCACTTAGCCCCGTTTGCCTCAGTTTCTCATCTGTAAAATGAACTAGAGAAGGAAATGGCAAACCATTCCAGTATCTTTGCTTAGAAAATCCCAAATAGGGTCACAAAGAGTCAGACATGACTGAAAAATGACTCCATAACAACAACAAAAAGAAATTCTTCCTTTCCCCTTCAAGACTTTTATAATATCTTTAGCTGCACACAGGATTTACTCCAAATGTCAGTAATTTCTTTTGAATGTTAATATTCATAAAATGCCACTATTCTCTAAGTATCCATTCACATTTTTACAATATTGTTTCAAAATGCTTATATTTAGCCAATTACCAAATGGATAATTTCGCTAAATGACCAAAAATATTGCCAAACTCCAAGATTATAGATACCTAGCAGTATGCAAATCAGCAGCAATAATAGCAATAGCAAGTATCAGCAATATATCAATTATCAGCAGATTACCAGCAAGGAAAATATGAAAATAAAAATTATAGAAAAGGTATTCAACTTGCACATCAATAAGAAGTTATATAGAATAGTCATTTTGGCACCACCAAATAATGAGCATTAATATTCAGTTGCAACATATCAAGGCATAGATTCAATACAATGGAAGGTAGATGTATAGAAAAGGTGGATGGGGGGAGGGAAGCCACTAAAAAATAAATTAGAAAACAACCAAATCCAAAACATATTCAAAATTAAAAATAATCCATCTGATAACTTTAGTGAGATAGAAAATATCACAAAAGGAAATAAAAATTATTTTTAAAAAATTGCATATCAAAATTGAGAAAAATAGAAAAAAAATTTCAAATTTAGAATTAAATAAAAGAGAAAATTCAGTAATCAATAATCTTCCTCAAAAGTAGCAACTGTTGGGCTAAATTCAACTTCAAATTCAAGCTATAAAAGAAAAGTCAATTATCATAAAATTTTTTTTAAATTCACAAAGTAGAAATGAAAATTATAGTAAAACAAATGTAGCCCAAAAAATGCTACACAAGAGAAACAAAAAGAAAAATTAGAATACCAATTCCCAAAACACTAAGGTAAAAGTGTACATATATCCCAGATATAAGTCCCATCTATAATGAATAGGTATTTCTGTGAGGCAGTTTGGCTGTATGAGGCAGCTGGTGGTACAGTGCACAAAGTGCTAGGCCTGGAGTCAGAAAACATGAGTTCAAATCCAGCCTCAGGTATTTAGTAGCTTTGTGATTCTGGGCAAGTCACTTAACCTGTTTGCCTCAGTTTCCTCAACTATAAAAAACCTACTTTTCAGGGTTGTTGTGAGGATCAAATGATCCTCATTAGTTTAAAAAATAAAGTACTTAGCACAATGCCTAATATATAGTAGGTGTTAGATAAATGCTTATTCCCTTCCTTCTCTTCCTTGTATCAGGGAAACCAATTTTATTTTAGGTTTTTTTTTTTATTTTGTTTTTTTAGGCAATGGAGTTAAGTGACTTGCCCAGGGTCACACAGCTACTAAGTGTCAAGTGTTTGAGGCTGGATTTGAACTCAGGTCCTCCTGACTCCAGGGGCTGGTGCTCCATCCACTGCGCCACCTAGCTGCCCCTATTTTATTTTTTAAAGGCACTTGTTCTTAGTCCCTCCTCCCACTGGATAGCAGGAGGGGCAGGATAGATTCCTTCTGAACCTCCTAGTTCTCTCAATAGGAAGCCCCAGAAGCACGACTTTCCTTCTCTACTACACACCCTTCTATGTCAAAGGATGAAGTTTTTCCCTGAGGCACTCATGTTTTAAGCCACGTGTAGCTCTGTTTATGACATTGACTTATTTTAGCTTAGGGGAGAAACAATTCCAGTTCACAGGAGTCATCTATCCCTGCTATGAAGGAGGTAATAAAATTTTCAATATCATGACCTTTTTTCATGATCAAGTTGCCCTTCTTGCTCCTCCCACCACTCCAGTCAGGAACCCCTAGCATTCTGGCCAGAGGTCAAATCCTCTGACTGTGTGCATGTGTGTGTGTGTGTGTGTGTAAATCAAGCTAATCCTCCATTGCACTTTTCCCTGCATATAATTAATATATATTAATTATGCATGTCTATACATGCATCATAAAGCTATTAAGATTGATCATAATTTTATGTAAAGGGTAGGATGCTTTTAAAGGCATGAATTAAATCGAGTTATAAACAGACTCAAATAATAGACACTCTGGATAAATGCTTGCTATCTGCAACCTGTAGTAGAGGTAAAGGGTAATTGAAGCACTTTTCCAGTTATCTCAGTCTCCTGGACCTCTCAGCCAGAGATTTTTCTGGGCAGAGATAGTTTGACTTCCAAAAGTTTGGTCTTATTCCCCATTCAAAATACCTGTGATCTACTCATCTGAATTGCTTGCTTTCTCCTCCTCTTCCATCAGTTTTCTTTCATCCATCTCTCTCCAAAACTTTTTACTTTATTCAATTCAGCTTTAAAAGCCCCAGCATGGAGGACACTCACCTGGGCTCAGAGCTCATGATATCCTCAGTCTCTCTATGGCAGCAAGGGACTACTGCCCAGGATTTACAGTTAGGCTCTGCACAATGAGTCTACCTCAGAGTCCTGTTACAAATGTACATTTGCATTTTGCAAATTTTTATTTTCTTTTGCAAATGTTCAAGAGGCAATGTAGTGTTTGGGCTTGGCAAGCACTGGGTGTGAGCCTCATGGTATAACCTTGGGTAAATCATTTAAATCTTATGAATCTAAATTTCTTCACATGTGAAATGAGGATAATACATGATTACTTGTATAAATGTGAATCATAGAATGGATGATACGTGGTAGATGTAAATAAGCTATAGCACATTATTAACAATTATTTGTTTTAAAGTGGCTCAAAAGACCTCCTCAAGGACATATATAACCAAGAAGGTGAACTGGTCATGGAACTAGAATGAGATAGAGCAGCTGGATAGCTTTATTTCTGTACAAGTACACATGAGACTTAAAAAAAAAAGAATTGGGGGAGACATTGAAGATGTTTAGTTAATTCTCTATGCTTCCCTGGAGGATTCAAAGAAAGATAGGGACAAGAATCTCAAAGGAAGAAAAGCTGCTGAGGAGTTGCAATTGGCATAAATGGAAGATTGCAGTATTTCATGATTCACATTCATACAGTGATGCTGTGTGTGTATCTGTATCTTTGAAATATTACATATATATATACAATATACATTTGAGGCATATATGAGACATACAGATACATATATGTATGTATATATCTATATCTATATCTTTGAAAGCACCTGGTGTTAGACATGAGCTCTTACAATTGTGATCAGTTTAGGATCAGATAATTTTTATACTTCCCAAATGCAATCCAGACTTACTTCCTCCCCGTATTTAATTCTGGATCCAGCTGTCCATTTGCTATGCCTGTGTGGGAAATACATAAATTAATTCAATTCCCAGAATCACAGAATCATAGAGCTGGACAGGAACTAAGAGGCCATCTAGTACAGCTTCTAACCAGTGGTATACTGGTAAATGTTTAACACCAGAATCTCAGGGTGCAAGTGGGAGGAAATGTACACACAACACATCTTTAAGGTTTACCCACATTATTAACATTTTCTCCACTTTTAAAAATTCAGATAATCAACAAAACAATAAATTTAGCCCTAATATACAGCATTTGCTTTATTTTTGAGGTATAAATGCTCACTGAAAAATGTAACAATCCAAGAGCTGGTTCCAGCACAATCCTGCCTCTGTCGTAATAAGAATCCTCCCTACATCCAGTCAACAAGCTTTTATCAAGCATTTATTGTGCTAACCTCTGGGAATATAAATACAAGCAAAAACAAATAGCCCTCAAGGAGCTTACATCCTAATAAAGTAAGACATCACATAAAAGGAAGCTGAAAAACTTGGGGATCAGGAAAAGCAAAGGAGAAGGTACCTGTGAGAAAGCCTAGTGGAGATAAAAGTTCAAAGTGAGGCGTGGATCCCAGAGAGGAATGAAGAAGTGAACGTGACTGGCCAGGGGTACTTTCCTTAAAATGGAAGTTATGGATGGAACTGAAGAAGCCATAGGGGAGGAGTGATCTTCCCGGTGAGTTTTTCTGGGTCATGATAAGAGAAAGAAGCCTAGAGAGTCCTAAGTGGAACCCAGAGAAGAAGGAGTAACTATATCTGACGTACGGTCTTGCTCAAAGACATCCATTGAGGGAATACCAACCCTATCATTACCTTCAGTGAGGATAGCTCCATTTTTGGATAGCTCTCCTTGTGTTTATCCTAATTTTGCCTCTTTGGATCTTCTTTCATTGCTTCTAGTTCTGCCCTCTGATACGAAGAACAAGTCCAACCCCCTTTCCACATACTTAAAGCCAACTCTCATACTTGCCTGACTGTGCTCTTCTCCATGCTGAACATTCCTAGTTGAACAACATGTATTTTAATCCACTTTGATTTTCCAGTGTGGAGGGTCAAAATGATTACCACAGAATCTGATGGAGACAGCCCACAGCCCTAGGAATAGCAGTGTGGTAGAAATTGCTGGCCCTAATTCCAATCCAACCTCTGCAGTTCTCAATATGAGAATAAAACTTTGCAGAGATGCAACCTAGCAACTGCTTCTGCATGGGCTACAGGCCCTGCCTTCTCAACAGTCAGTTACTCAAAACAAGGATAGGGGTGGTTAATTTTCTGATTAATGAAATGCTTGGCATTTCCAAATGGTTCAACATCAGACATGGATATAGTTTTATCAGTGGAAGCAACATTAAAGAAGAAATGTCAACAAAGTTATTAAACATTATATGCTGGGCACTATATTAAGTGCTGGAGATAAAAAGAAAAGTAAAAACAGTTCCTTCCCTAATGGAGAGATTGTATATACACATATATGTATATACATATATGTATATATGTATAATGTGTATATATATATACATTTATATGAATATTAAAATAAATGAAACACTGGATCTCCTCCATCTTTCATAGGCTGGAAGGGCAGAGATAACTTACAGGCCTAATCCCCTTACTTACTGGCGTGGGAGCTTTGACTTACTCTGTTTCTGACCTGGGCTGGTTTGCCTCTCTTTAGTCAATATGGTGGTTCCCCACTCCCAAGATGAGGGCTTACCTTCTTAATGTTGAATCTATTTCTGACATCTGATTGTCTAAACCCACTGAAGCTAATAACTCCTGAGCTCAAGAGAGCCTCAAGCCTCCCTTGAGACTGGGATTATAGGCTTTCACCTCCTTGCCTGGCACATTTAATGGGACAGCCAATATGTATATAACATAGGAAATATATACAAAGTTGATGGAAGGTAATCTCAAAAGGGAAGGCACTAGCAGTTGGAGGGATTGGGGAAGGCTTCTTATAGAAAATAGAAACTGAGCTGAGTCTTCAAGAAAGCTAGGGAAACTAAAAGACAGAGGTGAAGGTGCAGAGCATTCCATGTCCGGGGGGGACAGACTATGCAAAGGCATATGGGAATGCAATAGGATTAGCAAGCAGATCAGTGTAGCTAGATTTTAGAGTTTATAGAAGGGAGTAAACTAAGACTAAAAAGGTAGCAAGAGGCCAGAATATGAAGAGCTTTAAATGTCAGAGGAATTTATATTTGATCTTGGCAGTGATATACAGAATCCCTCGAGCTCTGTGAGCAGGAGGGTTACATGGGCAAACTTGGGCTTTAAGAAAATCATCTTGACAGCTGAGCAGAAGATGGATTAGTGTGGAGAGAGACTTGAGATTGGGGCACTAATTAGAAGGCTGTTGCAATAGTCTAAGTAAGAAGTGATGAGGGCATGAACTAGGGTGGCGACTGTGTAAGTAGAGGTGACATAAAGATGATGTGAGGGTAGAAACGACAGATTTGACAGCTGATTGGATAAGTGGGGTGAGAGTAGGGGAGTAAGGATGACATCAAAGTTCTGGCCTTAGGTGACTAAGAAGATGGCAGTATCCACAGCAGTAATAGGTAAGTTTGGGAGAGAAGAGGACTGAGGGGTAACATATTGAGTTCTAGGGAATTTGACATGTCTAAAAGGCAGTTGGTAATAGATGACTTTAGCTCAGGTGAGAGGCTGGGGCTGGATATATAGGAATCATCTGCATAGAAAGGTTAAATGACCCCACAGGTCCTTGGTGTAATCACCCAATGAAATAGTATAAAATGAAAAGGGAATGAGGGCCAGGAAAGAGCCTCTGGGGACACCTACTGTCAGTACATATGACATGGATGAAGAACCAACATAGGAGAATTTAGTAATTAAACAGATAGGAAAACCAGGAGGGAGCAGTGCTACAAAAACCTGTAGATAAGAGAGTATCCAGGAGAAGGTGATTAATCATGTAAAATGCTACAGAGGTCTTAGTAAAGGCCATTAGACTTGGCAATTAAGAGATCACTAATAACTTTGAAGAGGGCATTTCAGTTCAGCAATGAGGTTGGAAGCCATATTATTGAGAGAGCAGGTGAATCCAGTTTGGGAAATAAATAGTATGTTAATTTGACCAGAGAGCATATGAGGAGTGATCTGAAGGCTAGAAAAGTAGTTTTTAAGTCAGGTAAGTCACCTATCTCCCGCGCAATGAGGATCCACTATAAGTCTCGGAGTGGGAGTCACGCCTAGATGTTAGGAAGATTATTTTGGCAGGTGTGGGAAAGATGAACTGAAATGGGGAAGAGAATATAGGTGAAGAAATAAGTTAGGGGACTATTCTTATAGTTCAGGTGAAAGATGATACAGCCCTGAACTGGCAATGTGGAGAGGAAAGGAGATGAATGAAACTGATAGAGGAAGACTTGAATGGGGTGAGAGGGTGAGGATGAAGAAAGACAACATTTCTATTCTTGGTGACTGATAAGATTATGGAAGTTGGGAGGAGATGCTAATTTAAGGGAAAATGATAAGTTCAGTTTTGGAAGGTCAAGCTTGAGGTCCCAACAGGATAATAAGTGGGAGATGTAAAGGGAAGAGATTGGGGCTGACATATAAAAAGTTAAGAGTCAGCCTGAGGCCATTTAGTCCACACAGACATCCTTCAATACAGACGTAGCCCGAGAGTGCTGCTGGATTGTGGGACAGGGTAATAATTGAGGTGAATAATAATATTGTGAATAACAATATGACCCTTAAGTCATTTAGTATCGTTACATATAGCAGACTGTCTTTAATAAGGCAGGTGTTAAATGAAGTCTTTAGAATGGAAAAATCACCATCCAGAAAGCGTGTTGAAAGAGGACAAAGCTTTGGAGGATGCTAGGCAAAGTTATGTAGGACCAGAGTGGTCAGACAGGTAGGAAAAAGCAGTCTTATGGTGATTACAGGAAGAGACACTGTTCAAGAGTCAGAAGTGTGAAATGGTACAGAAAAGCCCAAGAGGTCAAGCATTGACAAAAAGATCATCAAACCTTGCTAATAATGTCCTGTTGTGAAATTTTTCCTCTGTCCCTCATTCTCCAGGCTCTTACTTAGCCTGAGTTAGACTTACTGAGACCTTTTCATTTCCCAACCAACTGCACGCCTTTGGACTTCTCCCTTGCACCCCAGGAACCTCACCATTCTGGAAGATCCCATCAGCCCTGGCACTCAGTCCTGCCTTTGGGCCCCTCCCTCCCTTGTGTCTAGGCCAGCCATTTCTGCATTTCACACCTGGCTGCACTGCTTGAGATTTCTCCATTATGACCCCTCACCAGACATCTTCCCTTCCTATCCCCTTTTCCCTTTGTGTGTTGTCTTCTCCCGTTAGACTAAGCTTCTTGTGGACAAGGAATGTCTTTTTCATATTTGTAATCTGCAGCATTTAGCACATTGGTTGGGACATAGTTGGTGCTTAATAAATGTTTAATGACTGACTGGGGTGAAAGGAGAGGGTATAAGTGATAAGTCACATTCATGAATCATTGTTTTATTTTTCTCTAAACTTGGAAGGTGCCATCAGCAGGTAGAGTGGAAGACACCTCCCACTTTGACTCCTTGAGCAGCTAGAGCATTGTATTCTTTCACAGCCTGTTCTGTCTGGAGGACCAGGACATTTATCCCTTGTCTCTTAAGGTAGTCCACAGTAGATGCTGGCACCTGGGAAAGAGATAAACAAGATAGTAAAGCTTGAGCCTAAAGACCCAGCTACTGTTAATGGCCCCTTTCTCATTACCATTAGGAAACATAAGGGCATTACTCAACAACATTGATGACGGTAACATCTCATTCATGGGAACATCACTTATCTAGCAACTTTGACTATTTGGAATACAGCTGAAAACCCAGAAGGAAGTATAAAGGGTGTCTGAACAGCTAAAATAGATGTCATGAAGTCTATGCATCAAAACTCTCTTCATAAGAGGCCCCTGCTCCAAGCCTATATGTTTATTCTTATTTTAAAATTAATTCTAACATCGATTGTTAATCTCAGTTTCCAGTCTGCAGCAGATTAGAAGCTGTAAATCAGAGAGCACTATCAAGCTACACAAAAACACCCTGAGAACAATAAAAAGTGACAACTGATAACATGCCAGGGAGAGAAGAGCCAGAAAAGCTAAATGATATAAACAGCAGACACAGAAAAAAACAAAACATAACAAACAAAAACTAGAAAACCCTCAAATATCTAAATGTATCTTAGTACAGGGGCAGTCTCAGCTCTGAGAGTAGCAATATATTATCAAGCTGGAAAAAGATTAATGTCAACAATAATCCCAAGTCATCAGGAAGGGATTTGGTTCTATTCAATTTACTATATTTAATAAGACAGGGAACTGCGTTAACCATAAAGAAAGCTTCCATCCAGTGCTTCTATACATCTCTGCCTTCACTGGAAGGGGCAGTTCCTCCACAAATGTGCATCACAAATCTTAAATATTTTTGCAAATGGTCTTATAAATTACTGTGGCCAAAATGCAATTCTCCCTTTAGTGGCCAACTGCATGCATTTGGTTAGACTGGTCTTCTGACAACAGGCATGTGATATTTTATCTTCAGGACTTTCAGGCTGGCAGGACCTGCCAGATGGTGTGCTCCACTGGTTTAGGCTCTGGCTGTGAAGAACATGCTGGAGAACATCAAAAATAGTTACAATTTAAAAATTAAAGGGGCTAAACTTCAGTTTTCTAGAAATTTCGCTTGTGTGAGAAAATAAGCTCAGATCTTATATTCGGTTCTCATTGAGCCAATGTATGAAAAAATGAGTCACAATCAATAGTTTTTTATTTGTCTTTTGCCTGTGGCTTGCACTGGGTGACTCACTAGATATATTTATGGTATAAAAGATGAACAGCACAGCATGGAAAAGAGCACTGATGTGTAAAAAGGCTAGTTATTGATCTGAAACTTCCCAGCTATGTGACTGTGGACAGGTCACTTAACTTCTCTAAGCCTCAGTTTTCTCATCAGTAAAATGGGGATGAAAACACTTACCAATTACTTTTTTAGTGAGAAAAAAAGTGCTATAGAAATGGGAGCCATTTCCTACTGTTGGACAACTGGGATAATAGTTGCCTCAATGTTCCTTTTAATAGTGTTTTGAAGATTATTTAAAAAGAGAAACTGGGTGTAACTTCTTTATAGATGTGAATTTTCTCCCCTGCTTCCTCCACTCTTCCTGGCTATGCCTTTCTGGGGAAGGTTTCGAGTGAAGCATTACAAGTACCTGTACAAAAAGTTCTATGAGAGTGCTTATAGCCAAGTAATGTGCATATATATGCCAATTTTATTTATATATATATATATATATATATATATATATATATACACACACATACACACACACACACATATATATACATACACATATATATATATAGTGTGTGTGTGTATATATATATATATATAGTATATATAGCCAAGTAATGTGCACACACACACACACACACACACACACACACACACACACACACAAGCCAATTATATATAGCCAAGAAAGTGCTTATAGCCAAGGTTGTTCAGGAATACCGCCACTAGACCCTTCCTGGAAGAAAAGAAATCAAAGACCCAGAGATGGAATAGTACAATGGAAGGGAGAGGATACAGGCACTGGGCCTTTTTCTGATACCCTGTGCACCTAACGCAAGTCCTGTATTAGTTCAGGAGCCCTGAGATAGAGAATTCACAAAGCTACATACTCCACAGTAATAGAAAACAAGGGGGGAAAAGTAGGGTCCTGGAGATGCCTGCCATGAGGCACGTCACCATGTCCGATACACACCTTCAATGCTTCACTCATTCCACGGCCAATTACCAGGGTTTGGACCCCCTTCTTGGCTACTTCCTCCACATCTGCAGGCTGCACACCTGGGGAATGCTGGATATGGAAACAAAAAGTTTACTATGTGCCTGGGACACTGGTTTCTTTATCCTTCCTTTGCAAATGGGAGTCTTCATGGCATGTTATAAGAATCTCCTTGTCTAAAGGACCTTAAAAAACAGATCAGTTTTCACCTGACAGGGACAATGTAGTCCTGCCTAAAGACAGGCAGATGAGGAAGATAACTTCTTAAAATTATCCTCCTACCCTATGATTCTATGAAATACTTGTCTTCCCTTATGTCATGTAAATTACATTTTGTCTTTCAGGAGTCTTTTTTTTTTTAAAAAACTGGTAGAGAATTTTAAATCATGGTAAGAACATGGTTAAGTGTAAAATTTACACTTGAGGAAAAATAATTCAAATACTTAGAGGCTGATGGATTCTGAACTACCAGGGAAAGAGAATGTAACAGAATACGACTGTACCTTGAGATTAACTGTATTGAATTTCACAGTTGTAAGGGATCTGAAGAAACCCTTACCTGATATATGAATACCTTCTACAACAGTCTCAAGAAGTGGTCTTTCAGCCTCTTCCTGAATACTAGAAATGATGAAAAACCCATTTCTTCATTATTAAACTCATGCTATGTTTGGACAATCCTAAATGTTACAAAGTTCTTTTAGTTCACTGAGCTAAACAGTGCCTCTCTGAACCTTCTATGCATTCTTCTAAGTTCTAGATTCTGGAGTTACATGGAAAAAGTCCAAACCCTTTAGGCCTCATTTAACATTTAAAAAAAAATTTATTTTTACTCATCTAACAATGTTAACTACTCCTTCTAAGACACTCTCTCCTGCCTGGGTTTTGGTGACATTTGTCTCTCTTGGTTCTTCTCAAGCTTCTTCCTGGATCATCATCCATGTCCTGCTTCTTTCTACATGGGTATGTCTTAAGGTTCTGTCATGGTCTTATTTTCTTCTATGTTGTGTCTTGGAGATTTCGTGAGATCCCATGAGCTCAATGGTATGCTCTATGTAGATAACTCCAGGATCTATGTATGCCTCAATATTTCTCCCAAGTTCTGATCAGATCATAACTGCCAGATGGGCATCTCCACCTGGATATCCCATAGGTATCTCAAACTCATGTCTTAAAACAGAATTCTTTATCATTCTCCACTAAACCCTCTTTCCCCCCAACTCCCTATTTTTGTTGAGGGTACCACCAATGTTTTAGTAAGATTCACAACCCTAGAGCCATCCCCAACTCTTCTCTCATATACCCTAACCAATGGAGGTTAATAACTCCTCAACGTCTCTCATCCTCATCTCCATATCTTTACTCATACTGTCATCCCTCCTCACTTCCCCTCTCCAAATTTATATTCCTAAAGCACTGGTGGCTCCTTACTGCCCTTAGAATAATGTACAAACACCTGTATTTGGCATTTAGAGCACATTCACAATCTTATTTTAATCCATCTTCACAGGCTTATTTCACATTCTTTCTCTTCACAATCCATACTCTAGCTAACCTGCCCTTCTTGCTGCTCCTGTAGACAACATTCTACCTCTGGCCACATGCTTCTACACAGGCTGACCCCAATCCTATAATGATTCTCCTTCTGCCTGCTGGAACCCCTGGCTCTTTAAAAAAAATAAAATTTTTTTCAATTAAAAAAAAAATACGACTTTATCTTACCACCCCTCCCTATAGGAAAGAAAATAGGAAAACAAAACCCTTGTTAACACACATGCATATACAAGCAAAACAAATTCTTGCACTATGTAAGAAAATGATGTCTCATTCTGAACCCTGAGTCCATAACCTCTCTGTCAGGAGGTGGGCAGTAGGTTTCATCACTGGTCTGCTACAATTGTGGTTGGTCACTGCATTCACCACTGTTCTTATGTCTTTCAAAGTTGTTAGTCTTCACAATGCTATCTATACAGTACAAATTGTTTCCTTGGTCCTGATCATTTCCTTTTTCATCAGTTCATATATGCTTTTGCAGGGTTCTCTGAAACTATTTCCTTCATCATTTCTTTTTTTTGTTTCTTTGTTTTTTTTTGTGAGGCAACTGGGGTTAAGTGACTTGGCCAAAGTCACACAGCTAGTGAGTGTTATGTGTCTGAGGCCGGATTTGAACTCAGGTTCGCCTGAATCCAGAGCCAGTGCTCTATCCACTGCACCACTTAGCTGCCCCTCCTTCATCATCTCTTAACAACAGTATTCCATTCATGTATAACAAACTGGGGTATGAAGAAATATATGTACTCGGTCACTCCACAAGTGATCAGCACCTCCTTAGTTTCCAGTTCTTTGTCACCACACAGAGCTACTATAAATATTTTGTACATATGGTCCTTTTGCTCTTTCCATCTCTCTTCAAGGTTCAATTCCACTTCATCTCCTACACTTTTTCTTCCATCCTCTGCTCTTAGTGTCTCCTCCCTAAAATTACTTTACATATATTTTCTATTTACTTTTCTGTGTACACGTTGCTTGCTTCTTCCATACTCTCCAGTAGCATGGAAGCTTCTTGAGGAAAGGGACTGTTTTTTGTTTTTGTTTCTCAAATGCCTAACACAGTTCTTGGCACACAGTAAGCCCTTAATACGCTGGAGAAGGAAATGGCAAACCACTCCAGTTTCTTTGCCAAGAAAACCACCATATGGGGTCATGAAGAACTGGACACGACTGAACAACAAAAAACGACTCAATGAAGGCTACTTGAAACAGGGTTATAGTTTGCCTGATACTTTTGTCTTTACAAGAACTTAATTCTCCCTAACAAACCCAAAGAACAGGCA
This sequence comes from Vombatus ursinus, assembly GCF_900497805.2. Classification (NCBI taxonomy): domain Eukaryota; kingdom Metazoa; phylum Chordata; class Mammalia; order Diprotodontia; family Vombatidae; genus Vombatus; species Vombatus ursinus. The sequence continues at coordinate 18,669,367 of NW_020945437.1, forward strand.
ACAACAACAAACAAAAACAGCCAAACTCCATAAACTATTATACAAAGCAACATAAAAAGTGGTTACAAATGGTTGTTTATGGAACTGTATCCCTATTATTTACCAGATGCTAAACGAAATAATGGTTATGTATATTAATTTTAATAAAGGTAAACCCAAAATTGCCCATTATATTTACTCAGTGTTTCTGTTTATTAATTTTTTATGTAGTTGAAGTGTGAAAACTGCTTGACAGTTTGATTTATTATATGTCGTTCATACAGCTAGTAAGTGTTCGAGGCTTGCCTGAAAGAACTTAAACAAAAATCTTTTTATATAATTAGCAATGATGCCTTTCAATAAAGGCCATACATTGTTGATCCTGAGTTCTTAAAGATTCTATCAATACAGTACAAGCTCTGGCAGGTCAGACTGGAAAAACTTTGAATTATCAGTCCACAGTAATGGACTGTGTTTCTGTTGTCCAAGGACAAATTTAGCTTAAGAGGCTGGCTATTAGGGAAGTATTTTCTTTCTTGACTACAGCAATTCATGAAACTGTCTACTATTGAGCGTTTGTGACCTCTATCAGTGAAGGTTATACTCTAATCAATGATGTCCTCTTCCCTTCCCATCCCCCAATAGATGTTTTAATGTAATGAAAAAGCTAGCATATATAACATTAATAGAACCAGTAAGGCTTAACCATCTGCCTGCTGGGACCACTATGTAGCCTCCAGACAAATGGAATTCTGATCACGTGGCCCACTACTAAAAATTCAAGCCACCTCTAATTCCAATCAAGTAGACCATGTTAGCTGCTTGGGTATAACTCTGTGAAGAAAAGGGGTAGGTAGCCATGGACCCATGACAACATCAGAGATCAATCAGCTAACTCAGTAAGTGAAAATGCAAGAACAGGAAGAACACAGGTCAGCAGTCTGGGATTTGCTCAGTGAACATGCCCAGCCTTTATAGCTTCAGGGAATTGACTGAAAGCATCTTCTAAAAGAAAGCATCAGAGTTTTAGTAATGCAGATCTCTGAAATAGGTCTAATTATTCTAAGAGAGCCAGAACATACTGTATTATCATTTGGATGTTTATCATGGAGGCAGAGCTCCCTGAGATTTTTCCCAATAAGATTCAGACCTCAAAGTGTTGGTTCTTTCTGGGAGAGTGCAGATGCCTTGGAGACATTCCAGTGGTCTTTTGTCTGTCAGTGGATAGCTGGAATAGGTAGATGACATACCTGGGGATTAATGAGATAATTTGTTTTTGATGGGTTACAAGTCTAGGCTTTGTTGGCTCAGCTTGTGCCTATGAAAGGCATTCTCTATTATAATTAGGATTCATTAGCAAAGCAAGGATGCAGTTAGCTGGTTGTAAGCTCCTTGAGGGCAGGATCTATCTTATACCTACCTCTTTGGATCCTCTTAAGTGCTTAGCACTGAGCCTACTGAGTAGACTCAACAAATTTTATTGAAACTGTTATTGGCAATGATGATGACCACTTGTAGTCTCATGTTCTATGATTCCATGAAGATAGGCAATTCCTTGTCCAATTCAAAGGAAGCCCCTTTATCCCAATTGATAAATGGGCAAAGGATATGAACAGGCAGTTTTCAGACAAAGAAATTAAAGCTATCTAGAGTCATGTGAAAAAATGCTCTAAACTACTACTGATTAGAGAAATGCAAATTAAAACAAGTCTGAGGTACCACATCACACCTATAAGATTGGCTAATATGACAAAAAAAGAAAATGATAAATGTAGAAGATGTGGGAAAATTGGAATTTATTAAAGAACTTTCGGTAGAGTTGTGAACTGATCCAACCATTCAGGAGAGCAATATGAAACTATACCCAAAGGGCCATCAAACTGTGCATACCCTTTGATCTAGCAATACCACTACTAGGTCTGTATCCCAAAAAGAGCATAAAAAAGGGAAAAGGACCCACAAGTACAAAAATATTTATAGCAGCTTTTTGTGGTGGCCAAGAATTGGAAATTGAGGGAAAGCCCATCAATTGAGGAAGGGCTGAACAAATTGTGGCATATGAATGTAATGAAATACTATTGTTCTATAAGAAATGATGAGCAGGCAGATTTCAGAAAAACCTGGGAAGACTTATACGAACTGATGCTGAGTGAAGTGAGCAGAACCTGGAGAACGTTGTACACAGTCACAACAACATTGTGCGGTGATCAACTATGATAGACTTAGCTCTTCTCAGCAATACAATGATCTAAGACAATTTCAAAAGACTCATGATAGAAAATGCTATCCACATCCAAAAAAAGAACTATGGAGTCTGAATGCAGATTAAAGCCTACTATTTTCACTTTTTTTTTTGGTTTTTGTTTTTTCTTTCTCATCGTGTTTCCCTTTCATTCAGATTCTTCTTTTACAACATGACTAATGTGGAAATATGTTTAACATGACTGGACATGTAAAATCTGTATCATATTGTTTGCTGTCTTGGGGAGGGGGGAGATCAGAGAGGGAATCAGAGAGGGAGGGAGAAAAATTTGGAACTCAAAAATCTTACAAAAATTATCTTTACATGTAATTGGAAAAAAATAAAATACTATTAAATGAAAAAAATCAACACCAAAAACAAACAAACAAACAAAAACAACAAGGAAAGCCCCTTTAGCATTCTTTATTTTAGTTTCTCCTCATGGAAACAGGAATCTTCATTTTGGCCATCTCCTGAAAAAAGCATCTTAAAGATGATGACACTAAGAAAGTAAAATGTGTTCTCCAGAGGATCATTAACAAAATCCAATTGTTATTCCTTTTGATACTAGCCTGTGCCTGACTTTAAAACATGACACAGTATTTTTGAAAAGCCTTTGAGAAAATTCCAAAGAACTTTCCTTTATTCTCCTGAGACAGCAACTTCCACTGTGATCTCAGCTTTGACTTAATTTGTAAGGAAAACTGGGAATGGTTTACCTTTTTACCAGCAAGTTCAATAGACTTCATATTTGCATTGATTTATTTGGGTTAATTGTTCATTCCTCTGCAATCCTTTCTCATTTCAGGGTCTTTATTATATTCTCTCTTTATGATTATTATATACTTATAGTAAAGAATACAGTGAATACAAACTGACACAGCTATTGTCTATCCTTAAAGAGAGAATTAAGCATACCTTAATAATAACATTGGTGCAGACAGTAAACTGTCCCTTTACCCACTGTCATCTCTGTAACTCTTAAATTTTCTTACTTTAACAGAATATTACCTTTTTTCTAAATGACTGTTTATAATTATGACAAAGAAAACTTTTTAACCTATTTTTTCTTTTTTTAATTCAATTTTATTTTCAATTCTAAATTCTCTTCCTGCCTCTACCCTTTCTTCCACCCACTGAAAAGGCAAGAAATATGATACTTATTATACAGATAAAATCATGCAAATCATATTTCCATATTAGCCACCCCCCCCCAAAAAAAACAAGAAAAAAAGAAAGAGAAAAAAATAGGCTTCAATTTGTACTCTGAGTCCCTCAGTTCTCTATCCGTATGTAGATAGTATTTTTCATCACGAGTTCTTTGGAACTGTGGTAGACCACTGTATTCATCAGAGTTACTAAGTCTTTCATTATTGATTATCTTTACAATATTGCTTGTTATGGTGGAAAATACTCCCCTGGTTCTGGTACAAATTCATATACATCTCTCAGGTTTTACTGAGACTGTACCCTTCAAAACTTCTTACAGCACAATAGAATTCCATGACATCTGTATAGCAAAACTTGTTCAGTCGTTCCTTAATTTGCAGGCATCCCCTCAGTTTCCAACTTCTGCCACAAAAAGAACTGCTATAAATACTTTCGTACATATGACATATGGGTCCTTTTTTTTTTTTATTTTGCTTTGATCACCTCAGGGTATAGACCTAGTAGTAGTATTGCTGCATCAAATGTGCACAGTTTTGTAGCTTTTGGGGCATAGTTCCAATTTGCTGTCCAGAATGGCTGAACTAGTTAATAACAGTTCTACCAATAGTGTACAAGTGTACCTATTTTCCCACATTCCCTCCAGCATTTGTTCTTTTCTTTTTCATTCAAGTTAGCCAATCTGATAGATGTGAGGTGGTACCTCAGAGTTGTTTTAATATTTATTTCTCTAATTATTAGTGATTTAGAACATTTTTTCCATATGACTATTGATAGTTTTGATTTCTTCTTCTGAAAACTGCCTGTTCATATCCCTTGATCATTTATCAATTGGGGAATGGCTCTTATTCTTATAAATTTGGTTCAGTTTCCTGTATCTTTATCAGAGAGACTTGCTGTAAAATTTCTCCTCTGTTTCTTGCTTTTCTTTTAATTTTGTCAGCATTGGTTTTGTTTATGCAATAACTCTTTAATTTTATGTAATCAAAATTATCCATTTTACCTCCCATGGACTTTTCTACCTCTTGTTTGATCACGAACTCTTCCTCTACTCTTAGATCCATACCTACCCACAGCTAATTTCTTTTATATTCCAATAATTTGTTTATAATGTCTAAATCATGTACCCATTTTGAGCTTATCTTGGTATACGGTATGAAATGTTAGTTTATGACTAGCTTCTGCCAGACTACTTTTCAGTTTTTCCAACAGTTTTTGCCAAATAGTGAGCTCTTGTCCCAATAGATGGAATCTTTGGATTTACCAAACACTAGTTTACTGTACTCATTTGCTTAAAAGACAGCTTTTATAAAGCCATTTGCAATTACTCATGGTTATATAAGCAATATTCATAATTAAAATGAATGAGTGTATATTACATACCTTTTGGTACATATTTTCTCCCAAGTCTCCCCACCGATAAAAGTTTTAGAAATATCAATTTCAAGCCTCAGTTTTGGTGGCCTAAGCCTATACTTCAGGAATATTGATGAAGGTATCTCAGCTTACCCCAAACCTACTAAGTTAAATTACAGAATCACAGAATTTTGAGAGTTGGAAGATTCCTTGGCAACCACCTAGTCCAACCTATACTTGAGAGGAATACCCATTATCACACACTCAACAAATGGTCAACCAGCCTTTGTCTGAAAACCTCCAGGGAAGGTCAGTCAGTCAACTAGCACGTGACAGATGTGCTAAGTGCTGTAGAAATAAAGAAAGGCAAAAAACAGTCCCTGCTCTTAAGGAGTTCACAGTCTAACCATGGGGCAGGGGAACAACATGCAAAAACTATGTACAAATAAGACACAGCCTTTGATACTATTGATCACTCTCCTCCTCGATATTTAATTCCCTTTATGTTTTCAGAATACCACTCTCTCCTGGTTTTCCCCTTACCTATCTAGCCACTTCTTCTCTGTCCTCTTTGCTGGACCCTTTTCCAGATCAGGGCCTCTCACCACAGGCACCCCTTTGGGTTCTGTCATAGGCCTTCTCTTCTCCTTACGTACCACTTCACTTGGTGATCTCATCTGCTCCCATGGATTTAATTACATTCTCTATGCTGATGATTCTCAAATCTACCTTTCTGGCCTCAATATCTTTGCTGACCTCCAATCTTGCAAATCCAACTGCTTTTCAGACATCTCAAACTGGACATCCAGTAGACATCTTAAACTCATTAGGTCCAAAACAGAACTTATTATTATTTCCCATAAACCTTCCCTACCTCTGACCTTCCCTCTTACTATAGAGGGCAACACCATTCTCCCAGTTACTCAGTCTCATAACCTAGGAGTCATACTAGGTTCCTCATTATCTCTATAGTCTATCACTATATCTAAACTGTCAATTTCACCTTTGCAACAACTCTCCAATAAGCCCCCTCCTCTCTTCTGACACTGCTACCACTCTAGTGCAGGCTCTTATAGCCTCGACTCATGCCTCAATTACTACAAGTAGCCTGCTGGTGGGTCTGCCTACCCCAAGTCTCTCCCCATTCCAATCCGTTCATCCATGGATGATTCCATAGTCACTTAAGTGATTTTCCAAAAGCACTGATTCCCCCCCACCCCCCATCTCTCCCCTTTAGCCTTCCTCTTTCCTCTCAAGGGCAAATACAAAACACTCTATTTGGCATTCAAAGCCCTTCATAATCTAGACCCCTCTTCCCTTTCCAGTCTTCTTATACCTTACTCCCCAATATGTACTTTTTGATCCAGTAACACTGCTCTCTTGGTTATTCCACAAACAAGACATTTCTTGCCTTGGGGCATTTTCTCAGGCTGTTCCCCAGGCCTGGAAAGCTCTCCCTTCTCTGCTTTGATTATTTACCTGGGCTTCCATTAAGTCCCAACTAAAATCTTACCTTCTACAGGATGCCTTCCCTAACCCTCTTAAGGCCAATGCTTTTCCTCTTTTAATTATTTCCTGTTTATTCTGTATTTAGCAGCCAAATACAAAAGAGTATGAGAGGATCAGGAAAGACTCCAAGGAGAAGACAGAAGAAAGGGATGCTATGGGGCAGAAGTAAGGAGAAAACACATTGAAGGGGGAGGATAGAGCCAGTACAAAGGCACTGGGCCAAGAGATGGATGGATGGAGAGAGAGGGAGAGGGAGAGGGGGGGAGAGAGAGAGAGAGAGAGAGAGAGAGAGAGAGAGAGAGGGAGAGAGAGGAGAGAGAGAGTATGTGTGTGGCCACTTTGGCCTTTGTATCCATCCATCAGGGATGCTATGCTGTAAAGGAAGGCTGTGTGGGAGATGGCAGGCTGAATTAGATCATCTTGGGAATCTCTCCCAAGTCTGAGCTCCCCTGGTTTAGTACTCCCTGGACTGACAAAGACAAAATGTCATGCAGATAGTGTTGTTGAGTCTAGAAACATAAGCCTTAACTGAGGAAGAGATGATGCAAAGTGACCGGAGAGGACTGGCCTCATGCCTGCATAGTCTGATTTGCTGGATACGGAGAAGGATCCACCTCCCCCTCCCCAATCCCCAGTATCTGAAATTTTACCACTAGAAATACATTCATTGGTACAAAAGCAATGACCTCTAAGTTTTAAATATATAAATAGAATATCCCAGTGTGGAGTTTTAAAAAATATAACATATCCTAGTGTGAACTGGTTTATCAGTTGGCTTCTAATATAGCAAGCTAAGATCAGGACACTGAGTCCCTTAAATTCAACAAGCATCAGGTGCCTACTATATACAAGACACTATACTAGGTATTAGGGATAAAGACAAACAAAAACAGTTCCTCACTTCAAAGAGCTTACATTCTGTTGGGTAACATTACAGGGAAACAGATGAACAAATGCAGGATCATTGAATAAGGCAGACAGTATTAACACCTGGGGGATCAGGAAAGATTTTCTGGATGAAGTAGCTTGTAAGCTGAGTCTTGAAGAAAGTTAAGGATTTTAAAAGGTGTTAAGTAAGGAAGCCATCTGGCTGTTTCCAAAAAAAACCACACTCCATCTCTCAGTTGAAGGCATCTTCTCTGGCTGTTCCCCATGCCTGGAATACTCTACCTCCTTCATTCCAACCACAGACCTCCCTGGCTTCCTTTAAGTCCCAATTAAAATCCTACTTTCTACAGGAAGCCTTCCCCAACCCTCTTAATTTCATGTGCCTTTCTTCTGTTGATTACTTTCTATTTATTCTGTATATAGTTTATTTATAAATATTAGTTTGCATGTTGTTCCTTCCATTATAAGTTCTTTGAGGGCAGGGGGCTGTCTTTTGCCTCTTTTTTGTATCCCCTGATCTTAACACAGCACTTGGCACTTAATAAATGCTTATTGACTGAGGGAGTGTTATAGTCACAGGGGACAGCCAGTAAAAAAGCAGAGAGGCAAGAGATGGAATATCAAGTTAGGGGAACAGCAAGTGGGCAAGTTAATCTGGAATAGTGTGTAAAGGGGAGAAATGTGAAATGAGTCTGGAAAGGAACCCAGGAGCTGGGCTGTCTAAGATTTTATGTACCCATCTGAGCAGTTTGTATTTTATTACTGAGGAAACAGGAAGGCACCAAGGATTCTTGAAAAGGTGAGAAACCTTTGGTCACACAAGCATTAGAGAGAGGGGGGAAGAAGGTGGGAACTTAATCTGTGATTTCACTGGCGTAGCTAGAAATTCCTTCTACAAAGAGACTGGCACTACTTCTGCGATTTCTAGTCTGAAAGTTGCCCGAGGCACTAAGAGGTCACCCAACCAGCATCCATTAGAGGCAAGACATGAATTTACGTCTTCCTGACTATAAGAACAGGTCTCTCCCATTAATGCCACCACGCTACCTCTCCTGGGCAGCTAGGTGGCACAGTGTACACAGTTCTAAGCCTGAAGTCAGGAAGACCTGAGTTCAAATCCAGCCTCAGACACTTCTTAGCTATGTGACCCTGGACAAGTCACTTAACTCTATTTGCCTCAGTTTCCTCATCTGTAAAAATCAGCTGGAGAAGGAAATGGCAAACTACTCCAGTACCTTTACCAAGAAAACCCCAAATTGGATCACAAAGAGTCTAACATAACTGAAGTGAATGAACAACAAGACGTACCTCTCCTACACTATGGAAAGCCTATTTTGACAGCTGAGCAGAGGATAGATTGGAGAAGCTGGAATCAGTAAGGCTACTGAAATAGTTCAGGTGAAAGTGATGAAAACCTAAATTAGGGTGGTGAGGGAATAAGAATTTTAAAAATATTTTATTGATACTGACTTTTAAATATTTTGGTCACTTGCCAGTACCCAGCCCCCTGCTCCAAAAGAATCCTTGCTTGTAACAAAGAAGTATAATTAATCAAAAGAAACCAGCACATTTATCATGTCTGAGAGTATATTATTCAATCCGCATTTTGTAGTTGCAGAAAGACATTAAAAATCCTTTTTAGTAAAACTGAAAATATTAAGAAGTAATATTTTTCTCTAAAAAACTCCTTCCAAGATGTTAGGAAAAGTCCCTTGGAAAAATGAGTGATAGGTTGAGGAAAGAAATTCTTTTCTTAGGGAAAAGGCTGAAAGGTAATAAAAAAGAATATCTCTAGTCTACTTCTCTCATTGTGTCTTCATCCATCTGAAGTGATGGGTGATAGAATTCACCCTTCTCTATTGAGAAAAAAATTAAGTTATCTATGGAACGGAGGAGGTCCCTTAACTCCAGGAATGAGGTGAGTAGTTCAGGAGGGAATGGGATGCTGACTTGGTTACTCAACGAATTTCGGAATGTTAATCTATATTGCATTTTTTTAAAAAAAAGGGATCTTTTCCTCATTCAAGATTCCTATAAATGTTACCTAAATGTTACAGTACTAGTATTAAAATTTTTTTCTCCAACACAGTCTATCACTTCTCTATTTAGAAGAGAAAAGTATGATCCTCTGGAGGCAAGATTGGTCAATGCATTAATCTGTTTTCTGATATCTTTTAGTGTTATTTTCCTTTATTATATTGTTATTGCATATATTATTCTCTCAGTTCTGCTTATATCACTTTGAAACAGTTCATATAAGACTCCTCAAGTTTCTTTAATCTTCACATGGGAACAAGAATTTAGATACACCGGCCCTTAAGTCAGGAGGACCTGAATTCATATCTGACCTCAGACCAAACACTTAACACTTACTAGCTATGTGACCCTGGGCAAGTCACTTAACCCCAATTACCTATTAAAAAAAAAGAATTTGGATAAAAAAGGTAGGAGAGAAAGTTTCAGAGCTAGAGTATTACTTAGAGGCAGTTAGGTGGCACAGTGGATGATAGAGGGCTGGGCCTGAAGCCAGGAATACTTAAGTCCAAATATGACCTTAAACACTTACTCACTATATAACTCTGAGCAACTTACCTAACTGCTGTTCACCTCAGTTTCCTCAACTGCAAAATGGAGACAATAACACTTACCTCACAGGGTTATTTTATTATGAGGATCAAATGAAATAATATTTGCAAAAAGTGCTTAGCATAGTGTCTGATACAAAGTAGGCTCTATATAAATGCTTGTTTTCTTCCCTCTCTCCTTACTTAGGAAAGGCAAACATGAATGTTTTTCTGCAGTGAACATTGCGTGAGGGACACTTGAACACCGATGAAAAAGGTATGGTGGAAGAATGTCTTTACTAGCTTGTCTAACGGTATCTTTTTTTTTTTTTTTTGCCAATTGGGGTTAAGTGACTTGCCCAGGGTCACACAGCTAGTAAGTGTCAAGTGTTTGGTCTAAGGCCACATTCAAACTCAGGTCCTCCTGACTTAAGGGTTGGTGCTCTATCCACTGCGCCATCTAGTTGTCCCTAAGGGTATCCCTAATGCAGGCATACCGTATGGGGTTGAAGGGAGCGGGGAGAAAGTTTCAGATTGTGATTTCTTATCATTCATTGACATACTTTTACCTCTTCCTGGTTTTCTTTACCAATAAAACCAATTTTATTTTCTAAACTACAACTCTTACATATCAACTAAAGCAGTGCTTCTTAAACTGTGGGTTGCGACCGCATATAGGGGTCGTGTAAATGAATGTGGGGGTTGTGAAATAGTTGGTAACAGTAAAAGGTTTCTGAATGCACAATAACCAAAAATTAATTCAAAATCAAACACGTAATGAATTCAAGGTGTTTCTGGCAGTGCTTGCCCGTACTGCATCACGCAACTTCACTGCAGCTTTGGTTCTGAACACACAGCATGTGCACTCTGCATGCTGTCACACCACGCAATGCCAACAAATGCTGCCAGAAATACCTTGGCTCAGATTTGAGACTATTATATGTTGTGAATTGCAGTGTTTTTACTGTACGTACAAAATCATTAAATGGATTTTGGCTTGGAATTAGGACAGAATTTCCAACAATTTCTTAAATGACCCTAAACATATTTCTGCCATTTTGTGCTACGTATTTATGCAAAGTGGCATTCTCAGCACTGATGATTATAAAATCAAAATGTCAGTCAACTCTGAAAAATGTTGAAGATTTTATCAGTAAATGTTTGATTTGTATACCTATTTTATATACCTACATACTCTGGGTCACGTAAAATTTTCTCTGGTAAAAAGGGGTCATGAGTGGAAAAAGTTTAAGATGCCCTGATTTAAAGGAATGTTACTGTTAGCCCCATACACCTTTCTGAATTGACACTACCTTCTTTACCCAAGTTTATCATCATTCTTCCACCCTTATTGCCCCGCCCCCATTTTCTAGGTTGAATAGTCCAACTCTCACCCTAACTCTTCACCCCTGGCAAAGTCACCAGCCTCACTTTCTCCTCTGGACACCTGGAAGATCTCTATAGAGTTGCAGACAAAAGATCCATCAGGCTTATCTTCCCATAGTAAGTCATACCGTCATGGGGGTATTTAAAATCTGGTCACTATAATGACGGATGTTGATTAGAAGCTGTGGGGAAGAGGCTTGAAGACTGCATTAACCTCTTTTCATTTCTGAGGCAAAAGCAGGTAAAAGTAGATTGTTTGGCTGATGAAGAGAGAAGAGAAAAGGACAAGAAAGGAGAGAGGAGAGGGCAGAGTATGGCTCTGTTGTTTCTGGATTGTTTTTCCTCCTATGTGTCTGTGTTCTTCTGCATTTTGTGTATTCCTGGAGACATCTTGTAAGCTTAGGCATACCATGAGCTGCCTAAGGTCTGGAATGAAGAGAACGCAACCTTTGGGCAGCAATCATACTGTATCATAAGGTTAGCAAAAACTTCCTCTTTAATAGCATCTTTTGAATTTTTTTCTTTGTATCCCCAGTGCCAAGCACAGAATGGGCACTGAGTAGATATTTAATAGATTAATTCAAAATTTTAATTAATAAAAATATTTAATAAATGCTTGTTGATTGTTTGAATCCTCATGTTCTCTGGGCTATACCTGGGTTAGAGGTTTTGGGACTCTGACATTCCCTTTGGCTTATACTTTACCTCCAAAGGTCTCAGTTTCCTCTTGTGTAAAATGAGGTGGTTTGCTAATATTATGCATAATGTCCCTTCTAATTTTAATATTCTAAGATTCTATGACTCTGAACAGATAAGAAGCTGTCTTGTTCATAAGTAAAACACTGGTCCCAGTGTCATGTTCTCTTTGCTAGGATGGAGAGATACTTAATTGGTAGGTGAAGGACAAGAGATGATGAAGTATAGGCCCCATGGGTCTGATCTGAGAGATCAGGTCAGAAGGCCAGGGTTCAGGAAGGCTGAGGTCCAGGGAAAAGTAGGGTTGGAACCCTTAAAAGCTACAAGTAGAGCAAGGAGACTGTATGTCAGTCACCTCATCAGTGGCCTAGATGGGACCGAAGGCTTTTTATAATTCTGTTTTTCCTTGCTTATTTAAAAGGCCTGCAGCTTTTGCTTTTGATAAAACGTTTCAAGGCTGCTGGATGGCTCAAGTCCTCAGGAGGGTATATCCTCAGTAGAGGCGTTTCAGGAGCCCTAATGGATGCTAAGGCCCTCCAGGAGTTTGGGGTCTTTCAGGCTCTTTTCAAAATCATGTTGTCTCTGCAGTTTCTGAAGTCCCTGATGAGAGTGTAAAAGCCTATACTACTGCGCACACTTAGACAAAATCAATTGATCTCTCTCTCCCCCATTGGGCGCACAGAGTCGCTTACTCACATCTGTTCTATAAACAGAAAAAACAAGCCATTAGTATGTATCTGAATGAAAAAATCACATTAGAAAAAAGATTTAAAGGTACAGAAGGCAGGGGATATATGAGTATAATTAGAACTAACTGCAATGCTGAAGAGGACTTGCTGCCTATAAGAGACAATCTGTCTTAGAACAAATAAGCAGTTTCATTTCTCAGTTTCAAAGGTGGTGTCTTTTTTCTTTCCTCTTCTGTAGAAAAGAAGACTAAGTGGGACCTGATCAATCTCTTCAAGCATCTGAAGGGCTATCATGAGAAGAGGGATTAAACTCATTCTATGTAGCCCCAAGGGAGAGCTCTGTCTAGGACCAACAAGAGGAAATAATACGGAAGCTTGTTGTTGTTTTTTGTCCTTCTTTCTCGAAGAGGACCATGACATCAGGAAGGTGATGCCATGACTTGCAAGTGAGTTGGATTTTAAGTGAGGAAGGGCTGTGCAAAGTCACCAGCCTCACTTTCTCCTCCAGAGCCATCTGGGTCCAGCGGCAAGATAAAGATCAGGACAACTGAAGATAGCCCCCAACAGGGAAGCAGATTTCTTTCTTTCTTTCTTTTTTCTTTTTGCATTTCTTTTTATTTTTTTAATTTTTAGGCAATCGGGGTTAAGTGACTTACCCAGGGTCACACAGCCAGTAAGTGTCAAGTGTTTGGTCTGAGGCCGGATTTGAACTCAGGTCCTCCTGACTTCAGGGCCAGTGCTCTATCCACTGTGCCACCTAGCTGCCCGTAGGGAAGCAGATTTCAATTCAATATAGGGAAGAACTTATGGTTACAGTGGGTCTTCTTTTCACATAAGTGTTAGACTCACCGAACCAATGACGTCCCTTCCAACTCTGAAATTTAGTGAGCCACAAGAGCTGGCCAACAGTGGAAGCAGCTGCTTTGGTGGGAGATGGAACGCCCTGGGGGAGGAGGGCATTCCCTATCATTATAAGTAAGTAGAGGCAGGATGAATTATTGTTGGAAATACTAAGAAGGAGATTCATGTGTTACGAGGTTGGAATAGATAACCTCTTAGGATTCTTTTAACCCAGATTCTACTATTTCTGTATTACTGAATGGCAGAATAGTTCCAGGATCACACAATTTCTGAACATCCAGGCTCTTATATGGTAAAAATGAATTTAGGAACAAGATTTTGGGACTCTTTCTTTTCTGCCCCTCCTCTTACTGGGCAGTAGGAGCAGGGACTAGTCCTAGTTGCTAAGCAATGGTTCACTGGGGTTTGGGATGTAAGGGAGCTAAACTGGTATAAATACTGAGAGACACTTCTCAGTCCCAGACTAGCTCTCCATCAACTATTTTCCCCCCTTACTGAGAGCTACAGGGACATTAGTTTTCCATTCCATTTTCCCTACTGTTTTTCATCAGTAATTCTCTCCTCCCCTGATCCATCAAGAAAACAATATCATTTCACAATATCTCGCCCATCACACTGTTCCTGAAGAAAATAATTGGCTTAGAAAACTAAGTAGAAACAGTTGTGGAATTCTGTAGCAATTGTTCAGATTAATAAACATAGGGTAAAAACCAAAACAAAACAACCTGAGACTTGGTAGGATGGGATCTGTGACTGGAAAATAACTGAATGGGTATGTCTTATTCAAAAGGGACAGAATATACAACAGGGACAGTGGAGCAGCATTGTTTTTAGATTAAGAAAATATACTCATGTGAAGAACTCTGAGAACCAGAGGGAAACAGCATTTTGGAGAAAATTTTGGGAAAGATCAATGCAAGGAGAAACAAAAGTCATATGATGATGGGAAAACACTATATACTACCTATGCAGAAGGAAGACACAGATGAGGGTCTCCTCTTGGGCACCCTTTTACTTAGAATTTGTAGGGAAATAAAGCAAAAATAATACAACAACATTTATTAAGCTCCTACAAGTATGCTGGGAATACAAAGATGGAAAATGACATAGCCCCTGCCCTCAAAAACCTTACAGTTTACTACAGGTGAAACAACACGTATACAAATGAGCATTAGGTAGACAGAGACAAAGAAGAGATCCAAGAAAACACGAGAAGGGACAGGTCATTTTTGGCTGTAGAATCAAGAAAAGGTTCATGGAGGTGGTAGCAGCAGAGTTGGGCCTTGAAGGAAAGGAAAGATTGGGAGGGAATGTGTTCCAGGCATGATTGATTCAGACAGGAGAGGGGAGGATGAGATCATGAGCTATCTAACAATTCAGTCTGATTAAAAGCCAGAACTGGACTAATGGACTGAGAGAATAGTGAGGGATTGATTGAGACGCTGGACGTCACAATGAGAGTAGAGAGCAGGTTTAGGAGTGCAGCTATGGGAGGTCAGGAGGATGACCAGAGAAGGAAATTTCAGAGTACTGGGTCTTGAAGGTGGAACAACTTCAGATGAGGTTGAGGTCTAAGGTGGTACCACCCTTTGTGTCACTGAAGCAGACTGAAGACGGAAGTCTCAGGGGTTGAGAACATTAATGAATTTGAAGGCCTAGGTATTAAAAGGATCATGAATAGATGTTAATTTTGTGTGTGTGTGTGTCTGTGTGTCTGTGACTACAGAAAAGGATTAAACCAAGTTTGTTACATTTCAGAGGAAAATCCAGATTTCTAGGAATTGATGCAGGAGCTCTGGCATGAAAACCAAAACAGGGTCTCTCTGGGTGGGATAAGATAAAGCAATAATTCACCTGTTTGTGAGACTAGGTTTTGAGGCTCCCCTTAGATTGTGAGCTCCTTGAGGGTAGGGACTATCTTTTGCCT